>NC_089845.1:94327498-94651664 GCF_035609145.1 Eleutherodactylus coqui | reverse complement strand
CACAAATGTATGTTATTGAAGCTGATTTTTACTTTCACTGAAATCAATGGTTCTTGGAATTGGCCATCCCGATACTCCCAACCCCAAACATTTTATTAATTGCTCCACACTAACCTGTGACAAATCTAGAAGTCACACTTCTTTTCCCCAGAATGTTTTAAAAATGCCGACTGATACGTCATAAAATTTTAACCAAGCTTCTGACTAGTTATCTGCATACCATATACCACATAATGAAGTGAGAGACCACATAGTTGAAGACTCACAAACTTGGGCATAGTTCACACTTTTAGGACTAAAGAGAAAAATAAGGATACAGTACTATATTGTAGTGATTAACAATAAAGTTCTACTGACAATTTAATCAGCTGCACCAGCCAAAAATGACCATTGTCATGCGAGAAGTTCTGTGTTATAAACTTTAATTAGGAGCAATTAAAGACGCCAATTCTTTGATCATTGCACATTGCAAGTATCAGCTTGATATCCACACACTATGGTGAACATAAGTGACAAGGCTTATTTTTCTGTTACTGTTGCATATTCAGCCAATATGTATCAGTAGAATTCTGTCTGCCGTGCATAGTAGGTGACCTGAGATGACTTTTGACACATCTTGGATTAGTCTACTTTCCTAAAAGATTTCATATTCAGAGATAAACCATTAACCCTTTCCAATCCAATTTGTATCCTGGTTTTCCTAGGGGGCTTACTCTTTTTCTGCCATTATACAACGGCTCTATCTGCTGGCTAAAGCCAGTACTGCATGAGGTGATACATTGTATAGGTTCCAACAGCAGAGAGGCTGGCAATATACAGTAAGAAAACCCCGACGGATGTCTTCCAACATCGGAGCCGTACAGCCTTAAATCATAATGTCTTCAGAGGTCAGACAGTGGATTGGAATGGGTTAAAGGGATTCTTACTTTAAACAAAAAATAGCTTTGGATGATATTTGAATCGGTATAATAAAACATTACTCATATTTAAAGCAATTGTGCATTGATAGGGTATTGCCTATATGCCGTAATCTAAAGACAACCTACTGTATCATCATGAGATGTTTTATTGTACATCCATATGGCATGATTTTTACATGTATTCGGGTTATGTTGAAGTTAGATAAACATTCCAAGATAAATATAGTTCACTATGTCACAGGACAAATGCATTTCTCTTATTTTTTTTTAAGTATTCCTTCGCGTTCTACTTTGGGAACTGCATAAGTGTACTTATACAATACTCCAAATTACACAACTTACAAAATCAAAGTAAGTAAAGGGCACTGATCACTTCAGGCAATAAATAAATTTAAATTGAGAAACAAATACGGTACATTAGTAAAAAACAGTAAAACACGTTAATAATATCTGCTGTTTCTAAGCATAGAACCCTTTAAACTTTGCAGGCTTTTGAAAGTTAGCCACAAGAATGTCGAACTATGCCTAAATTGTGGTCTGTGCTTTACAACTAATCTTCAAATGTTCTGCTTTGCGTAAGCATTAGGTTTTGTAATTGTCAACACATCCCATTTGCCACTGTGAGAATTCATTTCACATATTACAGGCTTTCAAGTGAATGGGGTTTTAATGTAATACCAAACACATCCTATAGACCAATATGGCACTGCTTCTGGGAAAACACCAAACCCTTTTTTCTTGTTCTGGACAAACCCCTTTAAAAAGATCTTGTAATCTTAATATTTTTGAAAGTATACATTTTGATTTCAGTATGTATATAGATAGACTTTTCATTTCATAAAGACGGTTTATCCATAAAATGACCTGTATCCTTTAATTTGGAAGGTGCATTCAAGTTTAAGGATATCTATATGGTACATGTATATCCTATGGTACATGGTACAGAGTAAAATCAAAGTGATGACCTTACGTGTGTAGAAGCAAGCTAGATGAAAATTGATGTTTAATAATGGACATTTAAAATATTCTGAAATCTTGCAGTTTTCACACTGACCAGTAAGCATAATAATAATCTGTGACACACAGCTCTGTAAAGATCACTTCTTAAGGCCCTTTTAGACGGGATGAATGTCAGGCAGTCGATTCCCGACACGCATCCCCGCACATAAAGCTCCTGTGCACCTGTACGGGAGCTTGTATTGTTAACTCTCAGCGGGGAGGCTGCAGGAGATTTCTCTCCTCTCACTCCTCCGCACTTTTCCATTGAGTTAACATAGCGGACATTCAGTACTGAACGGCCGCTATTTACACTGAACGATGAGCGATCAGCTCATCATCCATCGTTTATGCAGCATAAACGAAGGACAATAAACTGATCGCTCATTATTCGATGTAAATAGCGGCGTTCAGTATTGAACGGACGCTATGTTAAGTAAATGGAGAGGGGCGGATGAGCGCGAGAAGCGAAATCTCCTGCAGCCTCCCCATCCCCCTGCTGGCTGCTCTGTGAGCGAGCCAGCACTACTAACTCTGCAGGAGCACGGGAGCGAGGACACACATTTGCCTGACATTCGTCCCATCTAAATGGACCCTTAGCAGTGATTTCATTATCATCACAGACAAAATGACAATGGAACACCTACATATAGATACCACAGGATTTCGCATTGACAGTAAGTGAATGGGAAGTTTAATCTCTTTTCTCTCTCTGCACAGAGCTTGCCCACAACACTCTCCAGTAAAAGTCAATGAGTAATTTTCTGATTGAGGTCTTTTAAAGTGAAAGTATCACTTTTTTTTACTAATTAAAACCAGATAGTAAAACACTCTTTGTTTTTCTAATCAGTTTTAATTTTCTCATTGTAGGCTTTTATTCTATTGTCTGTACATGATTATGGGGGCTGCTTTCTTGAGTTACATTTTACACCATTTATAAAGTTGTTTTACAGCAGTTTCATGGGCCATTCACACAATGGACAAGAGCTGACCCATAAACTTTTATGTGATACCATTCTAGGCATGTACTGTGACCTGTACAGAGGTAATTTTGCCTGGTAGTATATAGTCACAACTTATCACCTATTGTGAATGGTGGATGCTGTGTTATCTATATATAATGAGATGACTGCTGCAAAGTTTTATCTACAGATTAGGAAGTAATGGACCACTATTAGGCTCTGTGGTCAGTATGACAATTGCAGAATTTTAGGATTTCGGATTTTTTTTTTTTAAATATAGATCATGACCAAAAACGTTTAAATAAATCACCAACATTTCTTAAAAGATATGTTTACATTTGTATTCCCTTCTTCATGGCCAAAATGGGAAACAACTGTCATGGCTGGTGGCCACCCAGCTGGATCCTAAGGAATGAACCGAGTGTTAAGTGCAGCACTATCTCCATAGCTCCCTTTCACTTCAGTGAGAGCTACGGAAAACACTCAACTCTTTCCAATAGGTGGTTGGAACAGAGCTTCTGGGTTTTCCCATATTGGCAATGAAAAGCCAAGATGTGAATACCCCTTTAACATAAGGACTTGATTTACACACCAGCTCATTTTCTGATGACATATTCTCTTAAAGTCATTTTAGCTATTACGACGTGTATCTCTGAGCTGCTGTTTTTCACTCTGCTCAGGCAAAATGGTTACCCTCATAATCATGTGCGGAAGCATTTTAGTTGGCGGGCCCTGTTACAGATTTTGCATTGGGGCCCCAAATCTTCAAGTTACACCTCTAGGTATGGGTACAGATGGAGGTGGGGGGGGGGGGTGAACTTTTGCACCCAGGCCCCTGAGCCTTTAGTTACGCCCCCGCCCCTGCATGTACAGTCATACACAGATAGCTGTCAATCACTGATAGGACCGCCCTGACAACCCCTTTAACTATCTGGTTTAATTAGTTAAAATGCCATAAACTCACTTTAAAACATCACTCTCTGGTAAAGTTGTGCGTGGGATAACAGTGCTGGCTTTAATTGTCCAGATTCATGGTCAATCAGATATATTTTGTTGTACAGTAAAGCAGTAAGCTATTTAATCAGCCGAACGTTGGCATATTCAGCTATTACTGAAATTGTTAAAGTTGTTTTTGACTAATTTTTCTCATGATGATCAGGAATTGCGCATACAAGCAGCCTGGAAATAGAGTAACCTCAGGCAATTTAGAAATCAAGGACGTGATACAAAGACTGTGTTTTTGTCAGCTCTTTTATATAATTTTGTGAGGTTTGGAGTAAACTGCTTTGCTCAAGTCTTTTCGTGTTTTGATAAATTATTGGCTCTATGACAAATTTCCTATTTATGTCAGTAGCATTCAACCTTTCTTCATACAGATGTGACCTTCTTTATCTTTCCTCTTGGCTCGACATATCCTGAGATATGTGACAACATGACCAGCTTTAAAAGAAAAAATATGATTTTGCATTACTGTCGGGAGATTAACATGCTGTATGTATTTATGGGTGGCTACCAAGCGCTTCTGATGTGTATTGCAGTCTGTTGAGGGTTTTGTTAGTATGTTGCAATATTGTATTGAATTTGTATTACAAGAAATTAGAATCCTTAGGCCTCCTTTCCTTGGATTTCCTGCAAAATTACCACTCATGCCGGCTGCTATAGGATCTATGGCAGGCTGCCATAGATAGTGCAATCCTATGCAGACAGCCACGTTTTGACTGCGTGAAAACTGGCGCGGTAAACAAATCGCAGCATGTCCTATTTCTGTGCGAGCCTCGCAAAGGCCCGCACAGAAATGTCACCTCTGACGCGCCGCCTCTGCTCTGCGTATGTGCCGGCTGGGCGGCAGCTGTCACATAGCAGAGCCGTGGAGACGACCGGGAGTAGGTGAGCCGCGGGGGTCACTGCAGGGGCACGGCTCGCATCCCGTTGTGTTAATTCTTGCAGCGGGATCTGACCTGGCCACCTGGACATGAACGGTCAGATTCCGCATGTGGAAGCCCGCAGCGGAATCCGCCTCTGTGCCTATCCGGTGTCCGCACGTACTTGTCTTTTTCTCTTCTGTATGTGTACAGCAGATGGCTACGGCAAGCCGCCATCAGACATGTGCAGTACAGATTTCTTTTTTAAATGTTTATTTTTCCCGCGCCGTCCCTAGGCGATGACGTGGAATTTGCGACCCATCTGCAATGTCAATTGCGGAAGGGCCGCAGGTCGGATGGCTTCTATTGACTTTAACCCCTTGAGTGGCACGCCCGGAAAAGTTCCGTGACGAGCTCCACTGCTCATAGTGACATAGCCCGGAAGATTTCCGGGCTATGTATCACTATGGGAGCTGCAGAGCACAATGCCACAAGCTGTGACAGTGTGCTCTGCCTGCACAGATCCACAGAGAACAAAGCAAGGGCTTTGAAAAACCAGCAGAAGATATTGCCGACATGTCGGCAATGTCCTGCTTTGTTTACAGGTTGCCATAGAGACCATCGGCTTGTCAGAAGCAAGCCGATGGTCTCTGTGGCAGGGAGAGCTGGTTGTTAGCTGTCAGAGGACAGCTAGGTACCAGCTCTTACAGCAGAGATCAGAGAAAACCTCCGATCTCTGCTGTGTTAACCCTTTACATGCTGCAGTCTATGTGACTGCAGCATGTAAAGGGCTGTCACTGCAGCATGTAAAGGGCTGTCACCATCGGACCCCTGGAATGTGATCAGGGGTCCTGATGGGTCCCTGTGGAAGTCCCCTAAAGGGACAAAAATAAATAAACATTTTTTAAAAAATTAAAAAAAAAAAAAGTAAAAGAATTATTAAAAAAATAAAAAAAACACTTGTCTCCCTTTACTTTGTAAAAAATCAAAAATACAATCACACATGTGGTATCCATGTGCGTCGTAATGACCCAGAGAAGGAAGTTAATACATTATTTAACCCCTTAATGACGTGGCCCCTTTTTTCTTTTTTCCCCATTTCTTTTTTTCCTCCCCCCTGTTTAAAAAATCACAACTTGTCCCGCAAAAAACAAGCCCTTATATGGCCATGTCAATGGAAAAATGAAAAAGTTATGGCTCTTGAGACGCAACTGCAAAACTAGTTGAAATTCAATGATTAGACCATTTTAAAAAACCTGCCCTGGTGGGCACGACAGGGTGGTAGGAAACACGCCACTCAAGGGGTTAATGGAAGCCGTCCGTGCGGAATCTGCACTAGAATAGAACATGCTGCGATTTTTCCTCCACTCATGGAAATCGCAATTTGCTTTGCAAGTGTACAGGAAGAGGCGATTTAATGTAATGAATAGTATTTGCTGTGAATCCCCGGTACGAACGCCGACTGGGATTCTGCAATGCAAATCCATTCGTGTGCAGATGGCCTTAATCAAATTTGTGGAAAGTTAAGGGTGAACACATCTGTGTTTTACCCAAACTGAGTCCTTGTATTGAAAAATGAGTATTCTGCAACAGCATATATAGAATACTGTACTTCACAGAAAGGGGATAGTCTGAAAACAACACAGGTCTCCATCAAAAGGCTTTTGATCTGAATCATATGTTAACAGTTTTATCGCTCTAGGGAATTGAATAAATTTGCACAGTTCCTTTGTACAGCTGCAAACCCCCAGATCTTGGCTTGGTAACCAAATCAGCATACAATGTAAATTGTTAACATCTTGACACATAATTGCTCAATCATTTGAATTTGAACAATAATTGTTTAGTGTAAAGATAACCAATCAGTTTGCTTATCCTTCATTTCAGTCAGCATGAAAATCATCGCCGGCTCGTTCACGAATCGTTCAGTTTAACCAGCACTTGTTCATTCATTCTCATTCAATGGTAAAGCAAACAGTGAAAACGATGTATCTTTGTGTTTAAACTAACCACTTGAGCAAATGAGAAAACTGTAACCTCAAACCCTTAAGCTAAATTTACACAGAGCGATAAATCATTCACTGTGCAACCTGTTTATACAGGCAGATAAATCATTCGCAATTTGGTTTGGAATTGCATTTGCTCATATGACAGCTTAAAGGGGTTATCCAGCTTCTAAAAAATTGATGGCCTTTCCTTAAGCTACGCCATAAATATCGGACTTGTGGGGGTCTACCGCCCAGGACTACTGCTGATCAGCTGATTGAAGGGATCTCAGTGATTGGACAAGCACTGCACCCACTTCAATGTTTACATTTGAGTATGATCCTGTTCATACTCAGAATACCGTAGTTTTTATAGCAGCCGTTTTACAGACTTGTCTAATTGAAGTGAATGGCACCAACCTTTTAAGGCTTCTTTACATGCATTTTTTGTGTTGGCTGTTTTTTATTGCAAAAAATGTCATGATTTTAATAATGTTTTCAATGGCTTTTTTAAAGGGGTATTCTGGGCTTCTACTATTGATGATGATCTTTCCTCAGGGTAGGTCATCAATTTGTTGATCGTCAGGGTCTGCTTCGTGAGATTCCCGCCAATGAGCTAATCCTCCAGTCTGCTGTCAGTGCAGTAGGCCAAGATATCTGCATTGGTGGTCAGAGCTGGACATGTAATAGATTGTTTCACTCCCATTGAAATCAATTAGTGATGCCTTCCATTACATTTCTGGCTCCTCATTGCGACCAAAGCCAAAGGTTTATTAGGAGGCATTGATTTCTATGAGAGTGAAGCTATCTACTACACTTTCAACTCTCACCACAAATGACGACATTCTGATCCACTGCCCTAACAGCAAGTCATAGGATCAGCTGATTGGTGGTGATGTCAAATAATGAAATCCTACCAGTCAACTATTGATGACTGAAGGAGGAGAAGGCAGGAGGAGGAGAGAGGAGGAGGAAGCAGGAGCTGTAGGAGGAGGAGGAAGCAGGAGCTGCAGGGGGAGCAGGGGGAGGATGAGGAGGCAGCAGGAGCAGCAGCAGCAGGAGGAGGACGAGGATGCAGCAGCAGCAGAAGGAGGACGAGAACGAGGACTCAGCAGCAGCAGGAGGAGGATGAGAACGAGGACGAAGCAGGAGAACAAGGACTGGAACGATAGCGGTAGGTGAGTATTGATGTTTGCTTTTTTTACATGTAGCGTAGTTAGGGCTTATTTTGGGGGAGGTCCGGAACGGATTAATGTTGTTTCAATTCATTTCAATGTGGAAAATTGATTTGAGATAACAGTGTTTTGGGTTAAGAGCTCCGTCACAGAACGGATTAAACTCTTCAGCCAAGGCACCACTGTACTGCATTTTGAAAAAAACAATATGCATCAAAAAAAACACATCAAAGTGATGAGAAATGCCACATAAAATGCACTGCTGCAAGGCATTTCATATTTGCCTATAGATATAGCTAAAATCTTAATTTTTGAATGCATCAAAAAAATGTCCAGAAAAATGCTGAAAAGTGCAGCCTTTTTCTGAAAAATGATGTGTGAAACTATCCTAAAGGCTTCTTCAGAAGACCATGATTGTGTCCAGGGATTTTTACAGCCACAAAATGGGACAAAACGCAAACTATTGATTTCGATAGTTTTGTTTTGACTAGCTGGATTCTCAGATGTAGTATTTGGAGTTGCCCTAAGGCTAGCTTCACACGGTGCAGATTTGCTGCAGTTTTCTGTTTACTTATCTGCACTGCGGCAAAACCGCTGCCTTTGCAGTGCAATGCAGTACACATGTGTTTGGCCAAAACTGCAGTAAATCCACTCCGCGTGAACCTAGCCTAATAGTTTTTAGACATGCGGGAAGAATAGGGCAAAACCTATCTTCCTGCCTTTTTGTTCAAATGCGTGCACAATAGCATGCAGTTTTAAAAGTAAAGGAAACCCGTAGTGGCAAGAGTATTAGTGCATGCGCCCATCTGTTTAAGCCATGAAGGTTGCCGATATCTTGTCTATATCAAAAACTATGTATGTGCTGTGTGATCAAAGCTCATACAAGTTTGGGGAACCTTTGTTCCCTAATTCCCAATTGATGAAGGTTGTGATAGCCTGAAATGCTGAGCAGACTTTGATATGCTTTTCTTTGCTATGAGTCAGAAGAGCTGAAGGGCCATTTAGACACAACAATCATCGCTCAAAATTTGTTATAACGATCAAAAGTGAGCAATGGTTTTGCTTTTAACCCCTTCCCTCCATATGACGTAAGGGTACATCCTGGAGGCGGGGTACTTCCCGCAAATGGATGTACCCTTACGTCATGGGGATAGCGCAAGATCATAAGAGATCTCGCGGAAGCTGGCTGTCACTGATCTATGTAGATCATTGCATGGTAAGGATTCACAGAGGGAACGCGCTCCCTCTGTGATGTTACCGGGCTCTCACGATATAATTGCAGAGAGCCCAGCAGGTTGCCATGGTAATAGGATGCTACCTACAGGCATCCTGTATTACCATTGCCTATGATTGCTGTAATAAGTGATACGGTACTGCAGGAGAGAAGTCCTGCAATGCCTTATCAAAACGATAATCAGTGGTATGGTGTAAGTCCCCCAGAGGGACACAAATAGTGTAAAAAAAAAAAAGATAATAAAAATGTAAAAAAATGTGAAAAAAACCCCTTTTTTGGGGCTTTTTCTCATATTAGCATAACAAAAAAAAAATCCCACATATTTGATATCGTCATGTCTGTAACAATGCATACAATAAGTTGAACATGCTTTTTATCCTGCATTGCAAAAAGCGTTTAAAAAGATGCTAAAAAACTGAGGCAAAATGCTAAATGCTTCACAAAAAACGCAATAAAAGTGATCAAAAAAGCTGTATATACCCCAAAATGGTACCAAGAAAAATGACAGCTTATCTCACAAAAAATAAGCTGTCACAGAGCTCCATACATAGAAAAATAAAAAGTTTTAGGACTTTGAATGCAGCGATTTAGGAAAAAAAAAGATTTCCAAAAAAAGAGTTTTTATTGCAGAAAAGTGGGAAAAAAAACCAAAAATAAGAATTTTGGTATCGTTGTAATCGTACAGACGCGCAGAAAAAAATGTGCTGTGTCAGTTTTGCTGCACAATTAACGTTTAAAAAAGATAAAATAAATCTATGGCAGAATTAATGTGTTTTCTCTCCCTACGATCATAAAAAAAATAATAAAAGTTTTACAATATAGTCTATGTACCCAAAAATACGCTTGCTTCCTCGCTGCGGCTTCCATAGAGGAAAACGCGGCCACAGCGGAAGAAAAAAAAAATGAACATGCTGTGGCCGGCGAATCCACAGCGCCGGCTTATGCCGGCTTTGCCGTCCCTTGTGGACGAGATTTCTGACAAATCTCATCCAAATGGCTGGCTAAGCCCAGGATTAGTGGCTGCAGGCGGATTTGCCACAGTGAAATTCCGGACGGAATTTCCGCAGCAAATCCGCCCAGTGTGAACCCAGCCTTACACCCCATCCTTGGCACTGAGGTCAGTAGTACCCCACAAAAAGCATGAGAAGAGGGGGGATACCCAGTTTTATTGCCCGATGTACCAATCCCAACCAGGCCCCCGTAATTACCCGTGTCTTCCAAAAAAAACACACAGTTCACATTATTACTTTTATCTAAGATTTGGGGAAGGCCAAAAAGGGCACAGAGTGTGTGTGTGGGGGGGGGGGGATTTTTAGGGAGTAAATTTCCCCCCCCCCCCCACAAGTGAGCAAAAGGGCATGGAATTCAGTTAGTTGTGCCCTGCAATCCAACGGGTGTTCCCTGCATTATAGACCTAGCCATGTGTCCTGTAAGTAGATTAGGGCCACAATGGGTATGTTTCTGAACACGGGACAAACAGGGGTATCCATTTTGGGGTAACCGTCTTCATTCCTATGTACACTGTACAAAAATTTTTAAATTGTCAAAATTGCCAAAAAAACGAAAATCGTTATTTTTTCCTTCTGCTTTGCTTCATTCTAATACTGTGGGGTCAAAATATGCAGTACACCCCTAGATTAACTCATAAAGGGGTCTACTTTTTAAAGTTGGGTCATTTGTGGAAGTTCTATATCGTTTTGGCCGCTCAATGGCTCTACAAGTGGGCAATGGGGCCTGGAATTAATTCAGTTGTACCCTAAAATCCAACGGGTGTTCCTTCCATTATGGGCCTAGCCATGTGTCCTGTAAGTAGATTAGGGCCACTATGGGTATGTTTCTGAATACGGCACAAACAGGGGTATCCATTTTGGAGTGAAAGTCTTCATTCATATGTGTGTTGTACAAAAAACCCAGTTTTTAAATTGACACAATTGCCAAAAAAATGAAAATTGTAATTTTTTTCTACTGCTTTGCTTAGATTAATTCAAAAACTGTAGTGTGAAAATTCTCAGTAGACCCCTAGATAAATTCGATAAGGGGTCTATTTTTTAAAATTGGATCATTTGTGGGGGTTCTCTACGGTTTTGGCCACTCAAGGGCTTTACAAGTGGGCAATGGGGCCTAAATCACCTTCATGCAAAATGTCGGTTCTGAAAGCCACCGATTACTCCTTTCATTTTGAGCCCCATTGTGCATTCAGACATAAGATTAGGGCCACAATGGGTATGTCTCTGAACACGAGAAAAACAGAGGTATCCATTTTGGGGTGCAAGTCTTCATTCATGTGTGTGCTGTACAAAAAAAGCTGTTTTTAAAATGACAGAATTGCTAAAAAAACAAAACTTATTATTTTTTTCCTTCTGCTTTGCTTGAATTCATTCAAAAACTGTAGGGTCGAAATGGGCAGTAAACCCCTAGATAAAATCGGTCCGGGGTCTAGTTTTCAAAATGGGGTCATTTGTCATGGTTCTCTATGGTTTTGGCCACTCAAAGGCTCTACAAGTGTGCTTTGGGGCATAAAAGGCCTTCAAGCAAAATTTCTGTTCTGAAAGCCACCGACTACTCCTTTCATTTTGGGCCCCGTTGTGCATCCAGAAATAAGATTAGGGCCATAATGGGTATGTCTCTGAACACGGGACAAACAGGGGTATCCATTTGGGGGTGCAAGTCTTCATTCATAAGTGTGCTGTTAAAAAAAGCTGTTTTTAAATTGTCAGAATTGTCAAAAAAACGAAAATCACAATTTTTTACTTCTGCTTTGGTTGAATTCATTCAAAAATTGTGGGGTCAAAATGGGCAGTATACCCCTAGATAAATTCGTTAAGGGGTCTAGTTTTCAAAATGGGGTCATTTGTGTGGTTTTTTTTTATGGTTTTGGTCACTCAAGAGCTCTACAAGTGTGTTATGGGGCCTAAAAGGCCTTCAAGCAAAATTTCTGTTCTGAAAGGCACCGACTACTCCTTTCATTTTGGGTCCCGTTGTGCATCCAGACATAATATTAGGGCCACAATGGGTATATTTCTGAACACAGGACAAACAGGGGTATCAATTTTGGGGTGTCAATCCTCAGTTTCTTGTGCACTATAGAAAAAAAATATGTCTTTAAAATGACATATTTGTAAAAATATGAAATTTTATTTTTTCTCTTCTAAATTGCATTAATTACTGAAAAAAACCTATGGGGACAAAATACTCATGACACCCCTCAGTGAATATATTAAGGGGTGTAGTTTTTAAAATTGGGTCATTTGTAGGGGTGTCTATCATTCTGACACCTATGAGTCTTTGCAATCTTGGCTTGGTGCAGGAAAACAAAGTGTTTCTCAAAATGCTGAAAAGTAATGTTAAATTTGTACGTCTCCTAAATGGTTAAAAAAAAACCAAAAGTTTTTCAAACATGCATTCAGAATAAAGTGAACAGATGGAAATATATATCTTAGCAAAAATTTGTACAGTATGTTTGCACATATTTGAGATATTACAGTTGAAAATGTGAAAAAATGACAATTTTTTCAACATTTTCCCAATATTGGCACTTTTAATTAATATATACACAAATTATATCGGTCTCTTTTTACCACCTAAATGAAGTACAATATGTGGCGAAAAAACAATGTCAGAATCACTTGGATATGCAAAACCTTTACAATATTATGATATGTTAAGTGACACATGTCAGAGTTCCAAAATTTGGCGCCGTCACTAAGGCGCAAACAGGCTTCGTCACTAAGGGGTTAAACCAAATCAACAGCGATCTGCCGAACAATGGATTTTAAGTGGACCGAACGATGAATGAATAGGAAACGAAAAGTACATGCTGGGCGTGCTTTTACACTCAGCGATTATTGCTCAAAAGACGACTGAGCGGATCTTGAGCGATAATCTTTGTGTCTAAATGGGCCTTAACACAGTACTAGTAATTGGGCTTTCTCTAATCATTCATTAGATTGAATTTATGAAGAATGGAGTTGTGCATTGTTTAAGAGAGAGATGGGGATCTTGCAAAAGGGATTCATTCAGGTTCAATTCCAGAAAACAACTTTAAAGGAAACTTGGCACCTGAATTTAACGATCATCTAGCAGTGCACGAAAAGTGCACGATGGCCACACGTTTAGACGCAACGATTATCGCTCAAACGGTCGCTTTTTAGCGATTTTTGAGCGATCATCGCTCAACGATCATCGCTCTCCAGCTCCTCCCTTCTTCTCCTCCTCTCTCCATAGACTTCTACGGGCAGCGGTGGTAACTTGATCCCTCAGTAAGCTGATAATCGGTTTTATCTTTGCTATCTCAAAAAGGATTATAGCTGTGAACTGAGAGTGAATGATCAGTATAGGAGGCAGGGGGAGGAGAAGAAGTGGCTGATAAGTGAAGAAAGAGGTATTTTTCTTTAATTGTACTATTGCGTTATGCAGAGTTTGTTGATACAATAATGCCCATTTAGTAGTAGAGTTCTTCCTATGTGTTCAGGTTCAAATCAACCACCTATGGTTTTTTTTTTAATAATACAGGTGAATCTAGTATGAATCAGATATAGTCAGAGGCATAATAAACAATTAAAGGGGTTCTCCAGGGAGAATATTACTGATGACCTATCCTCAGCATAAGTCATCAATAGCTGATCGTCTGGGGTCTGTTGCTCGGCACCCTGACCATTCAGCTGCTATGAGCACCGCAAATACACAGAGGTCAGAGCAGAACAGCGGAAGTCTCCACAATGATCTCTCTGTAGTGGTCGTCGCGTGTAACCGCAGGCACAGCTTGTGTTGATTTCAATGACCTGAGGAAAGGTCATTAGCAGTATGCTCCCTGGAAAACCCCTTTAAATTCAGTGACTCAAGGATGACTTCTCCGCAGCTACTTCAGTAATGCATCTACAACTGCTACTGTGCCATAGAAAGGTACAGTATTACCAAAGCTGTGCTCTAGAGATATATACTGTGCCTCAGAGATATATACCTTGTGTCAGAGATATAAAGTAATCTCTCAAGTTACAATGGCCTCAAGACACAATATTCTCAGCATACAGAAGTCTATCCCAGGCTATTGTAACTTGAAACCAGATTCCACATGCAATGCCTCAGACAGCCTGGATCTGTGGCACATGTACTTTGCTGGAAAATCCAGCCAATCAGCATTGAAATTTCAGGGGTAAAACACCTGTATTACTGAAATGCATGCACTGGTTGGCTGTCTAGTCATGTCTCTCTATGGTAAATTAAGCATCTTCTGTACTGGCCTTTACCAGTGCCATGATGAGCTGCTCCTTTGGACACCAGGTGAGGATGGATCAATGCTATTTTTCAGAATGGAGTCCTAAGCTCTCACTCACGACCTGAAGGTTGCGGGTTCAATCCCTGCATGCTTTAGGTAGCTGGCTTATACCTATCTACACTTCAGACAACAGAAGCTACACCTGCAGCATGGTCCTCTCCCTGTAGTTTACCTATTGGCCATGCTGGCATGGCAACCTAAATACTTACAGTAGCCATCCAGCATGTCCCAGCAATTACTGAAGAAGAGGTTTTCCCTCGAAACGTGGTTGCTCTGCTGGTTTCACTCCTCCTTATAATAAAATCTTTATATCTTACCATCATCACCCTTTTTTTGGAGTCGTTGCACCTTGGGCCATTTTTCTCTCACTCCCACTGTGTACTTCTTGACCTGTCTTGTACAGGTGCACGTCTGGCTGGTAGCACCTCCACTACACTTGTACCACTATTCATCAATGAACTTTATACATCCTTCCATGGAGTAGCTCCACCAACTCCAAATAAATACAGACCTTCAAGCACAACACAATATTTGTTCACAGTCTATTCCAGATATCAAAATGAATACAATCCCTAGACCAGACACAAAAATAAATTCAGACCCCAAAATAAATTTATCCCAGACTCCAAATAGTCTTTTTCAGACCACTCTGTGCAGTCACTTATTTTCGGTTCCTTACATGTAATCCTCCCTACTTCAGGAGCTTGCACAAACACCCTGATACCAGCTGGTGTCAAAGAGTTGCTAATGTGCCTGGAAATTTATAGAACTACATGCTGTGGGAGAGAGGAGCAATAAGTAACTGTCTAAAAGCCTAACAGCTTTGTAGGGAGGCAACATGACCACCATTGGAGAGCCAGGTCAAGTTCTACAAGGTGTATCTGACGGAAACCAGACACATACTTGGTTTCATGTGTTAGTTTCTATTGCATTCACCCACACCTAAGCGAATCATCTAAATTATAGGCCGTCTAAGTCTCTTGTCCATACATTTGTGGCATACAGCATATCCATCATTAAAATGTCTTTTTTATTTCTAAGTCCTCGGTTCAAAAAGATTTCGAGACCTGGAATGTATTTCAATGTTACATGTGAGTTTAAATTTATGGGGTTAAGACGTTCCTGTAAAGATAGTTTTTGATTTAGTGAACTTGAGTTGAATTTCAATTCTGTGTACAATTTCACCTATCACCCTGTAGAATAATGTTTGAATCATGCCTGGCATATTTCTGTGTATGATACTTCCAGGGATTTTATTTTGCATTCTTCCTTGCCATTGTTTTATATTAGTAGTTTATGTGAACCTTATCTAAAGAACTGGAGTATGATTCAGTTATATATAGTAGAGAATCAATGGGGTGGAGGAATCAGATGTATTCTCATACCTTTCACTGAATTGACTCCTAAAACGTCATTTTTATTTTACTTATGTTAAAACTGGTAAGCTTCAAAAAGAAACAAACATAAATTAAAGAAAATTAGTGATGAAAACACTAAAATACTCCTTTTTCGGTATCTACAGTCATGTAGACCCTGAAACTGCAGAGCCGAAAAAGTACACCTATCAAAGTGTATCTGAAAATAATTACGGATGGGTCCTAGTCCGTAAGAAAAAATAAGAATTGCAACAGCCAGGATACGGTATCCAACCAGTGTCCTCAACAATAATGTGTCGAGGTAGACGGAGACACTCCTAACGGCTGTAATTGTATTTTATGTGGGCACACTCATTCCATGTCGTGCCCCACTAAATACATAGGCTTTTAGTTGCAATAGCTGCTAGAAGATCCCCTTCAATAGTTTAGGGGTCTCAATATGTATTAGACACTGGTTCTAGAATTCCCCTTTCGGGGTGCTATTCCATCAAGATTAGGTCACTAACGGGACTTGATGGTAGAATTGCTTCTGGTTTCCCAATGAAAGGTGTCCCCAGTTTGAAGTGTTAATGCTGACCTACTTAGTAAACTAAATCCTGATGCAATGCCTATTTAGTAGTGGTGTAGCTTGACAAAGACCCAATTGTTGCTGTGGGTTGAAACGTTTCTGCTTCCTTATGCTGAGGTTCTATACAATAAAGTAACTCTTCCAGATATGGTTGAGTTTTAACCTGCACCACTTTTTGATGCTGCCTGGTATCTACATTTTTGTACTTTGAAATCCTAATGCAAAGATTTTTTATTGCCCCCAGTATCCAACCTGTGGTATTGGATTACCCGACCCCAAGTGCAACTGCAGAGGTACTTTTGGCCCTGTAATTCAAGACTATATAAATTATGTCCAAAACAAAATGGCGAACCCGTTCTTTTACTTTATTTTAGGATAAATATACTAATTTAAAAAATGCTAAAACTATCAATTTAAAAAAAGCTTTTTTCTTTAGCTTTTTGAACATATTACCGCTAATAAAATAATGGGAAAAAAATCATTAAAAAGAGATATAAAATATAGCACAATATGTCATGAAAAGAAAACACAGCAAAAATAGTTTTGATAAATGAAGAAAAAAAAAATATTTTCATAAAACTATCACATGTGTAAAATCCTTTAGGCCCAAAACACCTTGGTCCTTGAGTGCTTTAATGAGGCAGTTTCTTTGAAACGAATGTAAACTGAATATACAGCTGTAGGGCTTATTTACACGAGTGTATATTGGCCGGCGTTTTCACGGCCGGCTGATATACGCTTCCATCTGAGCAGTCCACCTTTCCCTCCCCCTTACCAGCTTCTCTCCTCCCCTCTGAGCGGTTTGCAATGGGATTGTGCAGTACGGGGCGGAGTTAAGCTCCTGCCCCTTGTCCATAGCCAGCAATGGGAGTGGAGGAGAGAGGCAGAGAGCCGTGAGGGGGAGGGAAGGGGGGAACTACTTAGATGGAAGCGTATAAATAAGCCCATAGTCTTACACGCTTATCCTTAAATAAAGCACATCTTCAGGCCTTATTCACACAAGCATTTTTACACGGCTAATTTATATGGTTACTGATTTTATACGCTCCCGGAAAAAATAGGTCTTGCCCTATCTTTTGGCTGAGATACACTTGAGGTTCCCATTGACTTCTATGGGAGCTGTAAAAAAAAAGAAGGTGGAAGGAGTTTAGCAGCATCCAGCACTCAAAAGGGTTACAGCTGGCTCTATTTAGATATTCAAAGGTATTCCAAAGACTTATGCTGACTGAGGGATTTCCTGGCTGCGGCATATAAATACGCTAATACGCTGCAGCCGCCAGTGTAAATGGATGAGGAAATGCGAATTTTTGCTGCAATTTGATTGCGGCTTTTTCCTAGTAATGTGATTTTCCTAGTAATGTGATTTTCAGCTGCGAGCGTGAAAACGCATTGCTTGTGTGAAGTTCGCCTCGCACTGTGACCCAAGATCGTTGACACAATAAAAGATTGTTTTTTGCTGGTTTCCCTTAGGGACCTTCCACACAGGACAGAATACGGTGCCCCTGAATTCCCCACCAAAATCTGCACTGCTAACTGCGGATTGTGATGAGAATTGCCGGAAGAATTTTCAGTTCTGCATCAAAATTCGCACATCCGCAGTGCAGATTTTGGTTCTGAATATTCCACAAAATGACCTATTCCATAATGCTATTGCGGAATATTCAGTCCTGTATGAAAGGCTTCTTATGGATAATACGTAAATGGTAAAACATTATCACTAGAGATGAGCGAGTATACTCGCTAAGACATATTACTCGAGCGAGTAGTGCCTTAGCCGAGTATCTCCCCGCTCGTCTCTAAAGATTCGGGGGCCGACGGGTGACAGGTGAGTTGCGGCGGGGAGCGGGGGGGGGGGGGGGGGAGCGAGCGGGAGAGAGGGAGAGGGAGATCTCCCCTCCGTTCCACCCCGCTCTCCCCCGCCGCACCCCGCCCCCCGCCAGCCCTTGAATCTTTAGAGACGAGCGGGGAGATACTCGGCTAAGGCACTACTCGCGCGAGTAGTTAGCCTTAATGAGTATACCTGCTCATCTCTAATTATCATTAAAGTCACAACTCACTCAGATTTAGAAATCTACTAATTGGTGCATCAGAAACAGTTTTTTGCTTGTCATACAAACACCAGACTGTGGCTGCTTCCGATTTGTCATTGGCTGAGTAATCCTCCTTTAATTCTAACACAAATGGCTTGTCAGACTAGACAAGAAATAAATAGATGAAGATAAATTGTTTGGAACAAAGCTATTGCATTAAGATGGAACTCCAAAGATGTGTCACAGAGAGCTACAAAGAAATCTATAACAATTTGTTTCCTGCGAGGAAGGAAACATTTAAATGAATTAAAATTACAGAATCCCAAAAGTAATTAAATAAAGAAAGCATGTTTGGAAAAGCACACTTCCAAACACTAGCAAAATGATTCCATTTCATTGCAATTATACCCAGACAATTTCACAATTTCTGAGCTGTGGGCATGGAGGCTGCACACAGCCCATAGATACCCTACGGGTTAGTACTGCATGTGCCATCTCACGGTATATTCAGATGTAGCAGATACATCTACATTGCATATTTCCCCCATTGGTTTGTGTATGGAAAACTTGCAGTAGCAGCAAAGTGGATAAGATTTAGGAAGTCTCATCCACATGCTATGGATAAAAACTGCAACTACATTATATTTGCCGATTGCTTGCAGATTTGTTTCAGATTTTCCCAATTGAGTTCAATAGAAAAACTGGAATCTGCAAGAAATTCAATTTGTTCTGCATTTTGCAGTTTATTATCCAAGGATCCACAGCAAAATCAGCAGATAGGGACACAAATACTCCAATACTCAACTTCTGCATCTTTTGTCTGCCTTTGTGCTGGTCGATACATCCTGGCTTCCAAAAGTGATATGTTGTATAGACATGTGACCACTGCATCCAGTCCCATTGGTCGAGACGTATCACTGGAGGCTAAGAGAGCCCATAGGGGGAGCAAGCAGGACACTACAAAGCAGGGAGAAGATGCAAAAGGTGAGTATTCTTGGTATTTTTGGTCCAGATCTGCAACATCAAATCCACAAGCATGTATTAATGTACTATACCCTTATAATGCCTCTATACAGCACCGCTTTGGGCATTGGATGTAGGAAAGATTATGTCTCTTATAGGGCAATTTAATTTGCTCCATAAGGATCTCTACGGCTCGTAATTTACAGCTGTGTACAGAAAACCTTATATGCAGATGTACATGCTAAATTCATCTATTTGTGGTGATCCAGTAGTTGTGATGCGATTTGCTCCCCGCTGAAGATTTTGCTAGCCTGTTGTATACTATGGTGACTTGTGAGCAGTTATAGTCCTTAAAAAGCAACTACCACCACAAAGTCCACATCTAATTTTAGTGTAATAATCCACCAGACATTCATTTTTATAGCAGAAGAGTCAAGAGTGATTCTTTAGAGTTGGGTCATACAAGCCATAAGTTTGAGATAGCCAGTAAAAGCCCTTGCCATATAACCAGGCCTTATCATTTTAATGTTTCCATTTTACTACAAGCAGTAAAACAAGATGGTACTTGTACTTGTCTATCATGTAATTGCTTGTCTACTACCCTGTTTCCCTGAACATAAGAGATACCTTGAAAATAAGACATAGCATGATTTTCCAGAATTTTTGAGGATGCAAAATGATTTTTCAGGCTTTTTGAGGATGCTTGAAATATAAGCCCTACTCCAAAATTAGGCCCTGCTAACAGTTAAAGGGGTTGTCTCGCGGCAAACATCAAAATTTTACATTACCCCATTCCCCCTGTCACCCCCCTGGCATAAAATAGCAATTTAAAGCGGTTTTTAAACCGCTTGCTACTCATCGATCCGACGAAATATGGAGTTATAAAAATCTTCTCCCAAAGATGGCCGCCGGTCCTTTCCCAGGGATGCACTGCGGTTTTCTCCCATGGTGCACTGCAGGTTTTCTCCCATGGTGCACCATGGACTCTGTGCGTTCCATTGCCGATTCCAGCCTCCTGATTGGCTGGAATCGACACACGTGACGGGGCGGAGCTACGATGACGACGCGGTGACCAGCTCTCCGGCACGAGTGGCCCCATTCACCAGCCAAAAGCACGGACTGCGCAAGCGCGTCTAAAAACGCCAGAAGACATCAGAATTACACGGATCCATGGCGACGGGGACGCTAGCAGCGGAGCAGGTAAGTGAATAACTTCTGTATGGCTCATATTTAATGCACGATGTATATTACAAAGTGCATTAATATGGCCATACAGAAGTGTATAACCCCACTTGCTGCCGCGAGACAACCCCTTTAATTAAAAAAGTCAATTTAAATAGTGTCCAGGCAGCTATACATGTAAAAAAAGTTAAAACCTTTTTGAACAAAAATTAATATAAGACACTGTCTTATTTTCGGGGAAACACGGTAGATGTTTCTACAGGTGTAAAGGGCAATTTTTCATTTTTTATACGGATGGCATGACAAAATAAAAACTGACCAGAACAAAAATAATTTATCATTACTTTAAAAAAGTTAATTAAAACGGAGAGATGAATACTCAGTCAACGGCTATCTATTAAGTTATAAAGCAGGTCTAAAGCAAGAACAGGTACACATACACATAGGTATGTATTATATAGTAAAATGAAAACAGATCTCTCTGTCCTAATCCTTTTTCAGGATTAAAACTAGGTCAAATCAGGATTATCATAATGAAAAAGGAACATATAAAACCAACACTTCCCTTATAACACATAAGACCATACAACAAAAAGACGAAAGATTGTTTTCCTAATAATTTTTAATGTCTAGTATTTTATTTTGTTATTTTATTATTACCATTATGACATGGGTGTACTTTAGGCATGAAATGCAGGCTGTTGTGAAAGAACAACTCCAAATGTATAGCATAAAAATCCATCATCTACCTGAAAAAAATCTTCTTTAGCAATTTAATCTATAAAATAAGTCACATGACACACATAACAAGGCATCACGTTCTATGGGCCATCTGACTGATTTTATGGATTAAATTAAAAAACAATATTTTTTAAGGAAAGGCTGAATTTTTATGCTATACATTTAGAGTTGTTCCTGATCTAGTAGTCCACTTGGTATCTGTGCACTTCTGAAGCATCTTCAGCTACTGTATGTGTCATTAGAAAATGGGCGAGCTGACTTTTCATCTTTTGTATTTTGAAAGGACCCCAGCAATGTACATACAATACAACAGTGTCAGGGGCATAACCATAGGGGATGCATGGGACGTGGTTGCACTCGGGCCCAGGAGCCTTAGGGGCCCATAAGTCCTCTCTTCTCCATATGGGGAGCCCAGTGCTATGAATAAACTATTATAGTTGGGGGCCCTGTTACAGATTGCGCATTGGGGCCCAGAAGCTTCAAGTTATGCCTCCGGATAGAGACATTCTCTTCAACTTCAGAATTCTATTATAGGGTATATACTGAATATGTGAAGTTTACTTTAACTTGGATCTCGTTGGACCTAAATCCATATTTAAACCTTCTACCTAACCATCAATGACTTTATGTACATTGGAGCACAATATTTTATCACTAGTGCTTTGCTAGAATTCTAGTGTAAATTGCAGCATCTTTGGTAAAAATCAATTTTGAAACATTTGCTATTGATTTGTGCCAAAAAGAAAAAAAAAAGATGTCTTATCTCCTACTTCACTTTTTCAATGTGTCTACAATGATTGGAGTGAGTTTTTAGAGACATTTATGCAAATAAGAGAGATGGAATAATATCTCCACAGTGCCACCTTTTGGAAGGCAGCATTCCTTCAAGCCAAAGTTAGACTCTTTATACAAGCTTTGAAACAATGACTGGGAATTAAAAGTAAAGTCTGACTCCATGCACAGACAGCTGTTTCAAGGTATTTGTCCTTCATCATTGTACAATAGGAGTCTGGCTTTGCTAGTGAGAGGCCTGGGATGGGGGGTCAGAAACGCTATCTTTCCTCCTTAGAGAGAGCACCTAGATGGTAAGTGAGGCGACTCAAAAGCCCATTCATGTTCCTCTGACTAATATGCAAATAGGGGAGTTGGAATAATATCTCCACAGTGCCACTTATTGGAAGGCAGCATTCCTTGAAGCCAAAGTTAGACTCTTTATACAAGCCTTGCAACAATGACTGGGAATTAAAAGCATTATATAAGGGAATTATTGCATTTCCCTTATTTGCATATTACCCAGAGAATGGCCTTTTGAGTCTCCCCACTCACTGTCTAGGTGCTCTTCATAAGGAGAAGAGAGAGACACTTAAGACATGCAACTTTTTAAAATGTTGCTAAAATTGTCACAATCTCACTCCAGTATCTGGGGGCCATACAAAGTGACTCCACATCTCTAGTGTGCTTGAGAAAGTCGTATTACTGGTGATGAAACACGTTGCACAGGCCCACCAAACAGCTTATCGGCGAGGATTGTCCTGGGTGGCAGACCCCTGTTGATTTATTATTGATGGATTACCATGCTAATAGGCCATCAATAGTTTAGAGCTGGACAACATCCTTTAACATGTACATTTTTCTTATGCTGTAATATTACTTTGTACATTATCCCAGAACTGTGATATCACATAATTCTTGTGCTTTGTTTTCACTGAGATTATCCATTTTCTGTGATGGCATCTTTGTGCTATGACATTACTGTGTACATTATCCCATTACTGTGATACCACTGTGAGCGCAAAGGTTTTTTTTCTATTGTTGTATCACATGATTAATGCAATTACAGGAGAAGGCAAGCAGTACAGTGTAGAATCAGACTGCAGACATTACACTGACTTCTAGCAGCTGTTTTTCCTTCTTTGCAGAATTGTTCTCCTGCTTCTGAGGTGACCAATGCCTAGGAGGGGCAAAACAATAGAGTATCACATTGCATCACCTATAATAGAATTAATGATGTCTGTAACACAGTAAAACCACTTGCATCTAAAGCCCCATTTACACGCAAAGATGATCACTCAAATGTTCCAAAGATAGGATGACTGACAGTTTGAACGATCATTTTGCAAAAGCTGCTAATAAGCACTAATGCCCATTAGCAGCTTATTAGCTTCATTTGCATGTAAATGAGCCTCCCTGAGTTGTATGTAGAGAACAGCGGGTGGTCTGTTTTCTGCATACATCCCCTTTGTTCTATCATGAGACTGCAGCTGAAAACAATATTATCAGCGCTCCCGTGGAGAATCACAGCGCGTGGTCCCTGCTATCAGCTCTCAGTCCGAACAATGGATTTTAAACTCAACTAAAAATCTTTGGATGAAAAGCAAACGATGGTAGCATTTACATGCAATGATTATCACTCAAAAGCCATTGTTTGAGCGAATTTTGAGCGATAATCATTGCATGTAAATGGGGTTTAAACCACTTCATGCTGTGGATTCTTCTGAAGTATATATTGCGGATCTGAAAAACCTTTCGATGAGCCCCACTTGACCGTAGTGGTGAATTTACTACCATTGATCACTGTGAATGTCAATCTGATGCTGTAACTTCGAGTTAATTAATTAACCCTTTATTGTGACACTACTATTGGAATCACAGAATCATAGGACCTCACAGTGGCTTGTTGCATATTACACTGTTATGCATTGAAAAACGTCTTTGCAGTATCTAATCTTGCTTAAATATTTGGCTTAATGGATCCCAATAGTGTTGGTGCTCACTTACGATCAGTTCCTCAACAGTCTCTGTTACTATGCTGTTGATATACAGGATATAATGTATAGTTTCAAAACCCTTGAAACATTGTGCTTATGTAAATGATAAACATCACATCCAAAGAGTTTTCCTAGTTTCACTAAATGTGAAAACTCTATCTAAATGATAAAAAAAATATAATTTGTATATAAGGATATTCTGTAGCAGATATGGTAAAATACTGGAAAAGCTCCAAATCCCCAAATTATCTTAATATAAAAATACATTTATGTTAAAGAGTCGTCCAAGATTATAGTAAAGGGTGTGCATTATTTGCATAAACAATATCACTCTTCTCCATGGACTGCGTTATATTTCTGCTCAACACCATTTTACCGAGGACTCTGTAGAAAGTGCATATTAGGGAAGTTAATATACTTACCAATAGCTTTATTCATGAGATAGTCATGTTGTTCCAGTCACCTGTTGTGTCTTGTGACCTGTCCTGTGATTAGTTGAATCCTACAGCGTCTGCTGTCTGAAGTGGAATTAGTTTTCTATATTCACTCTTATGAGAGCCACAAGGTAAGTCTCATAGGAATAACTAGAGCAAGTGAGTTGCGGTCTGCGGTAGGATTCTACTAGTCACAGTGCAGGTTGCATGGGACAAAAGGGAAGTGGAATGGAGCAGGTATCTCATGACTAAAGCAATCATTAAGTAGATAAACTGTCCTAGTATGCACTTTTGTGATGACTACACCCTAGGAAATAATAAAAAGTTTCCCAGGAGTACTCCTTTATAGAGAACCTGTTGTCACCTTTGAACCCCACAAATAACAATATTTTTTAGGGCTTTATGACATAGTCTAAGGGGTGCAAAGGTAAAGACAAGTTTCCTTTAAGACTGGGACTGAGCTGTAATACCAGACACCGCCGGTATTAGTGTAGTATGTCTCCACTGAAGTATGGGTTGGCTGGGCTCACCTACAGGTAATGCCCAGGTCATGCCCAAAGCTGCCAAAATGGGGGAGACATACTACACTAGTACCGCTCAGTACTAGTAGGTGGCTCTCAGCTCTGGCATTACTATAGCCAGGAAGCTCCCAAACACTCATCCCGACCGACTGGTGCCAGAGTGTTAGCCCTCCTCATCCCGACCGGTTCTGGAGTGTCAGCCCTCCGCATCTCGACCTGTACCGGAGTGTCAGCCCTCCTCCTCCCAACTGTTTCTGGAGTGTCAGCCCTCTGCATCCCAACCTGTACAAGAGTGTCAGCCCTCCTCACCGTGCTGTCTGCCTATACCACCTGCTGTCACCAACCCTAGTGATCTCCTGTCTGTGACTTTACTACCTGTGCCCACCTGAGCGGGCGCTGTGCTGCCCAGAGCCGCCACCACTTGTCCCACTGCTTGCTCCCCGGCTGCAGTGATGAGGTTGATCAGGTAGGTGCCGCCTTACACTGTAAGGTGAGCCAACATGTGGGACGGATTCTTGGGGCTGTGATCACTCAGGAATCTGTGAAGGTGTGTGTGCGGAAGCTTTTGGCAGCTTTAGGCATGACCTGGGCGTTACCTGTAGTTGAGCCCGGCCAACCCATACTATACTAATACCGACACAGCCCATGTAATAGAGTGGCTCTGTTTTGGCAGTGAATGTAGACCTTTATTATAATCCTGGACAACTCCATTAATATTTATTAAGTATTTGAATTGTAGCTAGAAGCAATGGAGTATATAGCACAAGGGTGTAGCACCTGTGAATACAATTTAGGCTGAACAAGCACTAAGTTCTCCTGTCCCAAAATGTAGGCATAGCTGTGGGATTCTTCCTCTTTCCCAACTACAGTATCTGCATTCAGAACATTTGTGGTAACTATTCACAGATAGTCTTGCCTTTTGAATAGAGAACTATAGTAAAATTCATGTTTTAAAAATTCTATTTATGAGGTTCAACAGCATGTGATATACTAAAAATACACCATAATAATAGGTCACACTATGAACGTTCAATCCTGGAACACGATGAGACACTTTTATTTTAAAACATTGAATCAATGATATGCATTACTGCCGGCGAATTCACAAGGTTTCCAAAATCAGACCTTTTATTTCTATAAATATATGGAGACCTAAAAAAAGCAACAAAAAAAAACAGCTGCCATCCTAAATCACTGCATGTCCATTTTTGATGCACATTAGGCCAGGTTCACGCGGGCATAAGCGTAAAATGCAGCGGGGTTCCGGCAGCATTTTACAGCTGTGAACCTAACTGCAACCCTGTGTATGGCAGTATATGGCGGTGAAATTGTACTACACATGACCGTGTACTCACGGAGGCTGTCATGCGCAGTACACCTGTTTTTTTTTATATTTCCCGCGCCGTCGCTTAGCAATGGCGTGTATGCCCGCAGCCCATATGCAATGTAATTGCGTATGGGCTGCAAGTATGTACGCGAGACTAGAGAACAATGGCTCTATCTCGTGTATATAAGCGGCAGAATGAAGCATGCTGCATTCTATTTTATGCTCACGAATTACGCAATTCCGTCACACTAATGTGAGTGGAACTGCGTAAGGAAATGTAATTGATTGCTTGCAAGCTACCGCATATCACACAGTTGGACAGAGCCCGTGTATTACGCAATTTTCTGTCACTGCCAGTCACTGCCCTCAATATTGGTACCACTGAGACTTGGGATTGGCTTCAGCTATGATGTGGCTAGACAGATAGAGGTCACAGCCTCGACGGATGCAACAGTCAGAAAAGTGTGTTTATTAGTTTCTCAGCAGTAACTGAGTTTTTAATTTAGTTGTCAGGTAATCCCTTTAAGGCCTAAACTGTCTCCATTCTTAAAGGGATTCAAATCAAGTAAATACATACAGTGCATCCAATCTTATATTTTTTTTTACCATTGAGATCAATCAGTATTAATATATGTTTTATGGTTTTTTTTCAGAAATATTTTCCAACATGAAAGAAAAGTTCATAAATCATTTTACAGGTAAGGGCTGCTGCAAGGTGCACAGAGGGCTGCTTGTAATACCACACTTGTCCTGCAATAGCTACTGCAGGGGAAATGTTCTTTTGCGGTGATATCTGATGATTGCTTAGAATTAGCATTCCCGAACACTTCACGCTTCATTCATCACCAGCTCATCTTCATTTAGAGATGGAACAACTTTTTTTAATATTTTGTGCAAAAAATATTAAACATTTAAAAAAGGTTAGAGTATCCATTTACTTATATTAACAAAGAAATTGCAGAGTATGGAAAGTGACTCTGGCCTCACAATAACCCAGGAATACCTGTAGAAATATACCCGGCATGCACTGACAGAGCCTAGTTATCAATGTCATGCAAGGTGCATTCCTGAAAGGAGTTGGTTGTTCATAAATATATATATATATATATATATATACATATACCGTATATACTCAAGTATAAGCCGAGCTTTTCAGCACATTTATTTATGCTGAAAGAGCCCCCCTCGGCTTATACTCGAGTGAGGTAAAAAAAAACAAAAAACCCTGCAATATTCACCTCCCAGCCTACGTCTGTTTCCCCGGCGCGATGGTCTCCCCGGCGGTGCGGCAAGCTGCTTGAGAATTCTCGCCGCAGTCATCTTCCTGCTCGGCTTTGAATTCCCCCGCCGTTGTGTAAGTAAGCACTGTGATTGGATCGAGCGCCAGCCAGTCACAGCTGGTTCTCAATCATTCACAGTTATTTAGTGAATGACATCACTGAATGGCTGTGATTGGCGCTCGATCTAATCACAGCATTTACTTACACAGCGCTGATGGCGGGGGAATTCAAAGGCGAGCAGGGAGATGACAGCGGGGAGAATTCTCAAGCAGCTTGCCGCACCGCCGGGGAGACCATCGCGCCGCGGACACAGACGCCAGCTGGAAGGTGAATATTGAGGTTTTTTTTACCTAGTATATACTCGAGTATAGCTAGGCTTATAATCGAGTATATAAATATACATATAAATATACATACATATATATATATAAATATACATATATATATATATATATATATATATATATATATATATATATATATATATATATATGCCTGAGGAAGAACCCTAAATAGGTTTGAAAGCTTGCTAGCTTGCTATAACATTATAAACTTTTGTTGGAATTAAAGGTATCATATCTACAAGATTACTTGGTTTCTATTGCTGAGAACAATCACATTTTGCTTTACTGGCTAACACAGGACCAAACATGTTATACATTGGGTAGGCCTAGGATGAAATATCTGGTCTCTCATCTTCATTTGCAGTAAATTCTGTTCTTCCTGAATTAAACTTTTATCAAGGTGGAAAGCAGTCATTACAGTTAAATGAGCTTTTATTTTCAACATTGTATATTTTACAGGGTGGGCCATGGAAAAGTAGCCTGCCACCAGAGTCTTATGAAAACTGTCTAAAAGAAAATCTGTCTCTATGGCCCATAGGAAAAAATCACAGCGGAGCTTTCATTTCTTATACCTCTGAGGTAAAATGAAAGCTGCGTTGTGATTGGTTGCTATGAGCAATAGAGACAGATTTCCTTTAGGACAATTTTCATAAGAGTATGGAGCCGCGGCTACTTTTACGTGGCCCTCCCCGCATTTGCATATACAGAAGTAAAAGAGCTGAACTTGTCATTAAACTCTTTGGGATAAATTCTTCATGCATTATGATGACTCTCTAAGCTATAGTACACGTGATTGTTTGAGTCTTAAAGGGGTTACTTTATGATCATGGAGATCCAACCTCTGGGACTTCCATGATCCCGAGAATGGGGGTCCTCATTGGTCCCCGAGTAAATGGAACGCAGGAGTGCTGCTGCCGCATTCACCTCCATGACAGCGCCGGTGATTTGCAAAGCACTTGAACTCTGTAAACTCTGGTGCTGTAATTGAAGTGAATGGAGTGGTGGCGCAACTGCACAACCTCCACTCCATTAACTCAGGGACCGACCAGACACCCATTCTTGGAATCACCCCCACCAATCATAAAGTTATCGCCTATCCTGTAGATAAAGAATAACTTTATAACTTGGCACAACCCCTTTAATGAATAGCTTTATAAGGCCTCATGTACAATATAGAGTTATGCCATCATACCGTTGGACACTGTACAACAGAGATTTTGTCTTCTAGAAGTAGGGCTTCTAAAAGAGACTATCTCTAGAATAAGATTCCATAAAGAGGCACCATATAGCAGCACATGGAGTTAGGACTCTATTTGTGTCTGGGCTTCAAGTCTTATCCATCTGGATTTGTATTTATGCTCTTTCGATTTTCTCAATTTGCCCCAACTTTCCCTGCTAAAAGAATAACTGTAATGTATGATTGGGAACCTGTTGTCAAGATGTTTAAAGGGGTATTCCAGGCACAGATTAGCATTTTAAAATCTAATGTACATCATCACAATAAGTCATGTTGTAATAGGCTCACTGTACCTGGTCTAGCTAATATCTTCATTATCTATATCACACGACCCTCTCCCTGAAAAATATCTCCACTTCCTCTAACATCTTGTCTGCATTTGCTCCTCCCCCCCGCCCATAGCCTCCAACTTCCTGTGTGCAGTGCATGATGTGAGGACAGGGGAGGAAGTACTGCGCTGTATTACCCATCTGCAGTTCAGAGTGCTGGAGGGGCTGTCTGCTTCAACAGCTTTCTCTGGTTTAGTGGGAAGGAGGTTGGTACCAGTAAATTGTAGGACCTGTGAGCTAGGGGTGGAGCTACAGTGCTGGCCGGTAGATGAGCTCTATGCATGCTGGAAGTTGTAGGTAATAGTCTGTTGTTGTATTTACTATAGAAGTAATGCATGTAAATATAATGGCAGATCAGCGGCTGACGGGAGGGAGAAGAGGGTCCAGAGGGGCAGCTAAAAGGTACAGGTTGCTGCTACTTAGCTGTACCTCCTAGATTTTAGCATTTTCATAGTTTTCATTTTGTGCCCGGAAAACCCCTTTAATCGTTGAAAAAATATGGCTGCTTCTTAGCAAGAATGAACGCCAATGAACACTTGAATTGGGATGTTTATGAAGGTACAGATGCAATCTTATATTGATGATGCATATGAGAGAAATAAACTTCTGGAAAAGCCATTTGCCTGTATATTATGCTAGTAGCACGTAGTTTACAAAGAATAATGATACCGTAAACGTCTCTCTGTGTGTGATCTGGGGATTGAAACCTAGACAACAGCACTGGAAAGTATTAGAATCCCATCAGACATGACTATGTACACGTGAAGCCGTGTGAACTGCATTTTTATGTTCTTTCAGCACTTCCAAATTACTATGCATGGGTAACATAGAAGTATGTTTTCATTTTTCAAATTGCCATGTTTTCGTTATTTCTTTCTCTCAAATGAATTTATCAGTATGCACAAAGAATGAAATGACAGTTCATACATTCCTATGATTCAGGCACCACATTAATTACAAAATGGGGACTTCTAACACGCCATACATTTTTAAGGAAGTGAAAGAAGTTCAAGATTATTTTTGTGAAGGGACGTAATATAGCATTTAAAAATGGGAATACTAAAACCAATGGGTGTCACCAAACAAATGAATGTTGTCAAAAGTAATAAAGTTATACTATCATTGTGGCTAAAGACCCATTTACACGTAATGATTATCGCCTAAAATACGTTCAAACAACTTAAAATGACTGATAATCGTTACATGTAAACGCGGGCATCAGGCACTTTTCACTTGAACAATGATTTTAAAGTGAACTTAAAATCCATCGTTCAGCTAGTGAGAGATAAAGTATCTCTCACTAGACCGTATGCTGTTATCTCGACGTGAGGCGGCAGATAACATTGTAATCTGCTGTCAGCCACAAAGAGAATAATGCAGCTGTGTTCACGGCTGGGTGTGTGATTAATCACATGCTGGGCTCTGCAAACAGCTAGTGGATGCCCTTTACATGCAGATGAAGATGAAAAAAAGTGTTAATGGCTATTAATGGCCATTAACACTTAATGCAAATAGATTGCAAAATCTTTCAATTTTTCAGTTGTTTGACAGATCATCTTGGCATGTAAATGGACCTTTACTGTAACTCCTGTCAATAGCACACTAACTATGCATTGTTTAGCTAAATCTGTGGTCAATACCAGCTTAAGGTACAGTAGCTCCTCCTACTGATTGCTTCTATCACATTAAACATGGTGTCTAATCTGCAAGCGGCATCTTATAGAGCAGGAACTGAGAAGATTGATATATAGTTTTCTAGGAAAAGATTCAGTAATAATTGCATTTTATTGTCTGAAATCCCAGCTCATTCTATACCTAGGAGTTTAGTGGGAGGTCCTATTTAGTGATTGACTGCTGTCTCTACTTTAGTGTGCATACAGAGATAACTTTCCATCACTGGACACCTAAGTATATGATGAGCTGGAATATGCAATCAATAAAATGCAATTAATACTGAATATTTTCCACAAAAATGTAATAAGTATATTTCAACCCTCTTAGCTTCCCTTAAATGCTGCTTGCAGATTAGACTCCATGTTCAACACAATGTGTGTTAGGAGTCCAATTTGCAGTCCTACAAGTGATGGAAAGTTACCTCTGTATGCACAATAACATGGAGATAGCTGTCAATCACTAAATAGAACCTCGTGTGTATAGAGTGAGCAGGAATTTCATTAATATAAATAATATATACAACACTACTGAACGTTTTCCCAGAGAGCTATATATCAGTCTAATTAGCTCCTCCTGCTCTATAATATGCTTCTCATTGATTGTACAACATTTTGAAGCTGACAGGGTCCCTTTAAGCAATTTAGAAAACAGAGCTTTACTATATAGATATGGAATTAATCAGTAGGGAATGTTGGCAGACATAAGCTTTAATAAAGGTTTTGTACATTTAGTGGGCAAGTGGGGTGCCTTCTGAGTTTTGCTATGTTGGCCCTATGATTGTTGTTCCAGCTCCTGATCAAAGCTTAGTTGTAACCATAGCAATGCCATAATAGCAAACCATCCAAACTTTTAATTAATAGTTGTTTAAATGTGTTTTCATTACAGCAGGTCCAGTAGTAGTCTCAGCGGAATGCAGCAAGCAATTCAATCGACTCTATCACAACACACAAGACTGTTCAACACCAGCTAGTAAGTAGATGGACTAATATTAACTAAATGTACAGTCTAACAAATGAATTGTACTTTAGATGACTAGTAATCACTACAAAACTGTAACAAGGACATCCATTGTGCATTGTAAGTGCCATTCACATCTGGGGCCACAGCCTAGACACGAGGCAGCAAGTGGATTGGAGACTCAGATTCTCTATGGATAATGCAGATAAGGTTCTCGTTTGAATGAGCGAATGACGTCACCGCCAAGACGTTTGTACTTATGCAGTCTTTTTAGGCAGGCAAATGCATCGTTGGTTTGTTCAAATGAGAATCGGTCAGAATCATTCATCTCCTCTGTAAGCGAATAAGAGGGACTGAATGATTGCTGTTTAGAACAAACAATAAGACAACAATAAGAAAGACTTTGGCAGCATCCAGGGTGCAAATTGATATCCAAAGTTTTATTCCCCCATCACTGTGATGGGGGAATAAAACTTTGGATATCAATTTGCACCCTGGATGCTGCCGAAGTCTTTCTTATTGCTGCATGTATTTTTGGTGATCAGGATTCAATCATCTGTCTCTTTGGCTACTGCATAATCGATGCCCAACCCCTGGAGGGATATACAATTTGTGCTGCTGGCGACTTGCTTTCTCTGCAATAAGCCAACAATGATTTTTATGCTTTGTGACAACACGGGGGTTAAATATCACGCCAAACGGTCACTTTCCTTCTTTTCTTTTATTTATTCACGTAAACTTTAACCAACACAAAGATGACTGGGTCTTCAGGGGTAATATAATCAATACTTGAAACAACAAAGTCTCTGATAGCTTTAACCATTTACAGTCCGTAGGCAAAGCAAGTACATCCTCCGCTGAGGCAGCAATACAAGTCCATAGGTTCTGCACAGACATGTGGGTATCCAGGGCGCAGCTGGTCCTCAGTCTTTAGTGCCTTCAGTCTCTTCAGACTCTAGTCCAAGGCAGGCGTTCCCCAGGAATCCTGCTACCTCTTGCTGCGCCTTGTCCACAGCGCCTCTCCGCTCACAAAGGGAATCACTGCAGCCTGGATCTCCCAAACACACACCTCTCCTAGGTGTTGAGGCGAGGGGCGTCTCCCTGTCCACCTCTGGCCTTCTCAGCCACACACTGGGCCTGGCAGCCCCAGCTCCACTGAGCTGTGTCTCTTGGCTCTCTCAGCCACGCACTGGGCCTGGCAGCCCCAGTCCCAGTGAGCTGTGTCTCTTGGCTCTCTCAGCCACACACTCTCTTTCACTTCAGCAGGAACCATCCTTTTTATACCACTGACCACACCTGTGGGGGTTTTCCCTCTTGCTTCAGGCCCCAGATAGATTATCTGTTGCCCCCTACAGGCCATCTTCTGTAGCACAGGCCTACAGCTTGTATAAAATGAACGATGAAAGAAAAGCGAACGAGTCTCATTTGTTGTTTAGTCATTGGCTTGCATTTAGACAAAACGATTGTCGTTCATTTTCGCTTGTTTGAACAATTTTTTGAATGATTACACTATGTAAAAAAAAAATAAATTTTGTAACAGAAAGTAATTAATATGTTTCTGTGAAATTAAAACATGCTAATTACACCGGTAAAACTGAATAATAGCAGCGCATCTCATTTTCAAGTTACTTAACCCCTTTGTGACCAAGTATTTGTTTCGTTTGAAGAAATCGTAACTCCTTTATTTATCCATCGACATTGCTGCATGAGGGATCGTTTTTGGCGGGACAAGTTGTATTTTTCAATGGTGCTATTTAAAGGGGTTGTCTCGCGAAATCAAGTCGGGTTATACACTTCTGTATGGCCATATTAATGCACTTTGTAATGTACATAGTGCATTAATTATGAGCCATACAGAAGTTATTCACTTACCTGCTCCGTTGCTAGCGTCCTCGTCTCCATGGTTCCGTCTAAATTCGCTGGCGGCTTGCTTTTTTAGACGCGCTTGCGCAGTCCGGTCTTCTGCTCTCAGCACGAGCCGCTTCAGCCTGCTAGCCGCTACAGCTCTTCTGCGCATGCGCAGACGAGCTGTCACTTCTCGGGAGCACGCTGGAGCGGCCATTCTGCTACCATCCTCTGTTAGAGGAAGGTGCAGAAACTGGAGCCGCCCAGCCGCCCCGAGAAGCCGCCCAGCTGTTCCGCCGTCCTGCCGCCCTGGTAAGTGATGGGGGTCTGCCGCTGGGCCGGGGGGGCTGCCGCTGGGCCGGGGGGGCTGCCGCTGGGCTGGGGGGGGCTGCCGATGGGCCCTGGGGGGCTGCCGCTGGGCCGGGGGGGCTGCCGCTGGGCTGGAGGGCTGCCGCTGGGCTGGCGGGGCTGCCGCTGGGCCAGGGGGGCCTTCGTCTGTTGTCAGGGGTCTAGCGCCGGTTACCTGCTGCCTGGCGGTGGGTGACTGTGTGCCGTGGTTGGCCGCGTTCAATCCTGGGGTCCGGTCGGCGGCTGCGGGGCGTCTGGTTGTCAGGGAGACACAGCTGGTAGCGTCTCGGGAGCGCACACGTTGGGCTACAGCAAGCGACGGGAAAAAAGCCGGCGGCCATCTTGGGAAAATTTTTATAAGTTGCTGAAACGCTGGAACTGTAAGTACAAACCAGCTAGAAAAGTCATTTACAGGGGGGCTTAGTAATGTATGCTTAATTAGGGGGGCTGGGCAAAAAAAAAAAATTCACTGCTTCCTCGAGACAACCCCTTTAATGTACCATATAATGTACGTAAAAAGTTCTAAGTGGGGTTAAAATGAAGAAAAAATGAAATTCTGCCATCTATTGGTGCGTCTTGTTTCTACGGTGCACAAACTGCAACAAAAATGACACAATAACATTATTCTATGGGTCATTATGATTACTACGATACCAAACTTATGTTGTTTTTTTTGCTGTACTACTTTTATTTTTTTCAAAGACATTCAATTTTTTAAAAATTATTTTCTGCCACCATCTTCTGCAGAACGTCCTGTAGTTTGTGTTAGTACTAATTTTTGAATACATACAACTTTTGATCACTTTTTTTTGCATTTTTACCTGGAGACAGAATGACCAAAAAAGCGCATTTCTGGCATCCTTAATTTTTTCTTCAGACGAAGTTCACCATGTGGGGTAGATAATGCATTACTTTGATAGATCTTACTTTTACAGACACAGCGATGCTAAACATGTGTTTTTGTTTTATGATTTGATTATTTTATTTAGCCTAACCAATGACCTGTAAAAACACAGTTCATTAATTACAACTTACTGGTGGATGATCCACAGCATTTACGCCACGTGAAAACATACCCTATATGTTACATAAAGCTACCCTTATAGTGTTCAGTCAGCACGCAGTATGTAACAGTGATTGCAGAATAGCTACGCAATCACATTTGTTATACTTTTTATTAAGCAAGGTTAATGGCGAGCCTGCTGGATTAATAGAGGGGGATAATGACCTCACGTGATCCAGACTCTATGCTTCTCTTAATACATCCCAGAATTGTGTTTGACTTTTTGGCTGCTGCATCACATTGTTGACTGTGATCTATTAGTATACCCAAGTCTTTTTCACATGTGCTGCTTAGCCCAATTCCTCCCATTATGTATGTGCTATTGTCATTTTTCTTGCCCAGATGTAGGACTTTGCATTTCTCCTTGTTAAATACCATTCTGTTAGTCGCCGCCCACTGTTCCAGCTTTTCTAGATCTTTTTGAATACTCTCTCTTCCCTAGTGTTAGCTATCCCTCCTAACTTTGTGTCGTTGGCAAATTTGACCAGTTTCCTATTAATTCCCTCCTCCAGATCATTTATAAAAATGTTGACCAACACTGGGCCTAGGACAGAGGCATGTGGTACCCCACTTGATACTTTTTTCCGCTTGGATGTGCAGCCATTTATGACCACTCTTTAAGTACGATAACCCAACCAGTTGTTAATCAACCTAACAGTTGCAATCCCATATCAATCTCAAATTTGGACAAATTTCCTATAGTTATGGTTTTATAGTTACTGTTTTGAAAATGTTGTTTCATATATATTTATATATGTATTTATGTTTTTTTTTCTTTATACAGATTTCAGGAGATGTGCAAGGCTGCTAACACAGTTGGCTAAGAGCCGGTTATGCTCTCAACCTAGAACATTTGATGTTGTAAGTACATGTGCATTGTTTTTTTGTGTGTGTACTATGATATGATATGACATTATGATACACTTAACTGGACCTAAGATCTAATGCACATGTGTCAAACACAAGGCCCGCGGGCCGAATCCGGCCCGCTGCCTCATGTTATGTGGCCCGCGGCATGCCGACGGCCGCTCACCACTGTAGTGATTACCAGCTGCGGTGCCCCAGCTCCCCACTTGTAATCACACTGACAGCGCTGATCCTAGCGCACACTCTGACATCAGAATCCTTCTCCCCAGTCCCCTGCTCTTCAGTTCCGCAGGAGAGGACTCAGGGAGGAAGCGTGCCGTGCTGCACACTGTGCACCTGGGCGCATAGGAACTTTTTCCACAAGACTTTTGCACTATTGAGTAATTCCAGCAACGTGATTGGTTGTCTGGGTTGGCTGATTCACAGTGATTGGTTCTTTGGGTTCGCTGATTCACCAAGCAACCAATCAGGTTGCTGGAATTGCTCAATAGTGCAGAAGTCTTGTGGAAAAAGATAATATGCCACCCGGGCTCAGCACGATCCGAGGAGGAGCGGCGCTGACAGCAAGGAGGAGGTAAGCATATGGCTGGGGAAGGGGGAAGTCAGTATTGCTGCTGGGGGTGGGGGGTTAATATTGTTGTTGCTGGGAGGAGGTTAATATTGCTGATTGCTGCCGGGGGTGAGAGGGTTAATATTGCTGGTGTGTTGGGGGGGGGGGGGGTATTTTGCTGCTGGGAGGGGGTTAATATTGCTGTGGGGGTGGGGTGGTAATATTGCTGGCGGGGGTGGGGGTTAATATTGCTGCTGGGTGGGGGTTAATATTTCTGCGGGGGGGAGGGGTTAATATTGCTGGGAGGGTTAATATTGTTGCTGGGTGTGGGGGAATAATATTGTTGCTGGCAGGGGGTTAATATTGCTGCCGGGTTGGGAAGGGGACGGGGGGGGGGGGGGGTTAATATTGCTGCTGGGAGAGGGTTAATATTGCTGTGGGGGTGGGGTGGTAATATTGCTGGTGGGGGTTAATATTGCTGCTGGGTGGGTGGGAGTTAATACTGTTGCTGGTAGGGAGTTAATATTGGTGCGGGGGGAAGGGGTTAATATTGCTGGTGGGTGGGGAGGTTATATTGCTGCTGGGAGGAGGTTAATATTACTGTGGGGGTCGCTATTACTACTGGGGCCACTGTGGGGTACCCTGTTACTACTGGGGCCACTGTGGGGGTCAATATTTTTACTGGGGCCACTATGAGAGTCACTATGACTACTGTGACCACTGTAGGGGTCACTATTACTACTGGGGCCACTATAGGGGTCACTATTACTACTGCAACCACTATAGGGGTCACTTATCACTGCGACCACTATAGGGGTCACTATGACTACTGCGACCACTATAGGGGTCACTATGACTACTGCAACTACTATAGGGGTCACTATGACTACTGCGACCACTATAGGGGTCACTTATCACTGCGACCACTATAGGGGTCACTATGACTACTGCAACCACTATAGGGGTCACTTATCACTGCGACCACTATAGGGGTCACTATGACTACTGCGACCACTATAGGGGTCACTATGACTACTGCAACCACTATAGGGGTCACTTATCACTGCGACCACTATAGGGGTCACTATGACTACTGCGACCACTATAGGGGTCACTATTAGGGTTCGTTCACACGGACGTAATTGCATTTCGGTCGCACAAATGCGCTACATATTTGCGCAATCGAAAATCGCTTATACCTACGTATTTGGGCATGCAGAAAAGAACGCAGACGGGCCCACTGAGATGGTGCGCTAATATGCAGTGAATACATCGGTTTCCTGCGCGGCCCATTCACTTCAATGGCCTATCGTGGTGCGTAGTACGCAACAAAATAGGTCCTGCTGTGTGACAATATACATCATGTGAATGAAATCACTGAAACCAATGGCTTCTATTCACTGCATATTATGTACGCAAATACGCTGGTGTGAACGAGCCCTCACTATACTGTCTTACCATCGGCCCTTTGAAGGTCACCATAAGCCCGATGTGGCCCTCGGTGAAAATGAGTTTGACACCCCTGATCTAATGTAATAAAATCATAAGTAGGCAACATAGATGCAAAGATGAAATTCCATTTGCATTGCAAGGTGACTCTAAATTGAGTGTAACATTAATTCTAGTTCAATTTGTATACAGCATGTATACTAGCTAGTCATGTGATGCTGTGCTTATGTATCATGGGATTGATAGCACAGAATAAAGTTATAGATAGCAGGGAGAGATAAAAAATCAATATGGTGTCTGATAAGTATCAGACAGGAGGCTGCCCCACATGAAAGTCACTGCAATATACAAAGGAGCCATTCAGAGTGTGACAGGAAATCAGATGGGGGGGGGGGGGGGGAGAGGTAAATGTTTTCACCTCAGTGCTTCTTTAAAGTATGTTTACTCAGGAAAGAGAGAGTAATGGCATAATATTTCATAACTAGGTCTAAATCTGATGTGATATTGTGCACTACATTTTACAGCATTTTAAAGGTCTTCACACAATCACGTTAGTAAATCTGTCCCAATGTATGCAAAAAAATGTTCCTTTTGTATTCTAGTCCATTTCTAAAAATTTCGAAATTAAAAAAAGTAAGAAAAAATACCTGACACATAATACCTTTATTTATTACTTATTGTGATGTACTCAACTGTATTTTTTTTTCATTGTAGATCTGACCTACTAAAACAGAACTCTGATTTGCCAAGAATGTGCCTTGAAATCGGACGTCTATACCATGATGATCTGAGTTACTGTTTTCTCATTAAAAGCATCTGTTTCTTTCATTTGAACATTCCATAGTCATGTGAATAAAATGTTTTTTTATCACACTGCCCAGGGCCGAAAAGAAATTTACCTATTTATTTAAATACTTTGTATATAATATTTACTAATGATATACTAAATATATATTATAACCACTTGCAGAGTCTGTTTTTCTTTTTTTTTGTATTTGCTATTTAACATTTTCCATTGTTATTGAATATGTTGCTCAGGCTCAAATATTTTTTTTTTATTTGCACTACCTTGAAGGAAAAAAAAAAAAAATTATATATATATAGTATGTGGCTAAGCTTTAAAGGAGAACTGATAATGTTAAATAAATCTTTTGCAGAATATTGCACATCAGATTAATCACACAATGTATTAGTAAATATGGAACATCTGAAAATAAAGTTATAGTATATGACTGGAAGCTGCAATGCAGTTTACACTGAAACTGTGTACAAGTGTCTAGTTGTTTTACTTTGCAAATTCTATTTCAATCAGTGATTAAATAGTGACTAATTCATGGGACCTTAATAGGCAATGGATTATAAAATTCCTTTCATTCCTAGATGGTCATACGAATGAACGTGCAATTTACTTTTGAGGATTGAGAACATCTAGAAAGACAGGCATGGTATAATACTTTTTTTTAAACAATCTTTTTTTTTTTTTTAATTAAGAAAGAATGTTACAAAGCAAACAGATCTGCAATGTACAACTGGGCAGATTGATCAACTGTGAATATACAGTCTGACCTCTACTAACGTTGGTAATCTGTCCGAAAGCAATCGGCTTTACCTGAAACCGTTGCTACTCAAGGTAATTATTTCCATAGGAACCAATGTAAATCCAATTAATTCGTTCTAGACATTCCAAAAAGCACACCAAACTACACTTAATGGAGAACAAATATGGTCTTTAATACCAAAAACAATAACAGTAATAAATGAATATAAGGCCTCGTTCACACGAGCGACATGGCATTGCTGTGAAAAACTCACAGCGATATCACATCGCTGGACCGTGCGATATTGCTGTGGTTTCTCGCAGTGATACAGCGACTTTGTACCGCTACAAAGTCACATGTGGTGCTACAAAGTCACATGTGGTGCTACAAAGTTGTGCGACTTTGTAGCACCACATGTGAGGATTTTCAGGGGGGGCGCGTTAAAATATAAGCCCTACCCTGAAAATAAGCTGTAGCTGAAGAAAAAAATAAGTATACATCACCTCTCCCACGCTGTCCGGAGCACCTGTGCAGCTTCTTCTCGGTCCCCGACACTGTTTCTCTTCATCATCTTCTGGACGGGGATTGAAAACTCCCGCCTCCTGAAAGCTCTGGCTGTGATTGGCTTCTTCTTCTCGGTGCAGCTTCTTCTCGGTCCCCGGCACTGTTTCTCTTCATCATCTTCTGGACGGGGATTGAAAACTCCCGCCTCCTGAAAGCTCTGGCTGTGATTGGCTGACGCTTAGCCAATCACAGCCAGTGCTTCCAGAAGGCGGGGATTCTTCACACATGTTACTGTGTGTTATTTGTGGTGTTACATAGGACTGCAGGTCACATTTACTACATCATCTGTTCTCAGCGTTATCACTGTGCTGTTACATAGGACTGCGGATGAAATAATTATCTGTCCTCAACGTTATCACTGTGTTCTCTGTGCTATTACATTGGAGTACAATTGTACAGTGCTGTACTGTACTAGTGTATTACCTGTCACCGATGATGGAGAAGGGTGTGTTGGATTAGCAGTAGGAAGAGGATGAGGAGACGCCGAGCAGGAGATCACGTGGGTTCAGCAGCAGCGTTATGTGGGCCGGCACATGCCGCTGTTATCAGAGGAAACCAATCTTACTAGAGAAAAAATTTTGGCTAAAAAAACGGCCTTACTCAAAATCTGCATTAGTAGATGTCAATGCTAGTAAAGGTTTTATACCATTGTGATTATGGACATTAACAGTTTACGCAAATCCATCGCTAAAACTGTCAATGTTGTTTGAAAGATTGTCTTTGCGTGTAAATGGGCCTTAAAATATAGGTCTTACCCTGAAAATCATATGAAGCTACAGAAATAAAAATCATAACTCACCTAGAAGCACTGTCCGGCTCTTCCCTGTGATCTCTGGCAGTATTCTTCTGCATTTCTGGTGATCGGGGATTGAAAAATCCCCGCCTCCTGAAAGTGTTGCCTCTAATTAACAGTGCTGTGACCAATCAGAAGCAGCATTCAGCCATTCATTGAATAACAGCTGAGTGCTGCCTCTGATTGGTCACAGCGCTCAGCCAATCAGAGGCAGCGCTTTAACGAGGTGGGGATTTTTCAATCCCTGCACAGAAGAAATACAGCAGTCGACTGCCAGGCACCACAGAGAAGAGACGGACAGCACTTCTAGGTGAGTTATGATTTTTTTTTATGCAGCTAGGGATGATTTTTGGGGTAGGGCTTATATTTCAAGCCCCTCCTCACCCCCGAAAATCATCACTGCAGGAGTTGCCTTCATCCTATTGCTTTTAATGTGCATCGCATATGAAAATTTGCCGTCATGCATTTTCCGCTTACGCAAGCAGTGCATTTTTCTAGCACATGTAAGGGGCGCACAAAAAAAACATGTTTGTCTGACCTCGGCCTTAGACTTAGACTGCAGTTTTCTATACACAGTGATAAGTAGGAGCTGCAGAATAGAAGTAGTGCATATTTTTAATCAAACCCTATAGCATAATTGATTGTCAGTTCAAAATACATACATTTAATGGGGAAAAAAAACAAACATTGTCCCCCCTCTCTAAAAGATGTCCATAGGTATGTCAGAATTCTAAGTGAATATGCTCCGTGAGTCATCATCTGAATTTATATTTTTTATCTATGCAGTCAGCGGAGATTTGTTTGTGTTTGTGACAAAAATCTATAGCATATACTATAGAGGCACCCTCAGACATACACATATTAGGACCAATTTCATAGGAAGTTACCTATTCTTTTAAACTAGAACAGAGTACCCAAAGGAGACCCACACAAACACTGGGGGAAAAAAAAACTCCATGCAAATGTTGCCCTTGGTTAGATTTGAACCCTGAATCCCAATATTGCAAGACAACCATTGCCCCTGAATGTGTTGTTGCAGCCACTTTGTTACCAATGAGGTTGAATTGCAAGTACTTCTAAGTACACAGGCTAATATATATGTATATATTAATTACAGCACTGTGTAAAAGTTTAACGCAAGTACGGAAAAAGTGCTGCAAAGTAAGAAGGATTTCAAAATCTGAAGACGTCTAAGTGACTCCAAATTTATTCTGCAGCAGGACACGACTTTAAATATAAAACCAATGTCATTAACAACTACCTTCAGTGTAAAGAAGAACAACCAGTCCTGGAAGTGATGATATGACCACCCACAGAGTCCTAATCTCAACATCATCGAGTCTGTCTGGGATTGCATGAAGAGAGGGAAGGATTTGAGCAAGCCGATATTCACAGAAGATCTGTGGTTAGTTCTCCAAGTAGTTTAGAGCAACCTCCCTGCTAAGTTCCCTTAAAAACTGTGTGCAAGTTTACCTACCGCGTTTCCCCAAAAACAAGACACTGTCTTATATTAATTTTTGTCCAAAAAGAGGCACAGTGTCTTATTTTCGGGGGAGGGGGCTTATAACACTCACCTAGCAGCCGGCGTTCGGGTCCCTCGCATTGGTCTCCGTCGCTGCTGCAGGCTGCCGTGTTCTCCTGAACGCTGACAGAACATTTCTTCTTGGTAGCGTTGGCTTGAATACCCCACCTCCAGCAAGCTAATGCTCTGATTGGTTAATCGAGCGTTCATCAGCGAATCAGAGCCGGCGCTCAATTAACCAATCGCAGCCATTCAAGCCACCACTAACAGTTAGAAATGCCGTTGGTGTTCAGGAGAACACAGCAGCCTGCAGCAGCGCGAGGGACCCACACGCCGGCTACTAGGTGAGTATTGTTTTTTTCTTCATGTAGTCTAGCTAGGGCTTATTTTCAGGGGGAAGTTTATATTTTAGCCCTACCCCCCAAATAAAAATCGGGGTAGGTCTTCTTATCGGGGAAACACGATAGAAGGATTGATACTGTTGTGAAGGCAAAGGACAGTCACACCAAATATGGATTTAATTTGCTGTGCTTTGGAATATAACCTGCACCTCGGATTTATGCAGCAGAAAACAGAAAAAATATTTCATACTAATTTGAAAGCCTCTGCGAATCTAACAAAGTGGAAGGGCTACCGTCATTAATTTTGGTGTTCTAGTATAGAAAAGAGGGTTAATAGCTAAAGGCCTATTTACATGCAAAGACAATCTTTCAAAGGATTGAAAGTTTCAGCTATCGTTTTGCATAAAGTATATGGACACTAATGTCCATTAACACTTTATTAGCTTCTTTTTGTAAAAGGTGCTCTGGGAGCTGTTTGCAGAGAACAGCATGAGGTCTGAGCTCTGCACACAGTTGCATTGTTCTCACACAGGCCGTCGGCAGAATACAGTGTAATCTCTGACTCCCGTGCAGAACACAGCATGTGGTCTCTCTTATCTCTCTCCGGCTGAATGATGGATTTTAAGCTCACCTTAAAATCATTGTTCAACCTAAGAGTGAACGATGGTAGCATTTAGACACAACGATTATTGCTCATATGCCATTGTTTGAATGAATTTTGAGTGATAATCATTGCGTGTAAATGGGCCCTAACAGTCAGCTACTATTAAACATAGTTTATCCATTCAAACAATGGCGAAGAACATAAATTACTATTATACACATACACAGCATTGCTGCATGCACATTGTACATGCAGATAACACACTCAGCTCTGCAACATACACGCATAGCTCTGCAGCATAAACAAATCTGCTGCATACGCATATGCAGCTCTTCAGCATTCACGCACATACATACAGCTCTGCTACATGCACACGCACACATACAATTGTTATACATGCACACACACACACACACACATAGCTCTGCTGCATGCACACATATGCACACACATATACCTGCAGCAGGCATCCTAAACATTGGTTTTATTAGCACTAAATCCCTACATAAAACTGTAGTAATACATGCCCCCTCTGGCTGCTTCCTTGTCACATGGGTATAACATCAGCAAGGGACCTACTGTTACTGCAAGACCTTTGATCTTTTCTTTCCTGCCACTGAGTGTAGGGAAGAGGAAGACCTGCACCCTTTGGGTGATGTGAGTGATAGTAATTTACAGTCCTGACCTTCAGCATTATCTGCTGGAGGGTACTGCTCCTGTCCTGCTTGGATTGGGCAGGGAGAGGGAGGATTGTACAGCCGCGGTATGTATGGCTTCAGAATTCTCCCAATGATCGATCATCACACTACTGGATCATTAAAGCAACAGTCAGGGGTCTCTGGATCTATCAGAGGCCCCTGCCTCTGGATGATAAGATGCAGACACTTTTCAGCAAAATCCGTCTTTACATAGTTTTGTATTATCTGCAAATATTGATATTTTACTGTGCAATCCTTCTACCAGATCATTAATAAATGTTTTAAAAAGAATAGGACCCAGTACTGCGCCCTGTGGAACCCCACCAGTAACGGTGACACAATCAGAGTATGTACCATTAACAACCACCATCTACTTTTTATCACTGAGCCAGTTACTTACCCACTTAAACACATTCTCACCCAGACCAAGCATTCTTATTTTATATACCAACTGGAGATGAGCGAACGTACTCGTCCGAGCTTGATATTCGTGCGAATATTAGGGTGTTCGGGATGCTCGTTACTCGTAACGAGTACCACGCGGTGTTCCGGTTACTTTCAGTTTCCTCTCTGAGACGTTAGCGCGCTTTTCTGGCCAATTGAAAGACAGGGAAGGCATTACAACTTCCCCCTGTGACGTTCAAGCCCTATACCACCCCCCTGCTGTGAGTGGCTGGAAAGATCAGATGTCACCCGAGTATAAAAATCGGCCCCTCCCGCGGCTCGCCACACATGCCTTGTGACTTAGCTGAGGGAAAGTACTATCGTGCTGGAGCTGCTGTAGGGAGAGCGTTAGAAGTTAGTGTAGGCTTCAAGAACCCCAACGGCCCTTCTTAGGGCCACATCTACTAGTGTGCAGTACTGTGTTAGCACAGTATTTTAATTTTTTTTTCCAAAATTGGATCTGCAGAGCATTGCGCCCTGCAATAGGGACAGAAGTGGGGGTTAGGCAGGGAGAGTGTTAGGAGTTAGTGTAGGCTTCAAGAACCCCAACGGTCCTTTCTAGGGCCACATCTATCCGTGTGCAGTACTGTCCAGGCTGCTGTTAGCAGTGTTGCATATATTATTTTTTTTCTCAAAACCGGCTGTGCAGAGCATTGCACCCGGCATTAATACTACAGGGATAGAATTGTGTAGGCAGGGCCAGAAGACATACATTATTCATTGAATACACGCAGTGTGGGTGTTCCTTGTAAAAAGCAGGGAAAAAATTCTATTTGGCCTGCCTCTGACAGTACTCAGGGCTCTGTGTACGTGTGTGCTGTGCGCTGAACGTTCAGAAAAAATCAGACGCAACCAGCTACGGTTGAGTGCAGCCTTGCGCCAATTTCTTTCCTGCCTGGGAAATACCTGCTCTGCCACAGTTAGTAACTCTGCAACAGTAAAGTTCTGTGACAGTTTTGCAGGGCCGCAACACAGTTATTAAAATTATTATTCAGTGAATAGACGCAGTGGGCCTATCCTTTTAAACAAAAGGGAAAAAAGTATATTTGGCCTGCCTCTGACAGCCGTCAGGGCTCTGGGTACGTGTGTGCTGCGTGGAGAACGTAAAAAAATCAGACGCAACCAGCTACGGTTGAGTGCAGCCTTGCGCCAATTTCTTTCCTGCCTGGGAAATACCTGCTCTGCCACAGTTAGTAACTCTGCAACAGTAAAGTTCTGTGACAGTTTTGCAGGGCCGCAACACAGTTATTAAACTTAGTAGTATTCATTGAATACACGCAGTGTGGCTTGTCCTTTGAAAAACAAGGGGAAAAATTGTATTTTGGCTGCAGGCTTGCGGCACTTTCTTTCCTGCCTGGGAAATCAAATCACTGGTAATACACCATGCTGAGGGGTAGGGGTAGGCCTATAGGACGTGGACGCGGGCGAGGACGCGGAGGCCCAAGTCAGGGTGTGGGCACAGGCCGAGCCAGTGTGGTGGCCAGGGGTAGAGGCAGGGCCAGACCGAATAATCCACCAACTGTTTCCCAAAGCGCCCCCTCGCGCCATGCCACCCTGCACAGGTCAAGGTGCTCTACGGTGTGGCAGTTTTTCACAGAGACGCCTGACGACCGACGAACAGTGGTGTGCAACCTTTGTCGCGCCAAGATCAGCTGGGGAGGCACCACCAACAGCATGCGCAGGCAAGTACGACGCCACACACCCGCACGCTCAAGCGTTAAACGTGCACATTGCAAAATTGATCAGCCTAGAGATACTGCCGTATAGGCTTGTGGAAACGGAGGCTTTCAAAAGCATGATGGCGGCGGCGGCCCCGCGCTACTCGGTTCCCAGTCGCCACTACTTTTCCCGATGTGCCGTCCCAGGCCTGCACGACCACGTCTCCCGCAACATTGTACGCGCCCTCACCAACGCGGTTAATGCCAAGGTCCACTTAACAACAGACACGTGGACAAGCACAGGCGGGCAGGGCCACTATATCTCCCTGACGGCACATTGGGTGAATTTAGTGGAGGCTGGGACAGAGTCAGAGCCTGGGACCGCTCACGTCCTACCCACCCCCAGAATTGCGGGCCACAGCTCGGTGGTGGTATCTGCGGCAGTGTATGCTTCCTCCACTAAAGCACCTTCCTCCTCCTCCTCCTCCAACGCAACCTCTGTCTCGCAATCAAGATGTGTCAGCAGCACGTCGCCAGCAGTCAGTGTAACGCGGCGTGGCAGCACAGCGGTGGGCAAGCGTCAGCAGGCCGTGCTGAAACTACTCAGCTTAGGAGAGAAGAGGCACACGGCCCACGAACTGCTGCAGGGTCTGACAGAGCAGACCGACCGCTGGCTTGCGCCGCTGAGCCTCCAACCGGGCATGGTCGTGTGTGACAACGGCCGTAAGCTGGTGGCGGCTCTGCAGCTCGGCAGCCTCACGCATGTGCCATGCCTGGCCCATGTGTTTAATTTGGTGGTTCAGCGCTTTCTGAAAAGCTACCCCCACTTGTCATACCTGCTGGGAAAGGTGCGCCAGCTCTGCGCACATTTCCGCAAATCCCACACGCACGCTGCCACCCTGCGGACACTGCAACATCGGTTTCATCTGCCAGTGCACCGACTGCTGTGCGACGTGCCCACACAGTGGAACTCTACGCTCCACATGTTGGCCAGACTCTATGAGCAGCGTAGAGCTATAGTGGAATACCAACTCCAACTTGCGCGGCGCAGTGTGAGTCAGCCTCCTCAATTATTTACAGAAGAGTGGCCCTGGTTGGCAGCCATCTGCCAGGTCCTTGGAAAATTTGAGGAGTCTACCCAGGTGGTGAGCGGCGATGCTGCAATCATTAGCGTCACCATTCCTCTGCTATGCATCTTGAGAAGTTCCCTGCAAAGCATAAAGGCAGACGCTTTGCGCTCGGAAACAGAGCCGGGGGAAGACAGTATGTCGCTGGATAGTCAGAGCACCCTCCTGTCTATATCTCAGCGCGTTCAGGAGGAGGAGGAGGAGCATGAGGAGGATGAGGAGGAGGGGGAAGAGACAGCTTGGCCCACTGCTGACGGTACCCATGCTGCTTGCCTGTCATCATTTCAGCGTGTATGGCCTGAGGAGGAGGAGGAGGAGGAGGAGGAGGAGGATCCTGAAAGTGATCTTCCTAGTGAGGACAGCTATGTGTTGCGTACAGGTACCCTGGCACACATGGCTGACTTCATGTTAGGATGCCTTTCTCGTGACCCTCGCGTTACACGCATTCTGGCCACTACGGATTACTGGGTGTACACACTGCTCGACCCACGGTATAAGGAGAGCCTTTGCACTCTCATTCCCGAAGAGGAAAGGGGTTCGAGAATGATGCTATACCACAGGGCGCTGGTGGACAAACTGATGGTAAACTTCCCATCCGACAGCGCTAGTGGCAGAAGGCGCAGTTCCGAGGGCCAGGTAGCAGGGGAGGCGCAGAGATCAGGCAGCATGTATAGCGCAGGCAGGGGAACATTCTCCAAGGCCTTTGCCAGCTTTATGGCTCCCCAGCAAGACTGTGTCACCGCTCCCCAGTCACGGCTGAGTCGGTGGGAGCACTGTAAAAGGATGGTGAGGGAGTACGTAGCCGATCGCACGACCGTCCTCCGTGACGCCTCTGCCCCCTACAACTACTGGGTGTCGAAGCTGGACACGTGGCCTGAACTCGCGCTATATGCCCTGGAGGTGCTTGCTTGTCCTGCGGCTAGCGTCTTGTCAGAGAGTGTGTTTAGTGTGGCTGGGGGAATCATCACGGATAAGCGTACCCACCTGTCAACCGACAGTGCCGACAGGCTTACACTCATCAAGATGAACAAAGCCTGGATTTCCCCAGACTTCTCTTCTGCACCAGCGGACAGCAGCGATACCTAAGCAATACGTAGGCTGCACCCGCGGATGGAAGCATCGTTCTCTCTCACCATCCAAAACGGGGACATTTCTGCTTCATCAATCTGTGTATAATATTCCTCCTCCTCCTCCTCCTGCTCCTCCTCCTGAAACCTCACGTAATCACTCCGAACGGGCAATTTTTCTTAGGGCCACAAGGCTCACTCATATAATTTTTCTAAACAATTTTTATACGTTTCAATGCTCTTAAAAGCGTTGAAAGTTTAACTTGAACCAATTTTTCGTTAAACTGGGCTGCCTCCAGGCCTAGTTACCACTTAAGCCACATTAACCAAAGCGATTAATAGGTTTCACCTGCCATCTTGGTTGGGCATGGGCAATTTTTCTGAGGTACATTAGTACTGTTGGTACACCAATTTTTGTGGGCCCTCGCCTACAGTGTAATCCAATTAATTTTTTGCCCACCTGCATTACAGCTGACGTTACATCAGCTGTGTTGGGCACTGCAATGGGATATATTTATGTACCGCCGGTGGGTTCCAGGGAGCCACCCATGCCGTGGGTCCACACGGAGTTGTAACTACATGTGTCCACTTCTAAAGAGCCCCAGTCTGACTGGGGCATGCAGTGTGGGCCGAAGCCCACTTGCATTAAACATGACATTACCTCAGCTGTGATGGGCAATGCAATGGGATATATTTATGTACCGCCGGTGGCTTCCTGGCACCCACCCATGCTGTGGGTCCACAGGGAATTATAAATGCATCTGTTTCCACTTGTAAAGAATCCCAGTCTGACTGGGGCATGCAGTGTGGGCCGAAGCCCACCTGCATTAAGCACGACATTACTACCTCAGCTGTGTTGGGCATTGCAATGGGATATTTCTATGTACCGCCGGTGGCTTCCTGGCACCCACTAATGCTGTGGGTCCACAGGGAATTATAAATGCATCTGTTTCCACTTGTAAAGAACCCCAGTCTGACTGGGGCATGCAGTGTGGGCCGAAGCCCACCTGCATTAAGCACGACATTACTACCTCAGCTGTGTTGGGCAATGCAATGGGATATTTTTGTGTATCGCCGGTGGGTTCCAGGGAGCCACCCATGCTGTCGGTCGACAGGGACTTCACAATAGGGAGTTGTACCTGCCTGTGTCTATGAATTAAAAAGCCCGGTCTGACTGGGGCATGCAGAGACACCTTGACAGAATGAATAGTGTGTGGCACATAGGTTCCCCATTGCTATGCCCACGTGTGCAGCTCCTGATGGCGGTGGCACAGGATTCTATTTCTCATTGCTTCTGTACAGCATTGTGGGCTATCGCCCCGCCCCTTTTAAAGAGGGTCGCTGCCTAGCCGTGCCAACCTCTGCAGTGTGTGCCTGCGGTTCCTCCTGATGGCAGACGCACTTCTAAGTAGACATGAGGGTGGTGTGGCATTAGGGCAGCTGAAGGCTGCGCAGGGACAGTTTGGTGTGCGCTGTGGACGCAGGGTCGTGCAGGGGGGGGTTGGGCAGCATGTAACCCAGGAGAAGTGGCAGCGGAGTGTCATGCAGGCAGTGATTGTGCTTTGTTGGAGGTAGTGTGGTGCTTAGCTAAGGTATGCCATGCTAATGAGGGCTTTTCAGAAGTAAAAGTTTTTGGGAGGGGGGGGGGCCCACTCTTGCCGCTATTGTGGCTTAATAGTGGGACCTGTGAACTTGAGATGCAGCCCAACATGTAGCCCCTCGCCTGCCCTATCCGTTGCTGTGTCGTTCCCATCACTTTCTTGAATTGCCCAGATTTTCACACAAGGAAACCTTAGCGAGCATCGGCGAAACACAAAAATGCTCGGGTCGCCCATTGACTTCAATGGGGTTCGTTACTCGAAACAAACCCTCGAGCATCGCGAAAAGTTCGTCCCGAGTAACGAGCACCCGAGCATTTTGGTGCTCGCTCATCTCTAATACCAACCTTTTATGTGGCACAGTATCAAATGCTTTTGAAAAGTCCAGATATACAAGATCCAGGAGGGACTCTACCTGGTCCAGTCAAAAACTTACCTCCTCATGGAAGCTGATGAGGTTGGTTTGACAGAAGTAATCTCTCATAAACTCATGCTGATACGAAGTTATACAGCTATTTTCCTCGAGATACTCCAGGATAGGATCTCTTAGAAACCATTCACACATTTTACCCATAATAGACGTAAGACTTATTGGCCTGTAGTTTCCAGGTTCACTTTTTGACCCCTTTTTGAATATCAGCACCACATTGACTATGCGCTAATCCAGTGGAACAGACCTCATCACTATAGAGTCCTCAAATATAAGAAACAATGGTCAGTCTACCAAATTACTTAATTCCCGTAAAACCCACGGGTGTAAGCCATCAGAACCCAACAATTTTTCTATTTTAATCTTTTTAAGGCAGTTCTGTACTTCTTCCTTAGTTAAACGGATGACATTTAGTGGAAAGTTTATGTCATCACTCTGCATCTCACTAGACATTTCACTTACCTCTTCTGTAAACTCATAAATTCTTAATAGAAATTACATTATGGAAGTCATAAAGATAATAAAAAAATAAAAATATCTAAAAAAAGGGAAAAAATCCACAATATTTTAACATATAATACATTTTATTATATAATGGCTACAAAGCGAAAAATATATACAATACCTGGTATTGCCAAGCCTGCTCTATAAATCTATTATTTAAGTAGATAGGTGCTAGATGTCTATCAAGAAAGATATAACCTTCCCAGCAACAATGTGCACACAATCAAGCTTTGTACTGGCTACTCTGGTTAACTAAAGACCACAGATCTTCACCTTTCAATATCTTATTTAGGAATCTGGTCTTCACTATTGAAAATCCCCAGGATGCATAGTAAATGGTAAAGTTGGAAGAGACCTCCAGGGTCATCAGGTCCAACCCCCTGCCCACTGCACTAAATCTTGCCAGACAGATATTTGTCCAGCCTCTGTTTGAAGACTTTCATTGAAGGAGAACTCACCACCTCCCATGGTAACCTGTTCCACTCATTGATCACCCTCACTGTCAGAAGGTTTTTTCTAACATCTAATTTGTATCTCCTCCCTTTCAGTTTCATCCCATTGTTTCTAGTCTTTTTGTGTGCAAATAACAATAGGGCTGATCCCTCTGCACTGTGAGATATTTGTAGACAGCTATTAAGTCTCCTCTCAGCCTTCATTTTTTAAGCTAAGCATTCCAAGATCCTTTAACCGATCCTCATAGGACATAATTTGCAGACCGCTCACCATGCTCGTAGCTCTTCTCTAAACTTGCTCCAGTTTATCTTTTTTTTTTAATCGGGGTGCCCAGAATGGACACAGTATTCCAGATGAGGTCTGACTAAGGAAGAGTAGAGGGGGAAAACTACTTCACGTGATCTAGACTCTATGCTTCTCTTATTACATCACAGAATTCTGTTTGCCTTTTTTGCTGCTGAATCACATTGGTGACTCATATTTAGTCTGTGGTCTATCAGTATACCCAAGTCTTTTACCCATGTGCTGCTGCTTAGCCCATTTCCTCTCATGCTGTATGCGCTTTTCTTATTTTTCTTGCCTAGATGGAGGACTTTGCATTTCTACTTGTTAAATACCATTCTGTTAGTCGCCACCCACTGTTGAAACTAGATCTTTTAAAATCTTTTCCCTCTCTCTTCCCTAGTGTTAGCAATCTCTCCTAGCTTTGTGTCATTGGCAAATTTGATCAGTTTCCCCTCAATTTCCTCCTCCAAATCATTAATAATAATGTTGAACAACTCTGGGCCCAGGCAGAGCCTAATGGTACCCCGCTTGACATATTCTTCCAATTGGATGTGCAGCCTTTTATGACCACTCTTTAAGGACGATCACTCAGCCAGTTGTGAATCCACCTAACAGTTGCCTTGTCAATCCCATATTTGATCATTTTTTTCAATAAGTATGGTATGAGATACTTTGTCAAATGCTTTACTAAGGTCAAGATATACTACATCTACTGCATTTTCCTGATCAACCCAGTCTGTGATTTTGTCATAGAAGGAAATCAGATTAGTTTGGCATGACTTGTTTTTAACAAACCCATGCTGGCTCTGGTTAATTACTCCATTCTCATCGAAATACTTGCATACATGCTGTTTAATAATTTATTCACAGATCTTTCATGGTATAGAAGTCAGGCTTACAGGCCTGTAGTTTCCTGGGTCAACCTTCCTCCCTTGTTTAAAGATGGGAACAGCATTTGCCCTTTACCAATCTTCTGGGGCTTCTCCTGTTCTCCAAAAGTTTTCAAAGATTATGGTGAGGGGTTCAACAATTAACCTCTGCTGCTTCCTGTAGTGTCCTAGGATGTAATTCATCTGGACCTGGAGATTTGAATTCATTTAAGTGATTCAAGTGTTTACTCACCATCTCTCTGCTTATAGATAGCCTGCATTCTTTTAATCACCCAATAGCACAGGAAAGATCAGTGGATGTTCCATTTAATTTCTGAGAAAAAACAGATACAAAATAGGAATTTAAAAGTTCGGCCATCTCAACATCCTTCTTAACCAATTCACCATTTTCATCTTTTAAGCATTCAATAGCATCTTTGACTCTTCTTTTCCTTTTGATATACCCCCAAATCCTTTTTTATTACTTTTAGCCTCTGTTGCACGTCTCAATTCGTTATTAGCTTTAGCTTTTCTGACACTTGCCCTACAGTTTCTGCAGACCGCAATATATATTTCTTTATATATATATATCCCCCTCTTTCCATTTGATAAACATATTTTTCTTCCTTTTTAACATGCGTGTAAGTTCTGTTTTCATCCATCCTGGTCCCTTTAAATGCTTCCCATTCTTCCTTCTTTCAGGCATTGTTAACGATTATGCTTTGAGAATCTCATTTTGTAATATTTCCCAACCTTCTTGGACATTTCTATTCTTAAGATCATCCAGCCTTTGGATCCTTACTACCCTTTTTCTGAATCAATTAAAATCTGCCTTTCTGAATTCCAACCTTGAGGTCTGAGTCTTCTCAGGTCTTCCTCCTCTTGTTATCCAAAATTCAAGGATAGCATGATCACTGTGTCCTAAGGTCCCAGCCAGCCGTACTTCCTCAACCATTTCCTTGTTGTTGGTAAAAATTAGGTCGAAGATAGCAGATCCCCTTGTTTTCTATTCTGCCTTTTGGAAGATAAAGTTGTCAGCAAGAGCGGATAAGAATTTGTTGGATCCATTACTTTTGCCTGAGGGAACTTTTGAACAAATATCTGAAGAGTTAAAATTTCCCATGATCACTATGTCATACTTTTTTGAGAACTTGGCCATGTGATGTAGAAAGAGTTCATCAATATCTTCTTCTGTTTTTTCAGGTGGCCTATAGTAAATGCCTACAATGGTGTCCTTTCTGTTCTCTCCTTGCATTTTTACCCAAACAATTTCTACAGAACTACCATTCTCTGAAGCTTGAATCTCTGTGGAGATGAATGTTTTCCTAACATACAACGCAATACCTCCTCCTCTTTTTTTAGGTATGTTTCTTATAAATAAGTTGTATCCTTCAAGCCTTGTATTCCAATCATGTGTATCATTCCACCACGTTTCCGTGGTGCCTATGACATCATTTCTCTTCTTGTGTTTGGAGCTCCAATTCTCCTTATTTCCTATGCTCTGTGCATTTGTGTAAAAACATTTTAGTTTGTGATCGGTGTCTCTTGCTCCTCTACTTTCCTTTGAATTTTTTGTCTTTTTTTTTTTTCCACTTCTAATAGCAAGGTTCTCAAATGTATTAATTAGCTGTATATTTTTACCTGGCCTTTGACTTCCCCTGCCATGTTGTTCTAGTTTAAAGCTCTCCTAATGAGTGTAGCAAGGCGCCTGCCAAATATATGCTCACCTGTTTTAGTAAGGTGTGACCTGTCTCTAGCAAGTAGTCCATCATAAAGGTAATTCACTCCATGGTCGAAAAATCTAAATCTTTGCTGACAGCACCATTGATGTAGCCAGTTATTCACCTCTAGAATCCTGTTCCATCTTCTTATTCCATGGCCATCCACTGGGAGGATGGACGAGAAGACCACCTGTCCTCCTAGTTCCTTTACCTTTTTTCCAAGGTCTTAAAAGTCTCTGCAGATAGTTGCAAGGGCCTTTTTTGCAGTGTCATTTGTCCCTACATGTATTAGTAGGAATGAATGGTGTTCTGTACGACTGAAGAGTCTTGATAGCCTATTAGACACATCTTTGATTTGTGCACCTGGAAGACAGCACACCTCTCGTGAGGTTATGTCAGGTCTACAGACAGTGGCCTCTGTTCCTCTCAATAGGGAATCCCCCACAACCACCACTCTCCTTTTCTTCACAACAACAATGCTTCTTTTTCTCCATCCAAGAGAATTCCGAGTGCTTACTACACAGTTCTTTGCGGGCAAAGTCATTTATTGCTGTATCTTTTCATTGTTCCCCTTTGTAAGAACTTAGTTCCGGTTCCTGAGCAATATGAGTGCTGAATAACTCCTGATCCTCCTGCTTCTTTGGGTCACATGCTTCCTTTCCTCTGCTTCTGCAGGTACAATAAACACTTCTTTTCCTTCAACATTTTAAAGATTTTCTTTGGCTCTGTCAAGGAAATCGTAACTTTTCCTTAATGAGTTTCAATGTAGCTTTCTCTTCTAAAGACTTTGCACCTTTTCCTCCAGTAGAGACACAAGCTTGCATTTTGTTTGTCTTTTCCTCTTGTAGGTCTGTAAATATATAGCATATGTTACAGCTCACCATATGGCTACTCTTCACCTCCATGTTGTCAGTTGATGTCCACTTCCAAAGTTCTGAAAGTCAAGAATTGTAAAGAATATAAGCTACTACTAAGTGTACAACTTCCATTGTCCCAATGTCCTCTGAGCAGCTAGATCCGGCTAAACTCAGCAATCTTCCCACTCACAGCGACTCTTCACTCTTCCCAGAATGCACAGGGAATATTTAAATGATCTTCCTGGAGCTTCAATCTCTGGTCTGGCGATGTCTTGGCATCTCCAGAATAACCAATGATTGCTGGAGCAATAAGTCGAATAAACCCAAAGTCAGTACAGGGATATCAGAAAGAACTTCAAAGCCAAAGGGAAATACAATATCAGGATAAGGAACACAACAGGTACAGGATAATCAGAATGGGATCAAAATAAGAGAGGCAGACCTGAATGTCAAATACACATTCATAACAAAACCACATGTTTACTGGCTCAGGCTGAATGAGAAGTTGGAGTTTAAATAGAGCACAATGCACAATAATTGGCTTGACAAATACAGATTGGTGTGCTGGCAGGTACTAATTGACAGGTTGATGGAACCAGGAAACAGGGCCCATTCACATGACTGTAAATTTAAGCCATGTCCTATCTGGGTAATCCATAGACAAAATACAGTCCCAACAATAACCTATTCAGATTGCTTATTTTTAACATGGACCAATGGTCCTTGTAAAAAAAAAAATCACTGCATGTGCTATTACCTATTATCATCTATTTTCACAAATGCGTGTTGTTCAAATACATGTTTTGACAGACATATATCTGCTTTGATCTAGTACATTGTATGTGATCCACTTCCCAACTGAAATTTCAGAATTCTGTGATTATTTTGCTTTTGAGGAAACTACAAGTAGCTAAATATCTAATCTGGAAGGATTCTCCAGTGGCTGCATTGCAAAAATGAATCATTGCTATATTTGTTTAATGGGATGAAACTATTAATTATGACATATCTACAATAATATTCCATAACAGGGATCATCTATACTTGTGCCAAGGACAAATTTATCATTGCATCACTGCATATCACATACATTGGGTTGCGGTCATAAATTGGCAAATATTGTGCGAGTTTTGCATAGTCTTCAAACATGTGCTTCTACTTTATTTCAGAACCTGAATTCCATGGATAATTGTTTTCAAACCTATGGTAATACATTAATCTCTAAATATGGATTTTATCTAATAATTAACCCCTTAACGACCAGCGCATAGTGTTTTTACGTCCTGCCCAAGTGGGCTTTATTCTCTGAGGACGTAAAAACATGTGTCCTGTATAGAATAAAGCCCCTCGGGCTCTGGACGTGACAGCTCCATGCTGTTGGTGCCCGCAGGTAGCCGACAGCATGGAGCTGTCATCCCGGGCTGCAGGGACCCCCTCCAGCAATGTGATCGGCGCTATCCAATCGATAGCGCCGATCGCATAAAAGTTAAAAAAAGATTGAAAAAAGTTAAAGATTCAGCTGCCCTGATGGATCGACTCCATCAGGGCAGCTGAAAGTACTCACCCCTGTCCGCCACACTGCTCCCCGCTCTCCTGGTCCTCCGAGCCCCGAAGCCGGCCTTCTGCGCATGCGCGCCAGGCGGCATTACGTCAGCCGCATGCGCAGAAGGCCTGGCCGCCCGGGAAATTTAAAATCCCCTGGTTCCCGGCTCCTATAGGTAGCCGGGAGGCAGGAGATGTCAGCGGGGACCGCGGTGAGCGGTAATAGTTTTACCTCCCCTCATGGATCAGATCCATGAGGAAAGGTGAAAATAGTCATACCCCTTCCTCCATGTCCTCTGGCTGGTCGCGGGACCTTTCGCTGGCTTCTGCGCATGCGCTGATGTGGCGCGCATGTGCAGAAGGCCGGCGAGCCCGTCAAATTCAAAATCTCCCTGCACCCGGCTGTCACAGATAGCCGAGTGCAGGGAGATATGACTGGGGACCACTGTATGCGATTTCCAGTCATATGATCACCGTTATTCATCGGATAATGGTGATCATATAAAGATAAAAAGTAAAAAAAAAAAAAGTTAAAAGTTAAAAAAAGTTTAAAAAGTTAAAGTTTCATCTCCCCTTACGGATCGTATCCGTAAGGGGGGATGAAATTACGTACCCAACGTCTCGGATGTGTTCCCTGGTGGGATGTTAATCCGTGGATCTTACCCCAGCTTCGGCGAATGCGCCCTTCAGCATGATGGCGGACGCATGCGCAAAAGTGAAAGATTGCCCAAGAAATTTAAAATCTCCCTACTGCTGGCTACCAAAGGTAGCCAAGAGCCTGGAGATGTCACGGGGAGCCGCAGTATGCGGTTACTAGTCACGTGATCGCCGTTATCCAATGCATAATGGCGATCACGTAAAAGTTCTTAAAAAAGTGGAAGTTTCATCTCCCCTCACCGATGCGATCGGTGAGAGGAAATGAAACATCTTCTCGGAGGCTTCCGCATTTGAATCCAGATGCGATTATCCTCCATGGATCCTGCCGGCTACTGGGTATGCACCCGCCGGCAAAATGCCGGACACATTCACAGGAGCCGGGGAGCCCAGGAAATTTTAAATCCCCCTGCTCCCAGCGACCAATGGCGCTGAGTGCTTGGAGCAGTGACCGGAGGCCTCATTGAGTGGTCCCAGGTCACGTGATAAATTAGCAATATAACATTAGGCCGGTCACGCATGACCGGAGAGGAATTACGGGTTCTGCATGCGCTTGATCAGCGGTAATCCATGGATCAATCACATGCATTAGATTACACAATTCCCCCCAATTAGCGGGTCGTAATTACGTAATGCACTCGCAGAAACAGAACACGGCATGCTATATTTTACCGTGGATATCAGCGACCTAGAGCCCATTGTGCTCTATGACCGTGGATATACTCGCAGCCCATGTGCAAATACATTGTGAACGGGCTGCGGGTACCCGGGTCATCTCTAAGCAACGGCACGAGAATTATAAACAAAAAACGGTGTACTGCGCATGACCACCTGTGTGAGTAGGCAGTTATGCGCAGTACATTACGTGGCCGTACGCAGGGTCACAGCTGGAATCCGCTGCGGGCCTCCGCAAGCAGATTCTGCATATGGCCGTGAGAGCCCGGTGTTATCTAGACCGCTACCTGTAATCTGTAATTTACAAGAAGCCCCGGAAATGCTCGCCTTCATGCAGTTCCAGGAGCAGCTTGTTCAGTGCCTTCTGTGTGAGACCGCTGCACTGCAGCAAGATTACAAAGCCTCACAGCGCCACTTTTTACACCCCATCCCTGCCTCTGAGGTCACGAAATACCCCCAAAAAAACGAGAGAAGAGGGGGGATACCCAGTTTTCTTGCCCCATGTGCCCATCCCAACCAGCCTCTGTAATTACCCCTGTCTTCGGACATAAAACGCAGTTTATATTATTACTTTTATCTAATATTTAGGGAATGCCAAAAAATGGCGCGCGGGGGGGGGGGGGGGGTTATTTTTATGAAGTGAATTTTTTTTCCGTATAAGTGGGCAATGGGGCCTGGAATTTATTCAGTTGTACCCAGAAATCCAGTGGGCATTCCCTCCATTATGGGCCTAGCCATGTCTCTTTTAAGTAGTTTAGGGCCACAATGCATATGTTTCTGAACACGGGACAAGCAGGGGTATCCATTTTGGGGTGAACATCTTCATTCCTATGTACACTGCACAAAAAAAACAGTTTTTAAATTGACAAAATTGCCCAAAAAATGAAAATCGTAATTTTTTTCCTTCTGCTTTGCTTAGATTTATTCAAATACTGTGGGGTCAAAATATGCAGTGCACAGCTAGATGAATTTGTTAAGGGGTCTAGTTTTCAAAATGGGGTCATTTGTGGGGGTTCTCTATCGTTTTGGCCGCTCAATGGCTCTGCAAGTGGGCAATGGGGCCGGAATTTATTCCGTTGTACCCTGAAATCCAACGGGTGCTCCTTCCATTATAGGCCTATCCATGTTTCCTTTAAGTAGATTAGGGCCACAATGGGTATGTTTCTGAACACGGGAAAAACAGTGGTATCCATTTTGGGGTGAACGTCTTCATTCCTATGTACACTGTACAAAAAAAACAGTTTTTAAATTGACACAATTGCCAAAAAAATGAAAATCATATTTTTTTCCTTCTGCTTGGCTTAGATTCATTCAAAAACTGTGAAGTCAAAAAAGTCATCATACCCCTAGATATATTCGATAAGGGGTCTACTTTTCAGAATGGGGTCACTTCTGGGGGTTCTCCATTGCTTTGGTCACTCAATGGCTCTACAAGTGGGCAATGGGGACTAAATCTCCTTCAAGCAAAATTTCTGTTTCGAAAGCCACCGGTTGCTCCTTTCATTTTGGGCCCCATTGTGCATACAGACGTAATAATAGGGCCACAATGGGTATGTTTCTGAGCACAGGACAAACAGGGGTACCCATTTTGGGGTGAAAGTCTTCATTCATTTATGTGCTGTACAAAAAAAACTGCTTTTAAAATGACAGAATTACCATAAAAATGAAAATCGTAATTTTTTTCCTTCTGCTTGGCTTAGATTCATTCAAAAACTGTGAAGTCAAAAAAGTCATCGTACCCCTAGATAAATTCGTTAAGGGGTCTACTTTTCAAAATGGGGTCACTTGTGGGGGTTCTCCATCGTTCTGGTCACTCAATGGCTCTACAAATGTGCAATAGGCCCTAAATCTCCTTCAAGCAAAATTTCTGTTTCGAAAGCCACCGGTTCCTCCTTTCATTTTGGACCCCATTGTGCATACAGACGTAATGCTAGGGCCACAATGGGTATGTTTCTGAGCACGGGACAAACAGGGGTATCCATTCTGGGGTACAAATCTTCATTTTCATGTGTATTATAGAAAAAAGTCCTGTCTTTAAAATGACATATTTGCAAAAATATGAAATTTTAGTTTTTTATCTTTTAAATTGCATTGACTCCTGAAAAAAAACTGTGGGGTTAAAATACTCATGGCACCCCTCAGTGAATACGTTAAGGGGTGTAGTTTTTAAAATTGGGTCACTTGTGGGGGTAGCTATCATTTTGACTCCTATGAGCCTTTCCAATCTTGGCTTGGTGTAGGAAAACAAAGTGTTCCTCAAAATGCTGAAAAGTAATGTTAAATTTGTACGTCTCCTAAATGGTTAAAAAAAATGAAAGTTTTTCCATTGTGCGCCCAAAATAAAGTAAACGGATGGAAATATATATCTTACCAAAAATTTCTACATTATGTTTGCACATATTTGAGATATTGCAGTTGGAAATGTGAAAAAATGACGATTTTTTCAAAATCTTCCCAATTTTGGCGCTTTTAATAAATAAACACAAGTTCTATCGGTCTTTTTTTTCTGCCTAAATGAAGTACAACATGTGGCAAAAAAACAATGTCAGAATCACTTGGATATGCAAAACCTTTCTGGTGTTTTTCCATGTTAGGCCTTAGTCAGACGGGAGTTTTTTCACGCGATTTGCGCATGCGCATGCGTCCGGCGATTTTTTAAAACCATTGCTTTGCAATGGTATTGGACACATGAGCGCTTTTTATGCGCTCGTCCGATAAATTATAGAACAGAAATCGCAGATCGCACCTATCTGCGATCTGCGATTCCTGTTCTCTTCTCTATATGTGCTCAATGGGGCCGGCGGCAGCAGCGCCGACCCCATTGAGAACATATAGAAGACAAATCATTCTTCTCTGCCACAGCTGTTACAGCTGTGGCAGAGAAGAACGATGTTTGCCCATTGAATTCAATGGAGCCGGCAATACAGCCGGCTCCATTGAAAGCAATGGGCTGCCGGCGTGCGCGGGATGAATTGTCGGGAAGGGCTTAAATATATAAGCCCTTCCCTGCAATTCATCCAGAAAAGTGTTAAAATAAAAAAAATATATATACTCACCTGCTCCCAGCAGCCGGAGTTTCGCACGGCCGGCCTGCAGTGGGTTGAGCCAATCAGGGGGCAGGTCTGACTCACACCCCCTTCACACCCACTGCAGGCCGGCCACGCTGAACTCTGGCTGCCGGGAGCAGGTGAGTGTATATATATTTTTTATTTTAACACTTTTCTGGATGAATTGCAGGGAAGGGCTTATATATTTAAGCCCTTCCCGACAATTCATCCCACACTCGCCCGCAGCGCATTGCTTTCAATGGAGCCAGCTGTATTGCCGGCTCCATTGAATGCAATGCGCTGGACAGCTCCGGCCCGTTTCTAATGAAACGCGGCTAGGAGCAGATTTTCGGGCGATTTTCGGGCACCGGTCATGCGATTTGCGGATGCGCATCCGTCATGCGATCCACAAATCGCGCAAAAAAACGCCCGTCTGACTAAGGCCTCAAAGTGACACATGTCAGATTTGCAAAATTTGGCCTGGTCATTAAGGCACAAACAGGCTTGGTCACTAAGGGGTGACAACGTATCTAACTTTTCAGGATAAGCTGTTGTGTGTACACATGAGGAATAATGCTATTTCTGGCCATTATATGAATTGTATCCTGTATTTTCCCAATTTTCTTCTGCAGTATGTACATCTGATTCTTAGTTTGCTCAGGAATAGTGGGAAGAGACTGGCTATTGTGCTGTGTTCTATTGACTCCCTACAAAGAACTGCATTTGATATCTGAATAAAACTGCATTTCTGCCATATACACAAACTGTATAAAAATTCAAGGTTCTTATGGCATAGTTTGATAAAAACATGTGGGCCCATCTGCCACGGCCAGGCAACCATAAGTTTCACATAGGTTTTTAACACTAATAAATACCTAATTGGGCCTAAACCATGAAATGGCCTTGAGGAAAGTAGGATATAATCAAATTGCATAAGAACCAATTCTCTAGAGCTGCACAGTGGGCCTCATGCACACCAGGAAATTTTGGCTTTGCCATATGCATCAGACCTTAGAGTAATTACAAGTCCAACATTGTAGTAATGTAACCGACTTTTAAACTTCAATATCTTTTTTGTCCTTTTGAAACAACTATCTCTTAATTTATATGTAAGCCTTAACACAACGCCCTATATCTTTATAATTCATTTGTCTTGTATGTCTCAAAGAAGAATGGAAATCCCTGAAAAAACATTCCAGCACAAGCTATGAATGTGAGAAAATATAGTGTTCTCTTACCAACAATTTTCATTTATTTTTATTAAGCTTATTATGCTTTACGGTACTTTGAAGTACCTCAAGGAAAAAAGCTGTATAACTCCATATCAGCATAGGTTTATGATGGATCACTCTTGCCAAACCAATCTGATCAGCTTCTACGAGGAGTTAAGTTCTAGACTGGACCAGGGAGAGTCATTAGATCTTGTGTATCTGGACTTTTCCAAAGTGTTTGATACTGTGCTGCATAGAAGTTTGGTATATAAAAATAAGAATGCTTGGTCTGGATGAAAATGTGTGTAAGTGGGTAAGTAACTGGCTCAGTGATAGAAAGCAGAGGTTATTAATGGTTCATACTATGATTGGGTCACCGTTACCGGTGGGGTACCACAGGGGTTGGTTTTGGGCCCTATTCTTTTAAATATATTTATTAACCCCTTAATGACGCGGCCCTTTTTCTTTTTCCATTTTCGTTTTTTCCTCCCCCTTTAAAAAAATCGTAACTCCTTTGATTATCGATCGACATCGCTGTATGAGGGCTTGTTTTTTGCAGGACGAGTTGTATTTTTCAATAGTGCTATTTAAAGTACCATATATTGTACTGAAAAACTTTTAAAAAATTCCAAGTGGAGTAAAATGAAAAAAAACAAACAACATTTCGCCATATTTTAGTGCGTCTTGTTTCTACAGCGCACAAACAGCAACAAAAATGACATGATAACTTTATTCTATGCGTTGTTACAATTACTACGATACCAAACTTGTATAGTGTTTTTTACTATACTCCTCTTTTTTTTTCAAAGACATTTAATTTTTTAAAATTATTTTCTGCGGTCATTTTGTGCGCAATAACTTTTTTATTTTTCTGTCGACATAGTTTAGCAAGGGTTCATTTTTTGCGGGATGTTCTGTAGTTTCTGATTGTACCAATTTGGAATATATATGACTTTTTGATCGCTTTTTATTGCGCTTTTTCTGGGAGACAGGGTAACTAAAAAAGTGCATTTCTGGCGTACTTTAATTTTTTTTTCGGACGACGTTCACCGTGCGGGAAAAATAATGCACTACTTTGATAGTTCGGACTTTTACGGAAGTGGTGATACCAAATAAATATTTTTTTTTTATTATTTAGATTTTTTAATAATAGATATGGCAAAAGGAGGGTAATTTAAACTTTTACAACTTTTTTTTTTCACTTAAAAAAAACTTTATTGATTTTTTTTACAATACTTTGAAGTCCCCCTGGGGGACTTTAATATGTGATGCTTTGATCGCTCCTGCAGTATGACGTAATGCTATAGCATTACGTCATACTGCTTTTTGATAGGCAGTCTATCAAGCCACCCCATGGGGATGGCTTGATAGGCAGTCTTTTAAGGCAGCCCTGGGGCCTTTCATTAGGCCCCCGGCTGCCATGACACCTGCACGGCTCCCCCGATCCCACCGCGGGGGGCCGTGCGGGACTAGTGAATCTGGATAAGTTGAAGGTTTGAGCAGAAAAGTGGCAAATGGGGTTTCACACTGATAAATGTAAGGTTAGGCTGTAAAAATACATATCACCATTATACACTAAAACACTGGGAAAAAGTGACATGGAAAAGGACTTAGCCTAACTAGAGTAACCAGTGCCAGGCAGCTGCTGCCAAGGCAAATAGGAACATGGGGTGCACCAAAAGACGTTTAGGGGCACATGATGAGAACATTGTTCTTCCTCTTTACAAGTCACTGGTCAGACCACACATGGAATATTGCTTACAGTTTTGGACACTGGTACTCAAAAACACATCAGAGCTTGAGTCGGTTCAAAGGCAGGCAACTAAAGTACTGTACAGATAGTCCCTTACTTATGAACAAGTTCCATTCCAGTAGGCTATTCATGAGTGCATTTGTTCGTATATCCGTTCATATAGGACATGTGTTTTAAATGTGCTTTCAACAACCTTCAAGTACATGAAATAAAGTTTACAATAGTAAGAAAAATAAGATCTTTAATCTTACCTTAATAAGGTGACACAGTTGAAATATGTGGACTCGCTTTCTGTGGCAAGTTACTAAATGGAAGTGGAGGAGGCAGTGGGTGATGGTGGAGCATCAGAAATGGGGGACGATGGTGCATCAACAACAGTAGAGGATGGGTCATCAGCACTAGGTGACAATTGGACATCAACATCAGAGGGAGGGTGAGAAAATGTTGGCGTGAATGCTCTAACATCTGACATCGATGGCACTGGTTCAGAGCCATGATGAGACTCATCACATTTTTCTACCCTCTTAAAGAACCAGTCTAAGGATGTCTTGGTGGTGGCCTTCTTTTTCTCCTCATATATGACTTGACAGCAATGAAGTGCATCGTGGACAGCTGCTGCAACACTGGTGTACAATTCCACATTCGGGTCCTGTGATTTAAAGAGAGACAGAGATTCTTCAACCATCCGAAACCCCTATGCCATCAACTTGGTCTGGAAATGCTTCAGTGCTTGTTCCACTTCCTCCTCTTCTTCTTTTTCTTCCTCTGGTTTTCCAGTTCCATGAGGTCTTCATTTGTCAGCTCCTGGTGGTACACAGCAAAATGTTCATGAAAGTCCTGTTGCTCGAGATCAAGGTCAAGCTACTTGCTGATGCTTACTAAGTTACCAACTACAGTACATTTTCTTTTTCTGCCTGTAGCTTCCGTAAACTAAGTTATGGACAAACATGGGGCATGCTTTCTTTTAAACCCCATTCATGGTGGAAGTGGTAAGTGAATGCCATGAAGCATTTATGTTCTTTATGGCATTATAGATAGTGGAGTTCTTCCAAAACTCAAGCAGTGTGATCCCAGAATCTCCCTCAGTTACCTTCAATGCCCGCTGAAACGTGCAATGAAGATAATATTTCTTGAAGGTTGCAATGGCCCCCTGGTCCATCAGCTGGAGGAGGGAGGTAGTGTTGGGTGAAAGAAATGTTCTAATCCGGCAGTACTTCTCCACGTCGGGGATGAAATTGTCTTGAAACATAGCAAAAGTAATTTAAATGGGGAAAATTGGCATCTACTTCATTGTTTTTTTTTACTTCCTCTGGATTAACATAAAGGGGTGGAAATAGGTTTAACTGGATGGACATGTGTCTTTTTTCGACCTTACATACTATGTTACTATGTAATCTAGTTCAACATTGCAGTAATGTATATGACTTTCAAACTCCAATAGTTTTTTTTGTCCTTTTGAAATAATTATCTCTCATTTTATATATAAGCCTTAGCACAAAGCCCCATATCTATAAGATTCATCTGTCTTGAATGTCTCAAAGAAGGATGAAAATCCCTGAAAAAACATACCAGCACAAGCTGTGAGTGTGAGAAAATATTATGTTCTCTTACCAACAATTTTCATTTATTTTTATTAAGCTTATTATGCTTTACGGTACAATTCTCAGCAAAGAAAAACATTATTATTCACTAGAGTCAGCTGACAACTCCATGCCCTGTGTTGTCAAACCTGTATGGAGAAGTAGTTTAGTTTCTAAAAAGCATTTAGATTGCAATTCCTTGTAAATGCACATTTCTATTGCTCACTATCAGTACTTATTAATATCAAATATTTTTACTAATTTAACATTGCAAATTAATAAAATCACAGACAAAAATTGCCCATGTTATACTGTATGTGAGGTTCCAATATTTGCAACCTGGAATTAGAAAAGACACAGTACATCCTCACAATGGCATTGAAGCTTATGAAGCCTGTGCTGGATACTTTGTATTCCATCTGGGTTTCTCTAGAGATGCCTCCATGTGGATGCGGAGGCTATATGCACCAGCTTTGTGTGCACAAAGATTATTGGTCAATCAACATTATGTTAAAAATAAACTTACTTTTAACTTTTTTTTTTACATAACTGTGAATAATGCTTAAGCCTATGCACCAGTGGTGTGGTTAGAAGAGTTAGGCTGGTTTAACATCTGTGTTGCAGATCCGGCTGCAGATACCAGAAGAAAAAGCTGTGCAGCTAGGCAGAAAGCAGATGGAATGTTCAACTTAAAATGGCAAAAACTTTGAATATCTCAACATCTACAGTACATACCGTAATATCATCAAAAGATTCAGAGAATCTGGATAAATTCATGTACATGAGAGACAAGACTAGCAGTCAATATTGGATGCTCAAGATCTATGGGCCCTCAGGTGGTACTGCATTAAAAACAGGCATGATTCCATAATGCAAATCACTTTATGGACTCATGAATACTTCCAGAAATCACACCGTTCACCATGCAATCCACAACTGCAAGTTACAGATTTAAAATGAACTGAAGTAAAATGGAAAACTCTTCTGTGGTCAGATTAATCAAAATTTGAAATTCTTTTTGGAAACCATGGATTCCATGTCCTGCGGACTCAAGAGGAGAGGGACCATCCAGTTTGTTATCAGCGTAAAGTTCAAAAGCCTGCATCTCTGATGGTATGAGGTTGTATTAGTGCCTATGGCATGTGCAGATTACACATTTTGAAATGGACTACCAGTGCTAAGATGTATATAGAGGTTTTAGCACCATATATGCTCCCATCCAGACAAGACCTCTTTCAGGATAGGCCTTGTATATCACAGCAAAACAGTGCTAAACCACATACTGCATCCATCATAGCACGGCCACCTGGAGTCCAGACCTTTCATCAATAGAAAACGTTTGGCCAAATACGAAACTAAAAATGTGTCAAAGAAGACCCAGGGCTGCTCAGGAGCTAGAAATCTACATCAGACAAGAATGGAACAACATTTCTCTCCCCAAACACCAGTAATTGGTCTCCTCACCTCCCAGATGTTTATAGACTGTTGTAAAAAGAAGAGGGGATGCTACACAATGGTAGAGATGGTCCTGGCCCAACTTTTTTGAAATGTGTTGCTGCCATCAATTTCAAAAGTTATTATTTATTTTTTTAATGGAAAAAAATCGCATTTTCAACTTCTGATAAGTCTTCTATACTCTACTGTGAATTAAATATAGTTATATGAGATTTCCAAATCATTGCATTTTTTACATTTATTTACATTTTAGGGTGCCTACCCACTACCGTTTTTTTTTTTTTTGCTGCAAATTCGCAGCCTTTTTTTCCAAATGTCAATGGGACTTTCTAATGTTAAAATCGCAATGCACAAAAATCGCAATTTAGCGCTAAATGGCGATTTTTGTGCATTACAAATTTAATATTAGTCCCATTGACATTCGGAAAAAATTGCTGCGAATTTGCAGCGAAAAAAAGACGGTAGTGGGTAGACACCTTACACAGCATCCCAACTTCTGATATGAGGTTCTACAAGGATAATACACCTTCAGAAGTAAATTCACTGCCAAGCTCTATATATTTTACGCCAGATCTGTGACAGAACCTGCAAACAGAGGTTCCAGCGTTCACAGGAAAACCCCTAAATCATACATTTGCATCTAAAATGCACATACAATCAAAGCTTTACATACAAAAGCAATATAAAGATAATAGATCAAAAGGTGTAAAGTTCATATATACCAGGAGTTTTTATATCAGAAAGACCTCTCAAAAGTTTAAAAATGCTAAAACAGAGGCCAAATAGTATTTAGCCATCATAAATATGTGTAAAAAATGTGTTGCACATACCACAAACAAGTACTACACTGTCAAAAGCTACATTGCTTGAGAAATCACAAAAAGGGTTATTTAAAAAGAAAGAGCAGATTTGGAGATTTAACCTACCTACACCAGAGTGAGTGCTCTCTCAAGGCTTATTCACACAGGCGTATATCGCCCGGCTTTTCACGCCCGGCCGATATACGCTGCCCCTCTGATGCATTGCTTTACAATGCATCAGTGCACAGGGGCGTATCTTTGCAAAGTAAAAGCGCCCAGTCTGGTGTTTTTTATATTGGCAGTGGCAGCTGCATTGACTCCTATGGGAGCCAATGACAGCTGCAGGAGAAGGGAGGTGGGAGGGAGTTTAGCAGCGTGAATTCTAAACTCCGTCCCCTTTCTCTCCTCCCCTTGCTGCTGTTTGCAATGGAAGATGAGGGGCAGGGGCGGAGCTAAGCTCTACCCCTCCCATTGCAAACAGCTGCAAGGGGCGGAGAGGGGCTGGAGCTCAGCACACTACCTCCCGCCCCGTCCCACCTCCTCCTGTTGCAGAGAGCCGGCAAAGGGCATTTATGCCACCCCATGCATCACATGGTAGCGTATATCGGCCGGTCGATATACTTGATCCAATATTACAGTCGCCAATATGCTTTTTCACACTGATGCAAAGTGTTTTTCTGGCAAACACGCCTGCCATCACTTCTGTGAAGTAGCAATCCTCCGGTGTGGCTTTCAGGCGTGTTGGAGGATCGGCAAGCGTTTCCCATTGTTTTGAATGGAAAACCTTGCATCTCACATTTGTGCACATCGAATGGCATGTGATGTGTTTTACTGTCTGAGGAATGCAAAAAGATAGGGTATGCCACAATTTCATGTATATGACACATTTTTTTGCCACACCACAATGCTATTTCTTGCTGTTTACAGTTTAAAGGTAAATGGCGACACCACAGGAGAAATTATACTGAAACAAAACCCTTATACAAAGAAAATGTACTCTGCAGAAACCTGTAAGATGTAAGGAGTTCATACATGGAGCTCATCTATGTTCACTGTAGCATGTGTTAAAGAACTGTCAAAGTCACAAAAAAATATAAAAATGGGAGAATAGTATGGAGACAGATAGGTACTTAATTCTCTAGTCTAAAATGGCTAGATGGCAATGTAATTGCTTCATGAATGTTCATCAGCACCCATTTCCCATTTTGTTAAGATACATAGCTATATTCAGGACATCTGCAGTGTAAGTTACTGGAAGAAAGCTACAGTCACATAGTGCAAAAAAATGTTATCACGTGATACTATAATATTGTTCCAAACACACAGAAAAACACCATTTTGGGGACAAATGCCCTTCAGACAGTACCAGAATGTTTACACGAACAGTACCAGACAGAAAGTGTTTCATTAATAGTACCAGAATGCTAAAATTAACAGTGCTTCCATAACCCAAACAATATTCCAATGACAATTTCAGCTAGTGGGTTCATCTATTAGCAATGGCAAAACAGTAGTGCCTCCATTAATAGTATCAAAAAATTATATTCATCACTTCCTTTACTCAAGCACTTTATCACTGGTCTCTTCCCCTCTTTACACTAATCCCTATTAACAGTACCAGCACCAATAAAGGTCTTTCTAAGAGACTTGGTTACTCAAGAAGAATCTAGGACTTGTGTAAGCTTGGAGTTTTGTGATCTATATAAGATCACTCAGCCTGTGTCTTTGTGCTTAAATATGGTCGAGTAGCTCAGGTTTATGTTATTGGTCCAGAGATATTACCTTAAAGGGGTTGTCCCGCGGCAGCAAGTGGGTCTATACACTTCTGTATGGCCATAATAATGCACTTTGTAATATACATTGTGCATTAATTATGAGCCATACAGAAGTTATAAAAAGTTTTTTACTTACCTGCTCCGTTGCTGGCGTCCTCGTTCCCATGGAGCCGACTAATTTTCGCCCTCCGATGGCCAAATTAGCCGCGCTTGCGCAGTCCAGGTCTTCTCCTGTTCTCTATGGGGCTCCGTGTAGCTCCGTGTAGCTCCGCCCCGTCACGTGCCGATTCCAGCCAATCAGGAGGCTGGAATCGGCAATGGACCGCACAGAAGAGCTGCGGTCCACGGAGGAAGAGGTTCCCGGCGGCCATCTTCACAGGTAAGTATAGAAGTCACCGGAGCGCGGGGATTAAGGTAAGCGCTCCGGTAAGCTTTCTGTACGTCCTTGCATCGGGGTTGTCTCGCGCCGAACGGGGGGGGGGGGGTTGAAAAAAAAAAAACCCGTTTCGGCGCGGGACAACACCTTTAAGCTTGATACAACCTTCTATACAGATGTAGAAACGTTTCACTTGACTCTTAACGCATTATGATAACTTCCTGGCCATAGTTTATCTGCAGAGTCAATAGATTTTTTTAATGGCTATGATTATTGGATTTGAGTGATGGGATCTGTTTCTGGTGTCTATGTAAATGAGCAGATTTACTAACTAGGATCAAGCTAAGAAGTTTTGAACACCCATTGGATCAATAGGTAAACATGAAGTAGACATACTAATATGTACAGCATGCAAATACAAAACATCATGCAAGCAACCAGATAATAAGCAGAAAGTAACTGGAAGAGGAGGGTGGGTGTTCAGTTTTGTTCTGAAACTCTTAGCTGTTTTACTGTTTCCCATCTAGGGCGTTAGCTGGGTGGTTAACAACATATCAATGAAATAGAAGTTTTATTTCCTTACAGCTGGATGCTGGACTTTTTTTTGTATACTTTCCATTCTGTGGATCCCCGACACTTGGGATTGGGTCCATGCTCGCAGTTTACACTAGGGATAGCATGATCTAGTGAGCTGGATATTTTGTATTAAATAGCTTTTCAATGTTTTAAGATAAAATAACTCAATGCAGAAAGTTATCACAGTTAAATAAAACTCTGCTACATCTGTACCTCCCATGAACACCCTCCCTCCCTTACAGTTACTTTCTGCTTACTATCTAGTTGCTTACATGATATTTTTTATTTGCTTGCTGTTCATATTATTATAATGTCTACTTTATGTTTACCTATTTATTTTGACGCCTATGTGGGGATTTATTGGTCCATGGACCATATCACCTCTTACATACCAGTAAATAAAGATGTTTGTTTGTTTTTTTTGAATGTATCAATTTATTCTACGTTTACAATGAAAATATTTGCTAAGAAAAATGTAAGCTTTTTTTATAAACATGTAAACTATTTTAAAATGTAAACTCATTTGAGGATCGTTACATAAATTACTTACAAAAGTTACATTTTAAAAATGACAAATATAATAATGTATCTATTATTACAAAAACAATATATATTTAGACATATGGATGATACAACATAATTTAATAAGATTTGTAAAAAAAAAGAAAAGAGCAGATTACATTTCTGGAACATTTTCATTTCATTTTCTTCACATGATTTGATTTCTTTGATGTGAAGAGGTCAAGTTTTGAGAAGGATTAAAGGATATTCCTTATAAAGGCCCTGAAAGCATAAGATACAAAGTAAGGATTTTCAGTATGTATCTATAAAATAAAATACTTATGCCTTGGGGAATTGCAAAGGTGAAAGTGTCCTGTGTGTGTCTGAGTGAGGTCATTATACTATGGAGAGATAATGTACTAGGATAAAAATATGATGAGGAAGAAGATCATTTTAATTGTTGCAAACTACATCAAGATGAATGTCTCCCATTGAAAAAAAATAGATGCAAGCTAGCAATAGAGGAGGCAGGAAGGAGGGTACCGATGTGGGAGTTCTGATGTGGAACATGGAGAATGTATGCAATAAGTATTTGGCAATAAATGGCAGTATTATTTATGCACAATATTGAGGCATTATTCCCCATAAACACAGTCAGTCTCTCATGCACACAGAGTCTAAATTCCCCTTGGGCATCAAAGACAAGGGTCAAGGAATCCCTCAGACACTTCACAGTAGTTCAGTAGTGTTTTTTTTTAAGATTCAGCATCTACTAGCTCTAACTTATTTCAAATTGTTCCTAAATGATGGCTCAATTCACTGCCTTGATATAAAAAATGCTTAATGTCTATCATTGGTATGATGAAGATTATATGGGCCTCTGAAAATCTCAAAGGTTTTTCTGCTCCAGTTAAACACTGTCCAAAAAAGAATTAAATATTTCTTTCTTGAAGCATATACGTTGGCATAAGCTTTCTTTAAAAAATGTTATCTGTGTGGCTTAAAGTTTTCTCATGTGTAACAGGTTGCGGGTGAGGCGTCCTTGTGGCTGGTTACGTGATGGTGCAGCAGCTGACAAATGGAGACGGAGGAAGGATTTTTTTGAGCAATAAACTTTACTAACTTAAGTGTAGCCACACTGACCATAAATGTATGTAAACCAGAGCAACAAGGCTCAGTCTACTGTACTCTCATAGGTCTGTGGCATAAGACAGACATCATAGCATAAAGCACCATTGATGCAAACATCTACTCAGAATGCTGATCGTCACCCTGATCTAACGTACTTTATTAGTGCATAAAGCCATTTCCAAGTGCCTTGTCACCCAGCTACACATGCCATTGCTACACTTACGAACTTAGTTAACCATAAATATTTTCACAGGCCATGGACCACAAACACCACATCATAATCCCTGCATTGTTACAGTCCCTTCTGAGGAGGTATTCCAGTCCTTATCGATCTCAATAATGGTCAGTCATTGCCTCTAAAAGTGTCTGCACACTGAAATGTTGGAGGCTGGTCTTGCATGTTTTACTGCTTGATCTGTATCTAGATCCAGGGCACTGTCACCTTCCCATATTGGAAGGGAGTCTCCATCTCCTTCAACATGGTGAAAAGTCATCGCCATCAGCTTTGACCTTAGGTAATCAGGGCCCTGTCAGTATCACTCTGAGCCTTTGGCTGCTCCACCAGTCAGCCCCCAGCATAAGGATACAGCTGCGAATTAAGCTATTATGGCTGCTTCTGCCACTTCTATTGCTGTCCATATGGCCTCTCTGCACTGTGTCATAATCATTCTTCCTGATACTGCTGCATCACTATCCTTTGTGGCACAGCTACAGGACTTTTAATGGAGCCTACAGCGTCAAGAACTTTCCCAGTCATTGGGGGTGGAGGAATAGGAATAACCTAGTTCAATTTCCCTAGCAAGAATCTGTTCTTCTGGGTGGTGACATTCTATACGTCACTAAGGGGGCAGAGCTTCCTCCCAGCAATAGAGTGCCCTGTCTCTACCACTTTCTCTTTCTGGCCATGGCTGAAAAAGGTGGGAATTAGGGTGAGTTTTAATGTGGCTGACGAGGCCTCTTGTCAGAGCTCAGTAAAAGGGGGAGTGGGGCACCACTCACCCTTCTTACACATGAATAAAAGAAATGCGCTGCTGGTGATAATAAATACTTGGGGAAATAATTGACTGTGGAAGGAGGACATCACTTGTCCCTCTCTAAAGGGATTATAAAAATAATGAATAGCATCATTAATATAGCTAACATAATTTTTGTTCAATCTTTAGAAGGCTTCAGTAAACTCAAAGCTTAATATTTTCTACCACTTTAAATTTATAATCGCCTACTATACAGTTTTAAAAAATCTTAGACCTGAAGGACTTTTTGATCCATTAACTTGACATTTTTCAAGCAAACCTACTCATGTGAAAAATCCCTGAACCATTTTAACATTGACACCATTGGATTCCAGTCTAGACCCATTTGCAAGGCAGGATACTCAATTAGCATCAGGCTTATCTCTTCTATAGTTATCCTGAAATCAAAGGACTTGCGAATTCTCATCTTGATTTTGTTGATAGCCTCATTGGAGAGATGATATTTAGTGTTACCCACTAAATGCCAAGAAATTTTTAAGGAGATTTTTAAGCTTCATGGAATTACTTGTAGTTAAACATGGAGTACATTCACATTTTAGAGGTCTCTTTTGTTATTTCCTGAGCTCTTTATTGCTCCATAGGGAATCTTTAGACCTATTTCCATGAATCTGGACATGACTGCATGGACTGTTGTGTAAATTATTGTTTGCTGCAGTTCTTATGTATGAAATTAATCATCTTGAGGTTTAATTGATTGACCAATCATGTATGTAGGGAGGGCAGCGACCTGTATTTAATTTGTTTAGCTTTATCAGGAGTACAGCTTAAAGGATTGTATTTTAAGACAGTCTTTGCAGTGTGTGCTGGAATCATTCCTTTTGTTCAAGAACAAAAGTGTTTGGAAATGTTTGGCTGGAATACATATTCTATGTAAGCAAGGTCGGCTGGTAGTGTTGTGGATGTTGGTGTTGAGACTTCAGTTGATGATGGTGATTGCTGCTGTTTATTGTCTTTTAGTAGATATGAGTCAGGCATAATTGCATGTACCTGAGCATAGCGTTTTTCCAGAATGTACAAAGTAGAGATGAGGTACAATACTCGAGCGAGTATCGTCCTTTTTGAGTACCTGCCTGCTCGTCAGAAAAGATTTGGGTGCCGGCGGGGGGCGATCTCTCTCTTTCTCCGCCCCCTGCTCATGCCCGCAACCCACCGGTCACCCCCGCCGGGACCCGAATCTTTTCTGACGAGCAGACAGGTACTCGAAAAAAAGTACCATTTAGGTGTGCAAATGAAGCTTTAGCTGAATGCAGTTAATAGCCAAGGGGTATTTGCGCTCAGATCCTTTGTTCTCCACATCGAAACAACGCTATCAGCACTCCCCGTGGAGAACTTCTGATAAGAGTGAACAACGATTTTTAGGTTGGTCTGAATTTAAGGATCAGCTAGCAGTGCCCGAAAAGCGCACAATGGGTGCACATTTACAGAAACTGATTATCGCTAAAACGATCACCGATTAGCGTTTTTGTTTTTTTTACTGATCATCGGTTGGTGTAAATGGGCCTTTAGTGTATGCGCTTGCATTTTTGCATCCCCATTGACCTTTTGTGTGCAAATATGCAGGAAAATAGAGCATGCTACCTGTTTTTTTGTATGACCAAAATGTGTAGAAAAAATAGGTGGTACGAACTCATTGAAATCAATGGATTATATTCTCTGCATATGGGGAGCACAAATTTTGTGTGCATAAATACGCATGCAAATATGCCCATGTGCAAGTGGCCTTAAATAAATCTTTGATCTACATTAACAACTTGCGCATCTGCTCAGTCCGCTTTTGATACTCTATCTATTTTGTAACATCTTGAAACAAAAATTTGCAGACTTATATTTATGTCTACCAAGGCGTCGATGTAGAATTCTCATCCTGGGCTGATTTCAATTAGTACAATTGCATTTCGGACTCTACTTAGGAGGACAGCGTTTCCGTAGACAGTATTTAAGGATGCCACTTCCCTTTTAAAGCTATAGCTACCTTTTGGGGGCAATTTTTTTCACTTAACTGCATGTATTTTGAGCTAACCATCATTTTAGCAATAGGATTTAATTAAACATTTTGCAGTTTGTTTTTTGCAGCCTCTGCATATCACTGTGCATAGAAACTGCAGTCTAAGGGGGCCATAACATAGGACGACTGCCTGTGCTTTATTCCAGAGTGATAGTCAGTTAATTAATGGAGCCGGAGTGGGCGGGAATTGTTTCGGCCATTCACAGTAAACAGAAGTCGTTCAAACATTGAGTGGCTCCTGTTTACATGAACCAGCAATTTCTTGGGTTTTAGCAGACCTAAAAACCAAGCAATTGTGACAAATTGGCAATTTCTCGCTCAGTGCCCTGTTGGTAGCCGCATGCACATAGGATGATTACACTGTGCAATAAATTTTAAAAAAAATGTCATAAAAGAAAGTAATTGATAGGTTTCTGTAAACTTAAAACCTGCTGATTCCACTGGTAAAACTGAATACTAGCAACACGTCTCACTTTCAGGTTACGAACCATTTTCTTTATTTAAGATGATAACAGTTCGGACAAGCCGTAATATTACTATTAGAGATGAGCGAGCACGCTCGGATAAGTCAGTTAGTTGAGCGAGCCTCGCTCTTCTCGAGTAACTGCATTCTCGTCCGAGCGTGCTCACTTTCAGCATAAAAATCATTGCAGGTTCGCTCCCTTCTTACTGTGTGTAAACAATTATCGTGCAATGCTTCACAAAGAATGTGAAGCGCTGAACGAGAAGTGAGCGGTATTTCAGCAGTGATCTGCTAGTCTAAACGCACTGCATGTGCGCTAACAACTAGTGGTGACATCACCCACTCATGCAATTGTTTAGCTGACAGTCGTCCCGTGTACATAAAGCATAAGCCATCAGTCCGACTTCACAGACAGATCTGACGGGGTGCAGCTGTGCTGGGGGTGAAGATGGTTAGAAGGTTGAAGGAGTGTTTATACTAAGGACTGTGGGGAGGGGGGGGGAGGGCAATAAGAGCAGTAGGGGGAAAGATAGTGTAGACAGTGACCTGGGACAAAGTAAAGAGAATGGGGGCTAAAGTGAGGAGTGGGGTTAGGGCAGTTATAACGGACAGAATAGCTAGTAGGACCATAAATAGCATAATGTATATAAATAATAACAACTGTATGACAACAAATGCAACAAGTCTGATCAGTAAAGTGGGTTAGCTTAAAGCGAGAATGTCTGAAGCAAATTAAGATATAGTAGGAATAACGAAAACATGGCTTGATGATAAGTGCAATTGGGTGGTGAATTTACAGGATTACAATCTCTTCAGAAGAGACTGTGGGAACCAGAATGGGGAGGAGTATGTCTGTATGTTAAATCCAACTTAGTTTTAAGGCTACAAGAAGATGTAGGTGTAAGAGATGAACACGTGGAATCTCTGTGGGTAGAAATAGAGAGAGGGAAAAATAAAACTCTGATAGGGGTTTTCTATAGGCCACCAAAAATTATTATCTGAGACTTTAATTATCCACACACCGCCGTCCCGGGAGGACCAGTAACCGCCGCAAGGTAACACCAAGGGCAGGAAGCAGATATACAAATCCCTATACACGAGAGAGGGAGAGGTTATAAAAGGAAGTGACACAGAGCAGTTTGACAGACTCAGCCACGAGAGAGTGAAAAGAGGTTACAGTTTCCGTAGTTGGTGAGGAAGAGTATTCCAACAGTTATCATTCCCAAGGTAGAATGTGATGGTCAACATGCTACCTTGGCATCTACATCAAAGAACACAGAAGATCCTTTCAGAGGTCCATTTTCATCTAACACTGAGTTATAGCTACCCGGTGAAGCTCAAGCCTGGATTAGTATACAGCCACTTGTCTCTCTGCCTCATCTAATCCTACAGTTATACCTAATTCAATTGTTCATCGTAATTCAATAGTGGGGAAAATTGTCTGATAAATCTTTAGTAATAAGAGAGTGCATTGAAGATAGAGTATCATCAAATCAATATTGCTGCATTCTTGAATATCTGTTATAAATACGTTTCCTAAGGATTGTAAAATTAAACTGTTGTTGCAAAGTTCCAAAGTTAGTAAATCTGCTCACTCTCAGATTGCTAAACTAAACTGGACTGGTCTCTGTTATTTCTGCGTCATCATCATCCGGAGTGTCCAACTAGAGTGTGGCATCACCGTGACAAGGTTTAGGCCTCCAGCCATACCTACAGTAAGTTTATTTGGGGCATTACAACACCAAAATCTTGGCGTCTATGAACAGGATAGTACCTTCTGTGCCTTACAAACATAGAATCAAGATGTCGGTTGCTGAAGATAACCTCGCTGGCAACCAGCAAGACATCAATGACCCTGCAGACAGTCAGGAGTAGATTTACCCGTGGCGGTGGTGGTGAGCGGCACGGGCTCGGTGGTTCTGCCAAGTGCGGCGGCCGTCGCTGTGACGCTGCTCGGCGTCCCTCTGTGCCACTTGGCGTCCCGGTCGGCTTGCGACATGGGGTCAGTTGAGCTGTTGGGCGGGCCATCAGCGGCCGGGCTCAGAGTTCCTCCATTAGGGGGTGCGGCCGGAGAAGGGACAGTCTATATGCATCACCAGCCAGCGTGTCATCTAGTCCCTCCCCGACTTAGTAGGGGCTTTTTGTATTTAACTCCGCTGACACTGTCAGTCCCTGCCAGTGTTTTCTTATGTCTACAGCTAACTCCTACTCGGTTGCTAAGCTCAGTCTGCTGACCTGGTTTGCTCAGATCTGGTCCTTGCCTTTCCTTTGGTTTCTTCTCAGTACTTTGTGGTTACTTTACATTCTTGTTCCTGGTATATATTTACTGTGTCATTCTGGTACGTTGCTCTCTCGTGTCCCTGTCCCCGGGTTCCCTTCAGTGCACAGTAGGGACCGCTATCCAGTTGTCACCCCTGGGTTTAGCCCAGGGGGGCAAGTAGGTAGGGACAGGGGAGAAGGTTGGTTGTAGGGACTTCCAGTCTTCCGTTCCTAACCGACCCTGTCAGAAACACTGGCCATACAAAGATTCAGGGAAGGTGGACCCCGAGTATCCATTTACTATGGAGGCAGTTTCAGTAGTCGCTGATCAGGTTCTGAATTTGACCCAGGTTGTTCAGGAATTGTCGTCCTGTCTTTTGCGCCAGGAGGAGGTCGGGGTCGAGGTGCAGGCGAAGTTGTTACGGGAATCTGTACCTGTAAGGGAACCCAAGGCAACTTTACCTGACTTCTTCTTTGGTGACTGGAAGGTGTTTTTTGCATTCTGCGAAGGTTGTAGACTTTATTTTAGTCTGTGCCCACACTCCTCTGAGTCTGAGCACCAGAGGGTAGGTATAGTCATATCTAGACTAAGGGGGAACCCACAGAATTGGGCCTTTTCATTACCTCCTGATTCCCCCCCTCGCCAGTCAGTAGATTCTTTCTTCGCAGCATTGGGTCAGATTTACGATGAGACAGATCATGCGGGTTATGCGGTTTCTAAGTTATTAGGTCTCCGTTAGGGCCAGAAGATGGCCGAGGAGTTTTGTTCTCATTTCCGGCAGTTCTGTGTAGATTCAGGGTGGAATGACCAGGCCTTAACCCTTGTCAGCCCACTGTCTGACGTCTGAAGACATTCTGATTGAAGGCTGTACAGTTCCAATGTCGGAAGACATCCGGCAGGGTATTCTTACTGTATATTACTGGGCCCTCTGTTGTCGGCGGTCTTTACAGCATGTCCCATACCATAGTACTGGCTCTAGCCATTAGACGGCACCATTATATAATGGCAGAAAGAGAAAGCTCCCTTGGAAACCCTAAATCCAAAATTGGATTGCAAAGGGTTAAAGGACCTCTTTCTTACTGGGCTATCTGTGGCCGTAAGGAACTTGTTACTGAGCCATCCTGAGCCGGAGACGTTAGAGACAGCTATGACACTAGCGGTACGGGCTAATCGGTGCCTGAGGGCTGGGGGTGTCGCTAACCCTGAGAGTTTCACTCCGGCGTGGAAGGAGCAGCATTCCATTGGTTCTGACTATCAGACTGAGGAGATGGAACTGGGTTATCTCTCAGCATCAGAGCGAAAGGTCTTTCGTTGGAGGAACCGGCTGTGCTTCTACTGCGGGAACCCTGGACATCGCCTCGTCACCTGTAACAAGAGGCTGCAGCAGGACAAGCTTCTGCCCCTAGGTGAGGTTCGGAGGGATCGCCTAGGGGCTCAACTACTTCAGGGTATTCCCAGGTTGTGTCTCCCTTGTACTATTTCCTTGGGTACTTTTCAAAAGAATAGCTGCGCTTTCGTTGACTCTTGGGCGGCTGCTAATTTTGTGAATTCTGATTTCGTCACTTCATTTGCTTCTGAACTGCGGGAACTCCACTCCGCTTACTACAGGGTTGATAAAGAAGGTCACACCCGAACTAAGATTTTCAGTGGGATCGGTACATACAGAGACCTGTACATTCTTTGTTATGGAAAATGTATCGGTGGATATCGTGTTGGGATTACCGTGGTTGCACTTACATAACCCGGTTATTGATTGGTCAGCTTCCAGGGTGGTGCGCTGGGGTTCCGGATGTGGAGATCATTTGACATCGGTCCAGCTGCATTCCTCCAGCTGTGAGATTTCCGGTCTACCTAGGTAACGGGAAGATTCCCAACCCAAGGGAATTTTGTCTCCCGGGGTGGTGGCAGCGACCTTGACACCTAACAGATCCAACCAGGTTTTGGCGGGACAGGGGAGAGGTTTGGTTGTAGGGACTTCCAGTCTTCCATTCCGAACCAACCCTGACACAGACGCTGCTGTGCCAGTTAATGCGGCTGCATCAGATATTGAGCCTGCAGATTCAGCCCCTGCAGCTGCTAGCACCACTAGCTTTGCGCCGCTAACCATGCCCTATGGCCTAGGAGCACCATGGCTACCTAAGTACAGTCACTGGCGCCACACTCTCAGGAAATTTAAGGGGAAAATGGGAACAGTGTTCTGTCTATACTCATTAGCTATGGAGCAGAAAGTAGAAATTCTCATAAGCCAGCTAGAAGGTCCCGCTGCCAGAGAAGTTAAGACATGGCTGTGCAAGTATATAAAGACGGTGAAGGACATTATGGATAGGCTGCAGGCTATCTTTGATAAACATACCATGTCGGAAATAAAGAAACGCTTCTTTAATAAAAGACAAAGTGGGGGAGAGGTTAAGAGAATACGCACTGTCCCTGCAGGAGGACATGAAGGCCGTAATAAGGGCCGACCCTAAAGAGGCTGCTGGTGCAGACCAGGCTCTTAGAGAACAGTATATTTAGGGCTCATTAACAGAGACTCTCAGGAGCCAGTTGAAGATGCTGTCGGTGCAGCACCCCGATAGCACATTTTTACAATTCAAAGAACTGGACATTGCTATTTTGGGTACGGAGCCCCAGACCACTGAAGGGGAGGAGCCTAAGATGAGAATGAATGTGAGTGACGTGAGCTTATCCTGTCCCCACAAGAGTGACATGTACAGACAGGCGGAACAATCTAGCAGTGATATATCTGCCCCACTGTTAGAAATGCAGAAGCAAATGACGGAGCTGACTCGCAGTGTTGCCGCGCTGTGTCAGAAAGTCAGCGAGCTAGAATGCCCATGTCCAATTCCCAAACCATTACTGGCCAAGCGCCAGTTACCACCGGGACTGTATCGGCTGGCCGGAGGCTATTCACGCCCCTCGCTGCCATTTTGTGAGCATTGCTTCCAAAGCGGACACAATATCCCAATGTACTTCCATTTAAACAGGCAACCCCTGGGCAGAAGGACCGCACCCTGGGAGCACAGATAATAGGTCCACATGTGGCGAAGGGCATTTCTAAGTATGCAGGCCCCCCTCCAGAAGTGATGTTATATGTGAACGGTATGCCCCTGCCTGCACTTATTGATACCAAGTCCCAAGTTACAACTATTTGCAAGCGTGACTTTGAAAAATACTGGTCTCCGGAAGTTCTCAGCTATCCGCCTAAACAGTTAATGTTGTGGCAAGCAATAGCCTGCTCATACCTATAATGGGGTACTGGGAACCAACCGTTACAGCTGGGAAGGAAGAGCTACGCCAGCAAGGGATACTGGTGGTAGATGTGCCTGACAAAAATGCACCAATCATCACGCTGGGCATGAATATAATAAAGAACTGCTATTCAGAGATGTTAAAAGTGCTGCAAAGTAATGTGTCTGCAGTGTCCCAGGCCCAGCGAGCTGTACTAAAAACCACTATAAAACCTTTATCCACTCAGCAGCGGTTTGCCAATCTGCAGGGCCATGTGGGAAGAGCCTGTGTGAAGGACATCACACCGATTGTAGTCCCGCCGGAGTATGAATTTGTCTTCTTGTGCCAGACATGTCCAGGCTTACACGGCCATGCCTATGAGGCACTAATACAGCCCATTCCCATAGACGGTCACTAATATCTACTGGCTGCCCAGAGCCTGACCACTGTGACTAATGGGAAGGTACTGGTCCACCTCATCAACATTGGGAATATCCCTGCACAGCTAAAAAAATGTACTGCTGTGGCGCAAGTGTCCCTGCTGGAGCCCACTGATGTGTTTGAGAGTGAAACTGACAGTGTGTTGCAAGGGGCACAGTCTGCAAAGGCAGGTTCTACTTAGGCTCCCTTCTGGCTTTCTGAGCTACAGATTTGGGATAATCAGACATCCCCTGATCAGGTGCAGGGAATAAAAAAAAGTGGCTCTTGAAAAAAATACGCTTTTAGCAGACATTGCCTTGATTTTGGCCAGGTCAAGGATCTTTGCCACTCTATCAGTTAAAAATATGATCCATGAAATGAGAGATCATAAAGTTATTCGAGAGAGCCATAGTCCCTGGGCTGCTCCCATAGTACTTGTAAAGAAAAAAAATGGAGGCATACACTTCTGTGTAGATAACACACGCTTAAGAGTGTGACACACAAATATGCCTATCCTCTCTCTCGTATTGAGGAGTCCCTGATGGCTTTGGGATCTGCTGCAAATTTTTCCACTATCTGCCCAGTGGATATTGGCAGGTACCCATGAGTGAGGTGGATAGAGAAAACACTGCCTTCACTACCCCTATGGGGCTATTTGAGTTCAACTTCATGCCCTTCGGCCTCTGTAACGCCCCCAGCACTTTCCAAAGACTTATGGAAAGGTGCTTTGGCCACCAAAATTTTGAGTCTGTCCTGTTATATTTAGATGAAAAAGAAAAAGAGTTCCAGCAGCATCGATGGTGCTAATTCAATATTGCTTTTATTCTCCCATCACACAAGCAAGCGACGTTCCGGCATACTGCCTTTCTCAATGTCATATACGGAAGTTATATTGATCCTGCCTCTGGACATCGCCTACAGCAAATAATAATTCCCCCTAGAGATGTCAACCAAGTTCTCTTTGCCTACCATGATCAATCTGGACACTTTGGAGTCCATAAAACTGGTTGTGATCTGCCAGCGCTTTTACTGGATTGGCATGAGAGATGATATAGAAAAGTGGTGTCAGGAGTGCACAATTCGTGAAATCAAAAGAAGAGCCCAACATGACCAAAGAGCCCCATTGTATCCCATCATTACCACCAAGCCCTTGGAAATCCTTGCCATTGACAATCTAAAAGTAGAAACCAGTAATTCCGGGTATTGTTATGTCCTCACGCTAATTGATCACTACACAAAGTTTACAGTCGCCATCCCCGTCAAAGATTTCACTGCCCGAATCACTGCCGCCATCATCTGGAAACACTTCATTCTTAGTTATGGATGCCTCGATCAAATACTTTCAGAAAGAGGACCTGCATTGGAATCCCAACTCTTTGAGGAATTATGTGACACCTATGAATGTAAGACGCTTTGTACCACCACTTATCACCCTCAAGGAAATGGACTCTGTGAAAAAGCCAATCAGACCATACTAAAGTTACTCAGAACCATCCTAACCAAGCAGAGAGAATATTGGCCCACATTATTACCAGAGTTGAGCTACACATACAACAATACCCCCCATTGCTCCACCAGATACACTCCCTATTATTTGATGTTTGGCTGCCTAGTTTTAGATCTGAGATTGCCCTCAGATCTAAAACTAGGAATCCAAGTAGCTGATAATCACAACCCAATGCCAAAATCCGACTGGATCCAGGACCACCAAAGACGATTCAAAGAAGCCCAAGAAACTGTCGACAACCGCTTAGAAGAAAAAAGTGAAAAACAAGCTTGTGATTTCCACAAACATGCCCAAACATCAAACCTACAAATTAGAGACCGGGTCTGGCTGAAGAAAGAACACTGCATTGAAAAATTAGATACCTATGGGGAGCTCACCCCATATGCAATTATCACAGCCATATCCCCAGAAAAAGGACTTTACTGTATAGCCCATCCTGAAGGAAAATTTCAATTGGATCATCCGTAACTGCCTAAAACTTTGTCGTGCCCAACCTGCTTCACTCATAGATTCAGAAGAAGAAGAAATCATCAAATCTACTCCCCAAACAGTTCAAGAATGCCCATCTCCATTCAACCTGGAAAATTAATTGCTCTGATATTTGAATCCATTCTCACGTCTAGTATACCGAGCACCACCACCGTTTCCACAGAAACCTCGCCAAGTTCCTCAGCATCAAGTTCTTCACCCTCAAGTTCTTCCAATTCATCCAACTCTACATCAACTTCTCCAACAATATCACCAACTCCTAGAAGAAGAAGATTACCAGTGTTACCCACAGACCTAAGAAGATCCACTTGGTCCATATGCGGCCTACCACCACCAAGATTTCTAGAATAGACTTATTCTACAAGTTTCAGTTTATCAATCCTATGGATTCTGAAAAACCTGTATATATTTATTGTAACATTAGCCATAGCTAAACTCATTGCCCTGTGAGACTACTTAGAGTGTCCTACAAGTTCCGAGTTTAAAGGTTTTTGCCTCTAGAAACTACTTGAAGTTTGGTAACAGTTTTGTTGTTATTGTTGTTGCTCACATGTTTCCTCTTTCCAAAGATGCTTGTATTAGTGCACTGCACCATCGCATTGTGCACTTAATCTGCTTCCTATGGGCTCTTGAACTTCCTAGCTGCTGTCATGCCATCAACAGAAGGTTTGCCAAGAATCAAGCTGTTGTTGTTCCATATTTTCTTTCAGGATGCACATGCTGAACCTTGAACAGGACTCTAAAGTAATGTCCCGTGTTTGTTGCTTAATCTCAAAAATTCCCTTCTTTACAGGTTGCCTACCATACAGTACTTTTCTAATGTCTTTACTGCATCAAATGTTATGCATTTTCCTTGTGCCTTTGGGGAAAAGAGTTATGTAAGTGCCCAATAGCAAGCTGGGAGTTAGGATTCCATCCTTACCCAACCAAACCACTAACCTAAGAAAACTTCAACTTATGTACTGTCACACATACTTGGTAGGCACACCTTTCCGCCCCTCGCAGCTCAGTACAGCTGAGGGCGGCTGTGTTTTTAAGTAGGGGGAGCCGTGGTGGCCCAGCAGGCCCTGCAGAACTTTCACGGTACACTTGTTCTGTTTCACCTGTCTGGATGCCGTCTTTGGATTCAGAAGGTGCTGTCTGTAGGAGACACCCTGTGTCTCCCCTTCTGCTCTAGTCATAGAGCTCAATCCTGATATCAGCTGGCCTCCCATTGGCTGACAGTCAGGTTTAATCTATCTGGTGCAAGCCCAAGGGCAGGGGGCAAATATAGAGGTCCCTATGCAAGAGTGCAAGAGAGGAAGAGGTTATAAAAGGAAGTGATGTAGAGCAGTTAGACAGACTCAGCCAGGAGCGAGTGAGGATAGGTTGCAGTTTCCGTAGTCAGTGAGGAGGAGTATTTCAACAGTTATTGCTTCCCAAGGTAGAGATAATTACCGGAAAGCGCTGCAGAATAAATTGGGGCTATACAAATAACAAGATTTTTAGAGTGTGGTGATCAAACCCGCTCCCTTGGCATCTACCGCAGAGAACCCAGAAGATCCTTTCAGAGGTCCATCTTCATCTAATACTGAGTTATAGCTACCCGGTGAAGCTCAAGCCCAGATTAGTATACAGCCACTTGTCTCTCTGCCTCATCTAATCCTACAGTTATACCTAATTCAATTATTCATCGGAATTCAATAGTGGGGAAAATTGTCTGATAAATCAAATCTTCAGTAATATAAGAGAGTGCATTGAAGATAGAGTATCATCAAATCAATATTGCTGCATTCTTGAATATCTTTTATAAATACGTTTCCTAAGGATTGTAAAGTTAAACTGTTGTTGCAAAGTTCCAAAGTTAGTAAATCTGCTCACTATCAGATTGCTAAACTAAATTGGACTGGTCTCCATTATTTCTGTGTCATCATCATCCGGAGTGTCCAACTAGAGTGTGGCGTCACCATGACAAGTTTAGGCCTCCGGCCGTACCTGCAGTAAGTTCATTTGGAGCGTTACAATAGTGAAGCAATTCTCTCTTCTACACTGCCACTTAATACACAGGTGTCATTCAGATACTGCAACACAACCACCAACGTTCTCTGACAAGGATGTCTATCAGATCATATCCCATCAGTCTTTGCATCATTCATCTAAAGTTATCAAGGTTACACATATATCCTATCATAGAAGGTCGAAGGTTATATATCTAATTGAAATCAGTTTGTTTGGATGACCTATTGAAATGATAGGAATTGATGTACTCACACTGATCACCTCTCTGGTAGTGAGACTGTTAGTAAAATGTTCTAGGTAATGCCATATGGTCTCCCTGCTATCTATTGGTATAGAGACACTGGATAGATACATGGGGGGGGGGGGGGGGTGTTACTCTAATATCTCTATACCCAAACTTGTACTAATATCACCCCATGGATATATCTTGGAGAAAAAAAGAGGAAATACAGTGTCACTTAAGGTGCCAAAAAGAGGGACTGAATACAGTAATTTTGACAAAGGGATTAACTGTTTATTAAGAGAGATACAAGAGTATATTATAGGCATACCAATGAGGAGTGATATGCAGATGTGTACCCATGAGATGTTTCCTGTTCCAGTTCCACAGAGAGGAAATGATTATTAGGGTATCCATCCTTGCATTGAATAGATCTTAAGTTGTAATCAGTGGTCTATTTATTTCCGCAGTCCCGTCCTTCTTATTCTCTGTACTAATAAATTGCTCTGACAATACCTGTAACAAAAAGAATACTTACCTTCTTTATCATTGCCGGCATGATCTGAGGTTCTCCAAATATTTGGTGTTGGATATAGTGGACTGTGGATATGTAGAGCCAAGTGTAACACTGACTACAACAGTGGATGTACTGAGCGTTTATTGAAGGATTGAACTATGTTTAACAGGAGAAATAAACTGATTTTGGTTGGATCTCAACCTTGCTTGTGGAACGAGTGTCCCAAGTATACTGATGCTCAACACGCCCTGCCGGTTTGTCATGTTTGCTGCTTAGGCCTCCTTCCCACGAACGGATTTACGCCGCGTAAATTCGCGGCAAAAATCCGCTGCGTTGCCCCCTGCTATTAGGTTCTATTGAACCTAATAGCACAATGCTCACGATGCGTAATTCCACCGCGGAATTACGCACCACGATTTCTCCCGTCCTCACCCGCAGCATGCTCTATTTTCTGCGGGTGAGGACGGGCTGTACGCGCTGACGGCTTCCATTGCAGTCAATGGAAGCCGTCCGTTCATGCTATCTCCCGCTGCAACCAGCGGAAGATAGCGTGAAAAAACGCTTCCCCGCCTACCGCCGAGCGTCATATGACGCGGCCGGCGCGTCACGTGACACGGCCGGCCGCGTCATGTGACGCGGTGGGCGTGTCACATGACGCGACGGCGGTGGGCGGGGAAGCGTCTTCACGCGATCTTCCGCTGGTAAGTATGGGGTCTCTGGGGGGCGCCGTGACGGGCTTCACTGCGTAATATTACGCGGCGGAGCCCGTCACGCTCGTGGGAAGGAGGCCTTAATGTAGCTCCGTGCCAGTGCTGTGCCTGGTTGCCACAGGCAGTTTACTTACCATCTCTGATCAGTATATCACAGCCGGAAGGGCTGCTCAAAATGTCCATGCTATGACTCCGTCCTGATGAAACAGTTTAACACTATCTAACTGTAGAAACGTGTCGATGGGGAAAACAAAAGGGGGTTTAAAAGGAAAATATGTTATCTAGCTTCCTTTAAGACAAGAGACTGGCAGTGAGGTGTCTTACATATGACAAACACCTTAGACCTGCCGAGTGACTAGAGAGCTATCTATAATACAAGCCATTGCAGCACTTTGAGTTACTTAAAGAGAACAATCAGCCCAGTTCGATGGAATAGCTCAGCAAAAGGCAATCAATTGTAGATAGCGTAGAATGACAGCTATTTGAATACTAAGCACATGAACATAGAGATGATGCATTCATGAGCTCAGACAAGGCCTACTCATTTGTCTATGAAAAAGATTTACTTGGCTGGAGTGAGCCAGGGCATTTAATCAATTGTCATTCTCAGACAAATGAGTTTTCAGATGGAACATCCAATGCCTTTACTACATTATTGAGGGTGTGTTCACACGAGCGCATAAACGGCGCGTTTTTGCGCCCAATCGTATAAACGTGACCATCTGAGGCATTGGTTTCCAATGTATTCGTTTGCACGGGCGATTTTACGGCGCGTAAAAACGGCAACCCGAAAAAAAAACGGAACATATGCGACCGAAATACGCGCCAACGCATATTTGATCGCCGAAAAGATAGTTTGCAAAGTAGGAACAAACGAAAATACGCTTTCTAGCTCTGGTCGTGATCGGCGAAAAACGTTCTTTCCGGCGATTAAACGCTGCGCTCGTGCGAACGTAAATACGCCTACGCTCGTGTGAACGCACCCTAAAACATACAGGGGAATAGTTGTATATCCACGTGCTTATGTTTTGATTAATTATCTATATTGGTGACTTTTTAGCACGGCAAGGGTATGAAGCAATAATGCCCTGTGCAGGTGACTTGAATGAGTTTGAGCTGTGGATCTCTCAGCTGGAGTAATATGTATATGTGATAGACTGAGAGAATAACTAACCATCATTTGAGACCTGATTAGGACTATACATATGGGATACATTCAGCCCTGAACAGATATATGAGAGGGATTTCCTCATGATATGTAGAATTGTTGTTTAAGCTATTCAAAGAATGATGGGATATGATCTGATAGACATACTTATCGGTTGTGTTGCAGTATCTGAGGTTGAATAAACAGGGATTTTGAGTTATCGTTTGGGACCCAGTTGATTATATGGTCAAGTGAGAACTGGATTATATCCTGTATGGTTATAATGACACCCGTGTATTAAGTATCAGTGTAGAAGAGAGAATTGCTTCACTGTCATAATAAGAGTGTTGTCATTCAATCTTGCTATATATAAACTTGTGATGGTTTTAAATCACTTTAAATTTGAATAATCATAAATACATGTGTGTATACCATTTTATGTAAAGAAATTAATAAAAGTTATATTTTATATTTAGTGGTTCCTTTCGGTGATACGTTTAGGATACTTAGGAACCTTTCTGCCACTGTGACTACTTTAGATAGAAATGTCAGATTGCTGCAAAACTCGGAATGCAGGTATGTATCAGATATGTAAATGATTACAGTTGCGGTATGAATAGACAGTAGGTCTTGCCACCAGATGCTATAAAATTTGCCCTTTAAAAAGGCTCTCAGAGGCTACTTTTGTGTAGTGTATCTCTTGTGTAGAGATCATTGACTGCTAGACAGACCTCTATGATGCACTCAAAGACATTTTGCCCAGTTAATAGACTTTGAGGAGGAGCTCATCATTGGAATAAAGAAGCAAGATGGTCGTTTTGACGATTTGCCCATGTGGCATCTGGGTAATTCTCACTAAGCTGTTAGGAGATCTAGGTAACAATGGCTATTTGAGGGCAACACACATGGCGAACAGACTCCATATGGCCCAGACAAACCACCAGTAGAGAGGATCATTTTATATACTGGCAAGCACAAGTAGATCCAACAAGTTTTGTTGTGCTCCATCCATACACAGGTAGCACTTCATTACAGAATGCTGTCTCTACCCAGACCATTTCCAGGTGCTTAGCAGAAGGTAATTAGTTGTAATCTCGCTCATTACATGCCCCACCATTAATGCCCAAACACTGTGAACTTAATTTGCAGTGGTGTCGTGAACGAGAAACCTGGACTGCTACATACTGGAACTGTATTGCCCTTAGCAAGAAATCCAGGTTTTTTTCGGAGCTGACAACAGTCACATTTGAGTCTTGAGGTCTCGTGGTGAATACTTCAATCTTGCCTTTGCTATGGAGCGACATACTGCCAGAGCTGCTGGTGTGATGATCTAGGGAGCATATGATAACCGGTCACCCCTAGTAGTGATCAAGGGACACTAACAGCTCAACAACATGTGCTAGAAATTCTGTGGTTACATGTTTCATCATGTGTTGGCAGGGTTTCCAACAGGCATTTTTTTAGCAGGATGATGCTTGCCCACACACAGCAAGAGTTTTCCAGGCTGCCATCCTCCCTTGGCCTGCTAGGTTGGCAGATTTATTGCCGATCTAGCATTTATGCGACCAGTTGGGACATCAGCTTTGGCAACCCACAAGTGTTCAGGATCTAGAGACCTCGTTGCAACATATATTGGCAAGTGTGCTGCAGGATAACATATGATGCCTGTATGTCTCCATGCCTGACTATATCTCACCATGTATCCAAGCTAGAGGCAGCTCAACAGGGTACTAGAGACTCCTTTAAATCAATAAAACATGTCTCACTGTCATTATAAGAAGTGGTTGTTGAACACTGTGTTTCCTTTAAAAGGCAGGAGGCTCATCTGGGCACGCAATGGAAGGAGAAGCCATGCCATCTTGTTTAGCAGAGAAATAGGGAGTTCTCTACTGTGTACACTACCCCCACTCTAATTCCATGGAGAAGCTGTGGTGAAAGGAACAAATGTCCAGCCAAAAGGAAGACTGATTATTACTGAGCGCTGTATTGAAAAAGAGAAGTCTCAGTCTGAATCCTAAAAGCGGCGTCTTCTCCACAGTGTGGCCCGGTGAGTCCTGTTCCTTCACTATGAAAGATTGCATTGAATGTTGGTGGCCTGCACCAAAGTGCACCAAAGACTGAACAATGGCCTGTGCTAAAGGATTTGAATTGAGTTCTTCAAGATTTGCTTTTATTTATACTGTTGCACTGGCTGTGCCTACTAGAAACTGTTATATACCCTGGTTATCCACTGGAGCTCAAGCTGTTGTACTTGCTAAGTTACGTTCTTCATTTATGGATCAAAGCTCTATTTCAAAGGGACATTTAACAATTGTTGAGAAATAATCATTATAATTGAGTTCTGAAATGCAAGAATGAATCAGCCTGGTTACCTTTCTCCCAAGAGCCAGAGCATGAAAAGTCCAGCTTTCCTGGAGAGGATGAGGCTGCAGATGTATGGCTGAGGTCCAATCAGTCCCACCACCAACTTGCCCAGACAGGGGAGGTAGTGCTCATGCTGAATTGGAGCTTGAGGCCCTGTTTCAGTTTTCCCCAATAAACTTTTCCCTTCACTCAAATATTGTAATCATTAACATCATCATCATTATAAATAAATAAGAGAGGTATTGTTCCATCTTCCTTTTTTGCATATTACCCAGAGGAGCATGCATGGCCTTGTAAGTCTCCTCATTCACCTTATAGGTACTCTCCTCAAGGAGAGACAATACCTTTGACAACTCATGTCATAAGCCTCTCACTAATCAAGCCAGAACCCTGCTACACACTGATGAGGGGCAAACACCCTTAAACAGCTATCTGTGTATGGATTCTGGCTTGGTTTTCAATTCCCAATCTTTGCTAAGACCTGTATAAAGGGTCGGACATTGATTTGCAGAAATGCTGCCATCCAATAGGTGGCGCTGCAGAGGTATTGTTCAATCTTCCATATTTGCATATTACCCAGAGGAGCATGCATGGCCTTATAAGTCTCCTCATTCACCTTATAGGTGCTCTCCTCAAGGAGAGACAACAATACCCCTCCCGACTCACATCATCATTATATTTACAAGTATAAAGTTTTGTTCCATTTTCACAAATTCCTTCTTGGTACATTATCTCTTTTGTCAATGAGTGTAACTTTTATAAATTGGGTCACCAAAATGGGCCACGGTATAGTCGTGTTGTTTTTTGTTTTTTTTAACAGTGCAAGCCCCAAAAAGAGATCATGAAATAACTTTAGTGTTACCAGGCAGCACGGCGCGGGGTCCCGCGGTCAGCGCGCGCTGCTCCGGCTTCGGCGTCCTGGAGCTGTGACGACAGGGCTCTCCCGGCGACGTGGGGCAGCCGGTGTGCGGTGGCGTGGGCGGGTCCGCCCGTACCCCTTCCTCTCTCTTGTACTGTGAGTGGGGGAGTTGGCTCCTCCCACTCTCCTCCCCTGGGTGGAGTCTCGTAGTTATAAGGCTGGCAGTGACCTGAGCTCACTGCCAGTTATTGGTTCTGTCAGCTACTAGTTAGTTCTGTCTGCAGTTCTCTCCAGTCAGTCCACTAGTCTGCTCCTGGGCTTTTTCCATTCCCGAGGGTTCCCCCTGCCTGCAGTCGGTGGACTCCTTTTTTCAGGAACTCGGGGGTATCTTTGATGAACCGGACTGAGTGGGGTTGGCGGTTTCTCGGCTGTTGGAGTTGCATCAGGGGTCGCTTTGTGTGGAGGATTATTGCTCCAACTTCAGACCCTATGCGGGTGATACGGCATAGAACGATTGCGCTCTGAAAGATGTTTTTCTGCAGGGCCTCTCGGACGCGGTTAAAGACCTGTTGATTTCCCATCCCGTTCCCGGGTCCTTAAAGGAGGCTATGGAGCTAGCGGTGAAGGCAGATAGGAGGCTCAGGTCTAGGAAGCAAGATAGACAGGCCCGTAAAGTCATGGAGGTCGTTTGTCCTGTTCCCTCTTCTTCCTTACCAGTATCTGTTCCCGAGCCTATGGAGGTGGACCCGCTGGACCCAAAGGAGCGAAGCCGGATTCGTTTGTTGCATCATCTCTGCCTCTACTGCGGGAAAGCTGGACATCGGGTGATAACCTGCCCCCTGAGGCTTCAGCGCTCACAGTCTGAACCGGCGGAAAAACTCTGAGTCCTAGGCGATTGTAGGGAGAATTGCCTAGGACTTCAGGTACTTCCTAAGCTTCTGGTACCTTGTCAGGTTAGATTCCGGAATTTTTCCTGACCTGGGAAGGCGTTTATTGATTCCGGAGCAGCCGCTAACCTGATAAACATGTGTTTCGTTAGACCTCTGTTGGCGGAATTGCTGGCGCTGAAGACGCCAATTCATTTTACTAGTATTGATGCTACCCCTCTCTCTACGGGCCTGGTGCGGTGGAGGACCCCAGTGTTACAGTTCACGGTGGGGATTCTCCACTCGGAAGAATTATCATTCCTGGTGATGGAGAAAATGTCAGTAGACATGGTGCTAGGGATGCCGTGGTTGGCGTTGCACAACCCCCAATTCAATTGGACCACCCGGGAGCTGACTCATTGGGGACCAATCTGCCATAGCCATCTTGCTCCCCTTCCTCTCTGCTCAGTAGACACCGCGCTCATTCCGGAATACTTGTCTGACTTCCGGGATGTATTTTCTAAAAGTCTGTCAGAAACCCTGCCTCCTCACAGAGAGTGGGACTGTGGGATAGACCTGATTCCAAATAAGCCCATCCCTAAGGGAGCCATTTTTAACTTATCCGGGCGGGAGCACGAGGCCCTCAAGAGCTACATTACGGAGTCCATGGCCAAACGTCATATTAGGCCATCCCGTTCCCCTGCTGGGGCGGGTCTTTTCTTTGTCGAGAAGAAGGATGGGACATTGAGGCCTTGTGTAGATTATCGGGCCTTAAATCAGATTACAGTCAAGAACCAGTGCTCTCTGCCTCTAATTCCCGACCTCCTGAATCAGGTGGTGGGAGCCCACTGGTTTTCTAAACTGGATTTAAGAGGGGCTTATAATTTGATCCGTATCCGCGAGGGGGATGAATGGAAGACAGCCTTCAATACCCCGTTGGGACACTTCGAATGTCTGGTGATGCCATTTGGCCTGTGTAATGCCCCTGCTGTCTTCCAGGGATTTATGAATGCGGTCTTTCACGACGTCCTGGGGGTGTTTTTAGTCATTTACCTCGACGACATCCTGGTATACTCTCCTGACTGGGACGCTCATGTGCAGCATCTTAGGTTGGTACTAACCCGGTTACGTGAGTACCAGTTGTTCGTCAAATTGGAGAAATGTCTGTTTGGCACTCAACGAGTGTCCTTTCTGGGGTACGTATTTTCTCCCACGTCCATACAAATGGAGTCGGATAAGGTGGCAGCTATCTCCCAGTGGGTCCGACCAGGTAATCTGAAAGCACTCCAACGTTTCTTAGGTTTTGCGAATTTCTATCGCAAGTTCATTAGAAACTACTCCGTCATCGCTCAACCGTTGACCGATCTTACCAGGAAGGGGGCTGACTTGGTAAGATGGTCACCTGAGGCCCTGGAGGCATTTGATCGTCTCAAAAGGGCGTTCTCGGCCGCCCCGGTGCTCGTTCAACCTGACCTGCAACGCCCCTTCTTCGTGGAGGTTGATGTATTCGAGGTGGGGGCTGGCTCTGTGTTGTCTCAGCTGGTTAGCGGGAGGGCTGACTACAGTCCATGTGCATTCTTTTCCCGAAAGTTCAGTGCGGCAGAGCGTAATTACGATGTGGGCAATCGAGAGTTATTGGCAATCAAGTGGTCCTTAGAAGAGTGGCGCCACCACCTTGAGGGCGCTCGGCATTCTGTCACAGTGTACACCGATCATAAGAACCTAGTATACCTCGCCAACGCTAAGCGACTCACTGCATGTCAGGCCAGATGGGCACTGTTTTTCTCTAGGTTTAACCTCGTAGTGACATATCTCCCGGGGGCTAAGAATGTAAAGGCTGATGCTCTCACGCGGAGTTTTGGATTGCCAGACTGTGAGTCGCTTCCTCCCGAAAATATCCTGGAACCTGGGGTTGTGGTTGCGGCTGTGGACTCTGGTCTCATTCCACGCTTTCAGAGGGCTCAGCAAGACGCTCCCCCAGGCTTCCCAGAGGGCAGATGGTTTGTGCCAGAATCATTACGTCTCACGGTTATTGAAGAGTCCCACTCGTCAGTTTTCGCGGGTCATCCGGGAGCGCAAGGGACCCTAGATCTTTGCTCCAGGCTCTACTGGTGGCCTGGCATGTCTCGTCAGATACGTGACTTCGTAAGGGGGTGCTCTGTTTGCGCGCGCGGCAAGAGTCACTGGCGGCGTCCAGAGGGGCCCCTGAGACCGTTGCCCATGCCGTCGCGCCCCTGGTCGCACCTTTTGGTAGATTTTGTTACTGACCTGCCAGAATCACAAGGGTTCACCACCGTTCTGGTGGTGGTGGATCGTTTCTCGAAGATGGCCCATTTTGTGGCGTTAGAGAAGCTTCCTTCGGCGATTGAATTTGCCCAGGTCTTCATTAAAGAAATTGTCCGCCTCCATGGAGTTCCTGAGAACATTGTGTCCGATCGCGGGGTTCAGTTCGTGGCGCAGTTTTGGCGGGCCTTCTGCAGAAACCTTGGGACTTCGCTTTCGTTCTCGTCAGCATTCCACCCGCAGACTAATGGTCAAACTGAGCGGAAAAACCAGGATATGATACAATATTTGAGGCTGTTTGCAAGCGAGAAGGCTCATCGGTGGGTTGAGTTTCTGCCGTTGGCTGAGTTTGCGCTGAACAACCGTACTAGTTCTTCCACTGGCGTTTCTCTGTTTTTTGCATTTATGGCCAGGCTCCTTGTTTCCTTACTTCTCTTCCTACCCCGTCTGCCTGTCCTGCAGCTGATGTCACCACTAATGTGCTGCAGGGGGTATGGAAGGAAGTACAGAAGAATCTGGAGGTAGGGGGGTCTCACATGCAGTTGCGCAGTGGGAGAAGCCTCTCAGGCGCTCGGGGGGTCAGAGTGCCGCAACATTTAGATTATTTTGAAACATTACACTTGTCAATTATTATGTCACACTCAGCTATTGAAGTATCAGTTACAATAGAAAATACCCTTCTGTGCTGACATTAATCATGAAAAGCTGATATACAGATCTGCCGCATATGGCATGAGATCGATCACGTGATTGCTCAGTCCAAAAGGAGGCTGAAGTCTTTCTATGCATAGCTGAATGTTGCATATGCAAGAATAGAGGCTATAAAAAAAGTTTCTATCTTCTCTCCAACATGTCTGTCTAAGCTGGACAACAAATTGCACAACTGCAGTGAGAGATACCACACGGCTAGTATAAAAACTTGCTTTAAGTAATATGTCCTTTTCTGATTATACATTCCCTTTAAAGCCCGGAGCACACAATATACATTCAGGACAGGTAGTCCTTGACGAGTTAAAAACAATAATAATAATAAAACATTAAACACTAACATATTTTCTGAATGCTGCTCGCTTGCAGAAATGATCAAAAAGGGTTCTACGTCAACATTCCAGGACTAATTGCCATAGATCAAACAGCCGAAGACAGAGGTCAGAGTTAATACTATTATCTTTTGTTATATTTAATAGGATATGTTACAAAACATACAAATCTCAAAGAGGTCTCACATGACCTATTAAACGTGTATAATAAAGGATAACATTTTAAAATAACTATTTGAACCAACATACATAAATAGGCCTCTTCTTGAAAATATGCATCTCAAAAAACTTTTGGAGGAGCCTAATGGGTATCCCTAATATTACCTGGAAAAGCAATGAGATAGTAGAATGTTTGCAGTCCTTGGTATAGGGTAGTAGTGCAAGGCCATATCCTCTAGCAACAATGAAAAAGAATGAGAAATAGAAGAGAGGGAGAAAGAAGATAATGGAAGTGAAGGGTATGAGAAAGAGGGTGAACCCGGGGGTCCTCGCGAGCCTCTTATCCCATGAAACAATCTCAGCTGTTACCTGGTGGGAATACTGGGTTGGAGAAAATTGGTGTAAAGGGGCTATCTATCCTTGACAGGATTTCGAGTCCCAGAGTTTAAGTGTCTCTCTCAATAGATAATTGGATAATAGGATTTGGGCTGTGTCATCCAAACAGATCCATGGGAGGAGTCTTATGGGAATCAAGCAGTCCGCCTGTTCTAGTTGAATCCATTGTTCATGGGCAGAGTGGTAGTGCCAGTCTGAAATGTGTGAAAAACGCTGTTGCATGGTATAGTCTGAAATTTGGCAGACCTACCCCTCCATTTGTCTTAGGGTGAAAGAGGGTATGAACTCCCAACCTTGGTCTCAAGCGACCCCACATGAACTTGATCAAAGCTGACCTTAATGAATTAAAGAGTGAAGTAGGGGGTATGATAGGTACAGCCTGGAGGAGATATAGGAATTTAGGTAACACATCCATTTTCAGGGTGTTTAACCTCCCAAACCATGAGACGTCTCTGTAGGCATAGTTGGAGAGGTCTTCTAGTGTGCGCTCTAGGAGGGCTTGGTCATTTAAGGGGAACAGCCTAGATTGGTTTGTAGGGACAAACACCCCAAACTACTGGATGACCTCCTTTTGCCATCTGAATGGAAATTGTTCTGAGATATATGTTTCTGCTAACTGAAATGAAATGCTCAGAGCGTATGTTTTGGAGTAATTTATTTTAAAGTTCAATAAATGTCCATAACTTTTCAACTCCTGTATTAAGGACGGAAGTGTGGTTCAGGACTGGGAAATGTACAGTAGGAGGTAGGTCATCAGCATATAGGGCCCTCTGAAAAGTGGTTCCCTCCAATTTGTAGGCCTTGTATATTTGGATTATTCCTTATCGCTACTGGGACGTGCTCCATTAGCAGTACATACAGAAGTGGTAACAGAGTGAAGCGCTGTCTAGTGCCATTTCTGATGTGTATAGGAGAGGACAATAATCCGTTCACCTGTATCCTAGCAGTAGGACACATGTAAAGGGTCAGCACTCAATCCACGAATTTAGGGCCTAGTCCAATTTGTTTGAGAGTTGCTGACAAGAATCCCCAATGGACCTTGTCAAAGGCCTTTTCCACATCTATGGACAGCAGGTACAAAAGATTAGACCCACTCCGAGCTCCAGATGCTATTAGTACAGTTTTTATAATGTCGTCTCTGGCCTTCCTGCCTTTGATAAATCGTACCTGATCTGTGTATATAATGGAATCTGTTAGCTTGTGTCTTGGAATTATCTTTTTTAACCAAATCAATCTCTCTCTATCATCGCTCTGTGTAAAAGCAAACAAACAACTGTTGATCGTATGCTCCATTGACTTTTCTGAGTGACTGTGTAGTTGCTCATTACAAAGGTAAGCTTAAAGGGGTTGTCCCGCGGCAGCAAGTGGGTCTATACACTTCTGTATGGCCATAATAATGCACTTTGTAATGTACATTGTGCATTAATTATGAGCCATACAGAAGTTATAAAAAGTTTTATACTTACCTGCTCCGTTGCTAGCGTCCTCGTTCCCATGGTGCGGACTAATTTTCGGCCTCCGATGGCCAAATTAGCCGCGCTTGCGCAGTCCAGGTCTTCTCCTGTTCTCTATGGGGCTCCGTGTAGCTCCGTGTAGCTCCGCCCCGTCACGTGCCGATTCCAGCCAATCAGGAGGCTGGAATCGGCAATGGACCGCACAGAAGCCCTGCGGTCCACGGAGACAGAGGATCCCGGCGGCCATCTTCAGCAGGTGAGTATGAAGACGCCGGACCGCCGGGATTCAGGTAAGCGCTCTCCTGTTTGTTTTTTTAACCCCTGCATCGGGGTTGTCTCGCGCCGAACGGGGGGGGGGGGGGTTAAAAAAAAAAAAACCCGTTTCGGCGCGGGACAACCCCTTTAAGGGCCATTTACATGGGACAATCATCGTTTAAAATTAGTTGAAATGAACATAATTGAGCAATAATCGTCCCGCGTAAATGCAAAAAAATTGTTTCACATAGAATATGAAGTGCTGAGCGAGAAGCCTATGATTCAGCAGTGAACTGTGCCTGTCTAAATGCTCTGCACAAGTGTAGTGGCCCGAAGTATTGCTGCCCGTACAGCACTTATTTTACTAATCTTTTTTGGTGTGTCTTTGTCACTTTATGTGTCTTGTTGTAAGTAGCTTATTTGTGGGTATAGTTAGCAGGTCATGGTCTGGTGTTGGAAAGGTTCCGTTTGTGTTTGCATGTGTGTCACCAGCACTAACCCACACAATGTTCTGTCTATCACTCTTTAGCTACTTCGTGATTGGCTGTGGGGCTTTCCGTTGCTCAGGATTGGCTAAGGGAAGAAGATATAAAAGGGCAGACATCAGAGTGGGAGAGAAAAAAAAAGAAAAAAAGAGAAAAACAGAGGGAGCCTCGGGGGTAGTCGACCTTGAGAACGGTTCAGTGGTTCCTGGGCACACACATCTTTGGAACTCATGGCCAGCTCGCCAAAGGGAAGCTGTTCCTCGTCAAGCTGCATCTGGGAGACAATAAGTAGTGGAATCAGCCACAGAAGAGACTCTTTCCGCCCAACCAGACCACGTCCGAGTAAGGGCAGACCCTGCGCGACCGCAAAGAAAAGCAGACCTTGGAATCGTGAGTGATTCACAACCCTGTTAGGGAGAAGTCATTGTTCCTCCAACAAGTCTTGTCAGTTCACCACTCAGAGCAAGGTGCAGATAACTTAGACTAGCTACTCCAGCTATCCATCAAGGACAAGTAGAAATAGACTGTGAGAGAGAGAGGGAGTTTGAGCAGCAAAGACTGTTAAATATCTGTGAAAATACTGTTGGAGATTCTATTATTTGAAGAAACTGTATTTGTGGATGTTAACTTCTACAACTTGCAAGTTATAGTAAAACTGTGTGCCTTCAATTTTGCAAAGATTGATTTTGCTTGGACTCTTCATTATCAGACAATGTTATTCTCAGAGGTACTGGCGTCACATGACAACTGCTCAAGCCCTCCTTGTCGAGTAATCCACCACTGAGACACAAGCTAAGGCTCTCACTCAAGCTAATCTCGCCCTCTTCAGGCCATCACTGAGCTGGTTTTCTCTTTGGCATCATGAACAAGATTGTACCTCCGTGCCTTAGATGCCAAAGTGTGGAAAATCGTGTTGTGTTAATCGCTAATGATGATTACAAATTATAGACTTAATATTTGGACATGTCTGTGAAAGAAATTATGGATCTGTCACATGGTGGAGGCATGGAAGCCACCCCTACCCCAAGAAACATCAAAGGAATAGCCCTGCAGGAACAGCACCTTGGGTTGGGTAATCCATTGCTCCTGCAGCCCCGGAGGAATCCACGGCTGTGTCTGGCACCACTGCCAGAGGCGGACACTTGTCATATGAGACTCCGATGGGACCCATACTATCCAGATACCCTCTGTGAATCTTAATTCACAAGGATAACTTAGAGGTCCAGAACTTCGTGCCCGAGTTCCTGCAATGGTACATTGTGCGGTGTCCTGACACCAACTTTACATTTGTCTACTAATTCCCTGAAAAGAAACATAGAGGGGGAGTGTATCCACTGGCTGCTGTGGCTCTAGTAAGGCAACCTCACTTATTTTATGTGCTAAATTACAGCGTCTCCTGCGGGGGCAAAATGTTGCCTGCTGCTTTCCGAGGGTGGGGAGAAACAAGCCAGCTCAGATGAAGGGGAAAATCTGAGTTGATTGGACATACTGGTTGGTGGTGATTCATAGTGTTCTAGCCCATCACTGTGCTCTTCCTTAGGCATTCATTCATGGGACTCCAATGAAACCCCACAGTTTTCACAACAGAATCCAAGATTGAAGAGCCTGCAATTCAGTGGGAGCATCCTTGAAAGTGGAACTACTGAATATCACTTGGACTATGGACACTTGTATAAGGTAAAGACTCACTTATGTGTGTGTTATTTCATATATAAGGGTGGACTCCCTTTAGGTTGAGCCGGCTATCAGAGACTCCTGTTTAGGTCGAGCGACCTGTCTAGTTTAAGTTTTTATTACAGGCTCCTGTGGTTGCGAGCCATTCTTTCATCTGTTGGGCTTCAGGAGGGAATACCATGTTGCTTGTTCCTCGAAATGGGTTCTCTTATCCAGATGCCATTCACAGCCAGTGCAGATGCTTTCACGTCACTAGGAACTATGTACTCTGACCTGCACCCAGAGACAAAGCATTATGAATGAGGATGTATGGTTGGCAACACACTCAAGCGATGAGAATTGACAATCATTCCCATAGACTTTTTGTGAGAGACAAATGAAATGCTTAAATATGCTGCAAAAGCAACTAAGCATACAGTAATTACTGCCTGTAATATTATTTATTTTGCCATTCTTATTTTACTGATATTTGTAATGTTTAATGTAGAAGAGGAAAATGCAGGAGATGTAGTATTGTAATGTTAAAATGTCTTTGTGGTTAGAAAAATTAAGTGAAACAGTACCAGTGGTTGAATTGTGCGATTCCAATGAGATGCATTACTTGAAGCACAACCCCATTTCTTTCTTGAGTATAGGGTGTCCTGTCTGCAGTACTACAAATAGGGTGTAGAAAATATTCTGCTCCCGTAGGGAAAAGACAGTACAGTGGCTCTTTTAGGAATTTATAGTCTTGGCTGGAGGCGAGTTGATGAGTGTTTCCGTCTTCCAAGTCAAGGGGTGTTGTGATGTTCATTCTACTTCTGCCCAATTGCTGTGTTCCCAACAAGACATTCTTTTTTTCTATCTATTTGTCAGTCCCAGTGTGTATGTTCTTCATGTCAGGCTTTGGGGGAGAAGAATTATGTAAGGGCCCCTTAGCATATGCTGATGCATCCTGGGTTATGTCCTGCTCAGCACTAATTGCAAAAGGTACTAGGCCAATCCTTTATTCCGCATGCTCTCATAACTAAATGCTGACACAAGAAGTGAGACTTTGGAATTCATGCCAGAGTGGTTTTTTTTCTTCTCAGTCAACCAGAGGAGGGGAGAGGTACTGCTCTTTTAAGTAAGGGGGAACTGTAGTGGCCTGACGTATTGAGGCCCCCACAGCACTTATGTGACTAATCTTTTCTGGTGTGTCTTTGTCACTTTATGAGTCTCATCTTAAATTAGGTTATTTGTGTGTATTGTTAAGAGGTCTTGGTCTAGTGTTGGTATGGTTCTGTTTGTGTTTGTGTTTCACCTACACTAACAGACATGGTGTTCTGTCCATTCCCTACCAACTTCGTAATTGGCTGTGGGGATTTCCGTTTAGGATTGGTTAAGAGGAGGAGATAAAAAAAAGGGCGGACACCAGAGTGGGAGAGAAAAAAAAGAAAAAGAATTAATGAGAAAAATGGAAGGAGCCTTGGGGATAGTCGACCCCGAGAATGGTTCGGTGGTTCCTGGGCACAAGCGACTATGGAACTTGTGACCAGCTCGCCAAAGGGAAGCCAGTCCTTGCCAAGCTGCATCTGGCAGACAATAAGTAGTGGAATCAGCCACAGAAGAGTCTTTTTTCATCCTACCAGATGGCATCTGAGTTAGTGCAGACCTCGTTCAACCAGAAAGGAAAACGGGTCATGGAATCATGAGTGATTCACACTCCTGTTGGGCAGAAGTCATTGTTCTTCCGACAAGTCCTGTCAGTTTTCTCCACCAGTCACCACTCAGAGCAGGGTCCAGATAACTTAAACTGGGCACTTCAGCTATCCATCAAAGACAAGTAGAAATAGACTGCGAGACAGAGAGGGAGTTTGAGCAACAAAAACTGCTGTTAAATATCTGTGTAAAATACTGTTGGAGATTCTATTGTTTGAAGAAACTGTTTAATGGATGTTAACTTCTACAACTTGAAAGCTATAGTAAAACTGTGTGCCTCCGGTTTTGTAAAGATTGATTTGGCTTGGACTTTTTATTATTGGACAATGTTATTTTCTGAGGTACTGGCATCACATGACAACTACTTAAGCCCCCTTGTCGAGTAATCCGCCTGCTGGGTGAGCCATTGCTGAAAGTAGGGTAGAAACCACTGTGACACAAGCTAAGCCTCCCATTCAAGCTAATCCTGCCCTCTTCAGGCTATCACACAAGTGCTAACGACCTAGCGATGATGTCAGTGCTCATGCAGTCGCTTAGACAACTATTGTCCCATCTAATTGTGACTTTACATTATTTTCGACTGCTACTCAGTCCTCTACTACCAAAGCCAGGAAAGTAAAAGTAAGTAGTCTATCAGCAGCTGCTGTATGTGGCTTCCTATTTCTGTATCTTTAGAAATTGGCACAGATGAAGATAAGATGTGCAGAAAAAACTTTAAGGGCTTCAGAGTACATTACACTTGTGTATAAGTGACAAGACTATGTGAGAAAATCTATAATACTCGTAGTGGAAAAAATCTATTCAAACAGCTAGTCAGTTGTAAAAAAATCACTGCAAAAGTTATAGTTACGGGATAAATAAATATTCACTGAAATTCCCAGAAGACATTTCCACAAGACTCATCCAGTCTCCTATCTTTAATTACTAGCAACTTTCCTCTAACACATTTTAGTTTGTGGTCAGATAAATAATGAAAGACATCTATTGCTAGAAGCACACCCACAAGACTGGGTATGACAGCTTGTTACAATAGGAAGAAATAAAGCAACTTGATGTTGATGCAATTTAATCTATTTGCACAATTTAAGCGTTGTTTGCCATTTTATTTAGTTTCATGTATTTATTAATAAAATATCCATCTGAGAGTAAGAGTCTGATATGGGTATAAGTATTGAACTAGAGTATGCACAATGAAGATTTCAATATGTACATCCAACATATTGTATAAATAGTTGCTGCATGTTCAACAAACTTTGAGGAAATTGCTAGTATAAACTTTGTAATATATCTTATCAGAGAAAAATGGCTTCTTCCTCCTCTTATCGGGCTCCTTTACTTCTCTCGCTCCTCCTAAACCGTTCAGTCTCTCTGAAAAACTTCTAAAATCCATCTTGATTGACAAGTTGGGCTAAGGGCATATAAGCACCGATCGTTTAGCAAACTAAATCTGAAAGATTTCCCTGCCTGTATAAATTGTTCAAATGAGCAAATAAGTGAACTCTGTCATCACTCGTTCATTTGAATGATTTATTGCTCCGTGTAAAAGTAGCCCAACAGTTTACTGTTAGATCAGATTGCATTCTCTTCATAGAAGTCTATGGAGGGGAAAAGAGGGAGAAGGAGCCTAATGAGAGACACACAGAGATGCTGCTGCAGCTAGTTGTAGGTATGCACCTAAGTAAACTCATATAGTTATAGTCCTTGCTTTGTATATTATTACACTGTGAATTCTGAGTATTTTAACCAACTGTGATTGATAGTCATCCTTCTCCACTAACTGCTAAGCTTAGAATAAAGCCATATTCTGGATGTTTAACCCTTTGGATGCTGCAATCAATACTAATTGGGACATCTGTTGAGTGCAAACAAGGGACTGAGACTCCCTTTATTTGCTGTTTTCCACAGTATGGTTCAATTAATTGAAAAGAGAAGAAGCACATATCATGGGTCGCCTGCAGACGGCCGGGTCGGATCCTGCAGTGAGAATTCTCGCAGCGGGACCCGACCCGAGCCCCTGCAGGGACCAGTGCAGCGCTCACCTCTCCCGCGGCTCTGCACAGAAATAGAGCATGCCATGATTTGTTTTCCGCGTGTATTTTCACGTGGACAAATCGCGGCCATCTGCATAATATTGCGTTTTGCAATGCAATCCTATGCAGGCGTCCAGGGGTAGAAATTCTGCTGAAAATCCCGCCGCAGAATTTCCGCCCGTGTGCAGGGGCCATAGGGTGAGAAAGGTCCAATAGTGTTTTAACAACGCACTTGATAATGAATGAAGGCTTAGCTATAGACATAACACTATTCAAAGGCTTAGTCATATTACCTAATGAAAAGCAGCCGGTACAGAGTGATCCCAGGACAAGACAGCCAAAACATGTATTGTATAGAACTATAGAACCAAACTAATCCACATCTGGTGCAGAGTCCATCAAGAGTATGAAAATAATTTATCGTGGACAAACAATGCATTTCGAGTTCCTTTTCCAAAGCAGCAATCAAATTCACGTATGCAATGCATATATGTATGTATCACTTATCTAATGAAAAATGGTGGCCATCTCAAATTAGGAATGCCCTTTTACTACATCAAACATCCATTTTGGGATCTAGATTTAGTCTCAAGGAGTAATCCCTCTTATAAGGTAACATCGCCTATTTGGCCGAACATCCGTACTGGGATGATTGGCCAAACAGGTGAATCTAGGATCTGAGAGATAGAAAGATTTTAAAGGGGTTTTCCCCCTACTTAAAATTGCTTCACAATCACTCTATCCTTCCTGGTTACTGCTCACCAGGACATGCAACTGTCAAAGCCAATAGAAAGTCACTTTTGTTGCCAGTGATTGGCTGCATCAGTCACAGGTCCTGGTCAGCAGAAATCAGGAAGTATTGACTAGTTGTAACGGAATTTTAGGTTGTGGGAAAACTTCTTTACCGTTTTTCATTAACCCCTTAGTGACCAAGCCTGTTTGCGCCTTAATGACCAGGCCAAATTTTGCAAATCTGACACGTGTCAATTTAGCATGGAAAAACACCAGAAAGGTTTTGCATATCCAAGCGATTCTGACACTGTTTTTTCACCACATGTTGTACTTCATTTAGGCGGAAAAAAAAGACTGATAGAATTTGTGTTTATTTATTAAAAGCGCCAAAATTGGGAAAATTTTGAAAAAATCGTCATTTTTTCACATTTCCAACTGCAATATCTCAAATATGTGCAAACATAATATAGAAATTTTTGCTAAGATATATATTTCCATCCGTTTACTTTATTTTGGGCGCACATTGGAAAAACTTTTTTTTTTTTTTTAACTATTTAGGAGACGTACAAATTTAACATTACTTTTCAGCATTTTGAGGAACACTTTGTTTTCCTACACCAAGCCAAGATTGGAAAGGCTCATAGGAGTCAAAATGATAGATACCCCCACAAATGACCCCATTTTAAAAACTATACCCCTTAACGTATTCACTGAGGGGTGTCATGAGTGTTTTAACCCCATAGTTTTTTTTAGGAGTCAATGCAATTTAGAAGAAAAAAACTAAAATTTCATATTTTTGCAAATATGTCATTTTAAAGACAGGAATTTTTTCAATAGTACACATGAAAATGAGGATTTGCACCCCAGAATGGATAAGGGTGTTTGTCCCGTGCTCAGAAACATACCCATTGTGGCCCTAGTATTACGTCTGTATGCACAATAGGGCCCAAAATGAAAGGAGCAACCGGTGGCTTTCGGAACAGAAATTTTGCTTAAAGGAGATTTAGGCCCTATTGCTCACTTGTAGAGCCATTGAGTGACCAAAACGATGGAGAACCCCCACAAGTGACCCCATTTTGAAAAGTAGACCCCTTAACGAATTTATCTAGGGGTACGATGACTTTTTCACTTCACAGTTTTTGAATGAATCTAAGCCAAGCCGAAGGAAAAAAATTACGATTTTCATTTTTTTGGCAATTCTGTCTTTTTAAAAGCAGTTTTTTTGTACAGCACGTATATGAATGAAGACTTGCACCCCAAAATGGGTACCCGTGTTTGTCCTGTGCTCAGAAACATACCCATTGTGGCCCTAATCTTATGTCTGGATGCACAATGGGGCCCAAAATGAAAGGAGCAACCGGTGGCTTTCAGAACAGAAATTTTGCTTGAAGGAGATTTAGTCCCCATTGCCCACTTGTAGAGCCATTGAGTGACCAAAACAATGGAGAACCCCCACAAGTGACCCCATTTTGAAAAGTAGACCCCTTAACGAATTTATCTAGGGGTACTATGACTTTTTTGACTACACAGTTTTTGAATGAATCTAAGCCAAGAAGAAGGAAAAATTATGATTTTCATTTTTTTGGCAATTGTGTCAATTTAAAAACAGTTTTTTTTGTCCAGTGTACATAGGAATGAAGACGTTCACCCCAAAATGGATACCCCCGTTTGTCCTGTGTTCATAAACATACCCATTGTGGCCCTAATCTACTTAAAGAAAACATGGCTAGGCCTATAATGGAAGGAGCACCCGTTGGATTTCAGGGTACAACGGAATAAATTCCATGCCCCATTGCCCACTTGTAGACCCATTGAGCGGCCAAAACGATAGAGAACCCCCACAAATGACCCCATTTTGAGAACTAAAGCGCTTAAAAAATTCATCTAGGGGTGTACTGCGTATTTTGACCCCACAGTATTTGAATGAATCTAAGCAAAGCAGAAGGAAAAAATTACGATTTTCATTTTTTGGCAAATTTGTCAATTTAAAAACTGTTTTTTTTGTACAGTGTACATAGGAATGAAGATGTTCACCCCAAAATGGATACCCCCGTTTGTCCCGTGTTCAGAAACATACCCATTGTGGCCCTAATCTACTTAAAGGAAACATGGCTAGGCCTATAATGGAAGGAGCACCTGTTGGATTTCAGGGTACAACGGAATAAATTCCAGGCCCCACTGCCCACTTGTAGACCCATTGAGCGGCCAAACAATAGAGAACCCCCACAAATGACCCCATTTTGAAAACTAGACCCCTTAACAAATTCATCTAGGGGTGTACTGCGTATTTTGACCCCACAGTATTTGAATGAATCTAAGCAAAGCAGAAGGAAAAAATTACAATTTTCATTTTTTGGCAATTTTGTCAATTTAAACACTGTTTTTATTGTAGAGTGTACATAGGAATGAAGATGTTCACCCCAAAATGGATACCCCCGTTTGTCCCGTGTTCAGAAACACATCCATTGTGGCCCTAATCTACTTACAGGACACATGGCTAGGCCCATAAGGGAGGGAATGCCCGCTGGATTTCAGGGCAGAACTGAATAAATTCCAGGTCCCATTGCCCACTTATAAGGAAAAAAAATTGACTTCCTAAAAATAATCCCCCCCCCCCCCCACCATCCCCATTTTTTGGCATTCCCTAAATATTAGATAAAGGTAATAATATAAACTGCGTTTTATGTCCGAAGACAGGGGTAATTATGGAGGCTGGTTGGGTTGGGCACATGGGGCAAGAAAACCGTGTATCCCCCCTCCTCTCATGCTTTTTGGGGGGTATTTCGTAACCTCAGCGGCGGGGATGGGGTGTAAAAAGTGGCGCTCTGTGAGGCTTTGTTATCTTGCTGTGGTGCAGCGGTCTCACACAGAAGGCGCTCAACAAGGTGCTCCTGGAACTGCATGAAGGCGAGCGTTCCCGGGGCTTCTTGTAAATTACGGATTACAGGTTGTGGTCTGAATAACGCCGGGCTCACACGGCCGTAGGTGGAATCCGCTTGTGGAGGCCCGCAGCGGATCCCATCTGTGAGCCGGCCGTGACCCTGCGTACGGCCGCGTAATGTACTGCGCATAACTGTCTACTCACACAGGCAGTCATGCGCAGTACACCGTTGTTTGTTTTTATTTCCCGCGCCGTCGCTTAGAGATGACCCGGGTACCCGCAGCCCGTATACAATGTGTTTGCATATGGGCTGCGGGTATATCCGCGATCATAGATCACAATGGGCTCTAGGTCGCGGATATCCGCGGTAAAATATAGCATGCCGTGTTCTGTTTCTGCGAGTGGATTTCGTAATTCCGACCCACCAATTGGGGGGAATTGTGTAATCCAATGCATGCGATTGATCCGTGGATTTTCCGCTGATCAAGCGCATGCAGTACCCGTAATTCCTCTCTGGTCATGCGTGACCGGCCTAATGTTATATCGCTACTTTATCACGTGACCGGGGACCGCTCAGCGAGGTCTCCGGTCACTGCTCCAAGCACTCAGCGACCTTTGGTCGCTGGGAGCAAGGAGATTTAAAATTTCCTGGGCTCCCCGGCTCCTGCGAATGTGTCCGGCATTTTGCCGGCGGGCGCATGTGCAGAAGCCGGAAGGATCAATGCAGGATAATCGCATCTGGATTCAAATGCGGAAGCCTCCGAGAAGATGTTTCATCTCCCCTCACCGATCGCATCGGTGAGGGGAGATGAAACTTCCACTTTTTAAAGAACTTTTACGTGATCGCCATTATGCATTGGATAACGGCGATCATGTGACCAGTAACCGCATACCGCGGCTCCCCGTGACATCTCCAGGCTCTTGGCTACCTTTGGTAGCCAGCAGCAGGGAGATTTTAAATTTCTTGGGCAATATTTCACTTTTGCGCATGCGTCCGCCATCATGCTGACGGGCGCATGCTCAGAAGCTGGGGTAAGGTCCGCGGATGAACATCCCATCAGGGAACAAATCCGGGGACCTTGGGTATGTAATTTCATCCCCCCTTACGGATATGATCCGTAAGGGGAGATGAAACTTTACCTTATTAACTTTTAACTTTTTTTTTTTTTTTTTACTTTTTAACTTTATATGACAGCCAGGTGCAGGGAGATTTTGAATTTGCCGGGCTCGCCGGCGTTCTGCGCATGCACGCCACATCGGCACATCGCAGAAGCCAGCGGGGGGTCCGGAGACTGGCGGAGGACATGGAGGAAGCGGGGTGAGTATTTTCAGGTGAAACTTTTCTTTTTTTTACACTTTTCTACACTTTTCCGCGATCGCCGTTATCCATTGTATAACGGCGATCGCGGTACCGGGGACCGCTCACCGCTGTCCCCGCTGACATCTCCTGCCTCCCGGCTACCTACAGGAGCCGGGAGCCAGGAGATTTTAAATTTCCCACGCCGCCGGGCCTTCTGTGCATGCGGCTGACGTAATGCCGCCTGGTCCGCATGCGCAGAAGGACGGTACGGGACCCGAAGCATCGGGAGAGCGGGGAGCAGCGTGCCGGACCCGGCTGAGTAATTGCAGCTGCTCCGATGGATCCGATCCATCAGGGCAGTTGAATATGTAACCTTTTTTTCGTTCAAAAAGTATTTTATTGGCATAGTTTCAGGAATACAAACATACATCTGTCAGTTGCATGAAAGATTGGAACGACTTGTATTTGTATGATATAAGTAAATAAATTCTTTCTACTTCTGGAGTATCGGCTATGCTTTTTTTCCCCCCCTATTTGGGCAGATATACGCTGTCCACCCTTAACTGAACTAAAACTTCACACAAACATAACTAACAGACAGGGGGGTACAGGGGTGGGGAGTGTGGGAGGGGGTAGGGTTGTAGTGGGGATATTGTTACCGTTGGATCCTTAGCGTCAATTTGAGCGTGTTGTAAGGCAGCGGGGTCCGGTTCCAAGTAGCGCCCCGCCCCAGTCCCGAGCTCTTCCCGGGGGATCTCTAATGTCCTCTATAGGTGTCCTGTGGCCACCCAAACCTTAAATTTTCCGGATGCTCTGAAGGTAGACCACGGCTGCCAGGTATGGTGGAATCTTACCCGGGAGTCGCTCTCCTCCGCTCCCATTTCATCAAAACGCATGAGGTCATTTAACTCTTCTACCCACATCCCCCTCGAGGGGGGGGGGGGGTTGTGGTTTTCCAGAGTCTGGGGATGACTCTTCTAGCTGCTAGTAAAAAGAATTTCAAAACATTTTGCTTAATGTTTTTGATTGACCCTGGGAGGACTGAGAGAAGAGCCATCTCCCGGGTGAATCTTAGCTGTGATTTGTAGATGTGGTTATATAAGTCATGAATTTCCTCCCATAGGGCAGCCACCCCAGGGCAGCTCCACCAGATGTGGGTCATGTTCCCAATTTCGGTGTTGCACCTCCAGCAAGTTGGCGGTGTCTGTGGGAAGATTTTGTGTAGGTGGTCAGGGGTTCTGTACCACCTAGCCAAAATTATGAAATCTAGGTCTTGAGCCTTGCCGGCTGAGGACATTTTGTGACATAATCTCCAGGCTTTCTCCCAGTCTTCTTTCGGCAGGCTGTGACCCAGTTCCTTTTCCCAGGCCTCTATGTATGCAGGGTTTTGGTCCTCTGCCTCCCGGTTCAGCATCAGCCTACATATAGTTGATATCATGTGTCTCTGTGTGCTTGAGGACAAAACCATTTGTTCAAAGGGCGTGAGAGCTCCCGTTAGGTTCACCCGAGGAAAATATGTAACTTTTTTCAATTTTTGTTTACTTTTTTGCGATCGGCGCAATGTCGGGGGGGGGGGGGGGGGCTCCGAACAGCCAGGGATGACAGCTCCATGCTGTCGGCTATCTGCGGACACCGACAGCATGGAGTTGTCACGTCCACAGCCCGAGGGGCTTTATTCTCTGCAGGACACATGTTTTTACGTCCTCAGAGAATAAAGCCCACTTCGGGAGGACGGAAAAACACTATGGGCTGGTCGTTAAGGGGTTAAATAGGTATGTGTTTAATATGTGTTGATGTTACCTTACAAAAAGGCTAATTGCTAAAGACTTGAACGTATATCCTAAAACAGACGTTTGATGTAGTAAAGGGGGCATTCCTACCTCGAGACAGGCACCATTTTTATATATACATGATTTTTTTATATGTGTAGTTGCATGCTGCTTGAGAAAGGGGACTCTAGTTCCTGAAACACGTTGCTTCTTTACAGATCATTTTCATACTCTTGATGGACTCTGAACTATAGTGGGGGCAGGAACGTTTCCCGGGTTCTGTACAGTATACACAGCGTGCCAGAAAAATAAATGGAGCCATCCATACTTGGTGTCCAAAGGATCTTCTCATCCTGGTATGTGTAAAGGTAGTATAGGATATGTAGTACCACACTGTACTTTAAAGAGGCTCCACTACACTGATAGTAATCAGTCCACGTGCTTCAGTAATACAAGTGTTTCACCAGTACAATATCTATGCTGATTGGCTGGATGTGGGTCAAATGGGGTGTCGTCTTTCCTTAAGAAGAGTACCCAAAAAGTGTGTGGAGACACTTAGGGGGTGAGTGGGTCATGCGCATTCAGGGTCCCCATACTATAAAGTCATAGTCACTATGAGTGCTCCTGAGGGTTATTCTCCTCAGTTTTCTTTGTCTGGATTTGCTTGGAAGCCAACAGAGAAAAAAATCTGTTTGTCTCCTTATGAAACCTGAGGTATACAAAGATACGGTAAGGCTCCAAGCACCACTAAGGGTTCCCTATTACAGGTCTGTGCAACAAGGAGCAATAATATAGTCTTGTGCAAGAGGCCATCTACTCAAGATGTTGTTTCCTTCTGTATCTCCCTTTGTGAGTTTAATCTAAGATTGCATTTAAACTTTTTTTACTGAATGAAATTAATTATACATTATTATACAGGGTTAAATCTATAATAACATTACAGCCAAAATTTAGGAAATACAAAAAAAAGTTATTTTATGTCTGAATTCAGGATCTTTCCTTGATACCCATAAGTATACAAAGTGAAATCTGCTCTTTATCATTTTAGAATGAGGCCACCTAGTGGATTAGCACAGCTAAAACATGTTATTACTGTTAAGTTTGTGCAGGTGTTATCCCCCTTGCCTGCATGAATGCAATATATTTAAGGTGGAAGGGAGAATATAGGATATGCACACAATCGGACACCGTTAACACCAAGCATAAACTGTACATGCACGCATCAAAGGGAAAACAGGGACATAAATCCTACACCAACACCAGGAGGTTAAATACTTACCAACGTACTAAAAAAACAAGACAGATGAAAATATCAATTGGTATGTGGTATTAGTTAGTATTTTGGCCAAAGTACATAAACTCACAAACCCACATTAAGGGTGCTCATTGTCTTTGAGTCCCTACACTAACAAGACAACTAAACCCAGAAAAGGGAACCCTGCCTACAAGTGGGGCAAACATCCTAATAAGAACAGCCCCACGCTGGAGCCTAGGGACCACCTGTCTTGACTTGGATAGAAATAGGCAGGGGAACACCAACATAAAACATAATATACACCAGGTGTGAACACTGAACAAGTCATGGTTCACAGGAGGTGTCTGCAGGCCAACAGACACTGAACAAGTCATTGTTCACACCAGGTGTCTGCACATCAATAGATACTGAACAAGTAATTGCTCACACCAGGTGTCTGCACACTTACAGACACAGGGGAATCCCACCCAGGATCTCATTCATGCATACATATACAGAAGCAGACATAGTTTAAACGTCCACACCCACACACATAAGGGACAGAGTGTCAGACATCACCCATATGACAGAGAAGGGACAGGGTGTCAGACATCACTCATCTGACAGCATAAAGAACATTCAATGTCTGGAACCACACCTGACAGAAGGGTAAGGGAGCAGGGGCCTACAAAATATGTGAACAGGTGAATTGGGTGTCCAGAACATCTTCAGGAAGTGTATGGGAAAACAAGACAAACTAGCCTTACAGCGTGCATGACTCCAAACATCAGATTTCTAAGAGGGAAGGATGAGGAATAGATAATGGCCAACATGGTCTCCAAAAAACTCTAATGTGTATTGAGACCTAAACACTGGTCTCTTCCTCAGGGAGTTTTTGGGGCTTTTTTAAGCTTCCATAATGAGGCTGGGTGATGTCACCCCCAGCCTGCAGTATCTGTGTATGCAGCCGATACTGTCCGGAGTGGCTGCAACTCTCACGTGTGCTCTGTGCTTTTTCTTTACTGCTAGTTATTGCCTTCTGCTCCCGTTCTCCACCTGCTGCTGCTGCTGGGTGAGAGTTTTTTTACATTGATATATTGTTGTTTTTTTATCTTTATTGTCATTTTGTTCTTGTATTTTTAATATTGCTATATTGCATTTTGTACTCCATTCTGCTGCAGTTTATATGCCTCTTTTCTTGGTTGTACTAATATAGGCACATTCATCAAGTTTAGTGCACTGTTTGTACATTATTGCTTTTGCAAAAGTGAGTTTTACTGTTTCTCCCTTACCGCGACACCTGGAGCTCCTTCCCACTAGAGAACATCTGCATAACCTACTACATCGCCCTCCAGCATCCGGAACCACAACCCCCATCAACCATAAACTTTGTAGCCCGACCAGGTGGGAATGAAACCACCAAGCTGCCCCTCACTCTCGCCTACTACAAACTGGTGTCACAAACTACAACCACCATCATCCACCATTACTCTTTTACTTGTAGCCTAGCAGATGGGAGTCAGAGTACATAGCCACCGTGAACTCAAGCTGATCCCCAACCACCGCTTGCTACCTTTTCACTGCTAGACAAGCCTCTATGATGCATTCAAAGAGCTTTTGCCTAGTTAACAGATTTTGAGAGGGGGCACATCATTGGAATAAGAGAAGGATGGTCGTTTCGACAAATTGTCCACCACCTGGACTGTTCTGACCAAGTGAGGGCATGCAGACATGGCAAACCGACTCCAGATGGCTCAGACAGACCACCAATACAGAGCATTATTTGATTCACTGACAAGCAGAAGCAGATCCAACAGTTTCAATGCCCTCCATTCAGACACAGGTGGCACCGACATTACAGAACCCTGTCTCAGCCTGGACCATTTCCAGGCACTTAACAGGGGGAAATTTGGTGTCACAGTGCCCCTTATGTATCCTGCCATTAAAACTTAAATTCCACCGCCTCCGTTTGCAGTGCTGTCATGAATGAGAAACCTGAACTGCTACGGACTGCAACCATATTGTCTTTAGCAACAGATCCAGGTTATCTTTAGGAGCCGACAACGGTTATGTTTAAGTATGGAGGTCTCAATGTAAGCACTTCATTCTGCCTTTGCTGTGGAATGACACGCTGCTATAACTGCTGGTGTGATGATCTGGGGAGCCATCTCAAAAGACATTCAGTCACCCCTATTAGTGATATGAGGGGCACCAACAGCTCACCAGTTTGTGCCACATGTTGCCTTTCATGGCATGGCAGGATAATGCCTGGCCGTACACAGAAAGGGTGTCACAGGAATCTCCCTTCCCAATTGGGAGATTTATTACCAATTGAGCTTTTTTATGGGACCAGCTGGGATGCTAGCTTCAGCAGCCTATGAATGTGCAGCATCTAGAGCCCCAGTCACAACATCTGTGGGTAAATGTGTATCAGGATAACATATGGAGCCTCTATGCCTCCATGCCAGGCCGCTCTCTCATCATGTATCCAGGCTAGAGCTGGCCCAGCAGGGTACTACCCGTAGAGCCTACTTTTAAATTGTACAGTTTTCCCCAATAAGCTTATCCTTTCTCTCTAATATTGTAAACGTTTACATACATCATCATTACATTCACACGTCTAACGTTTTAATTGATTCCAACAACTCCTGCTTGGTGTGTTATTTTTTTGGCAATGGGTGTCTACATGCCGAGACAAGATTACATACAGTTTAGTACAATGTCTAGCAGTTTGTTGTCTAATGTGTGGGACAGCTATAGACAGTATAGGATAGTGGCTTTACATGCACATGACACAAACTCAGTGGGAGGTTACAATCTAAGATCATTTGGCAGTTTAGTTGCACACATTCCTTTGTGGTTACTGATGGGATGCAGGACCTTATGTTTGCTGTGCTGGTGAACATTTGTTTTATGACATTTTTACAAGGACATCAGTAATTAAATCACTTTTATTGTTTCTTTAATTGCTAAGGCATTTTACCCTGGGGGTCACAGGCGGTTTCTGTTTTGGAGGATTATTTTGCATCCTTTTGTTTTTATTCCACATTGAAATAAGTAAATAAAGTAATCAGAAGTAGATGCACCATAAACATAGTAACAGTGGCATATTAGAAAAACATAGGGGTTTCTGGTGCGGTGGTTGGGTGAAAAGCCCTCCACCGCTCTAGACATGTGCACTGTCACACTCCAATCCAGTCCTTCAGTATCCAAACCATTACTTCCCACTATTTTTAAATGGGGTTGTTTGTCTTGAAAACTAATTATGGAATTAATAGCAAATTCCGAGTTAATACAGATATGTTGGGTCCTCCTTTCAGGACTCTCATGCAATACAACAGAAAACAGATATCCTTGCTCTGGAGGATTTGGCAAAGCCATACATTATGTAATCCTTTATTTCCCATGTGGAGGGGCTGCTGGAAAGTTGGTTATTTATTTTATATTTTCCCAACAAATTACAGCTAATTGTTTGGAGTCCCAGCAGTAGGATGACCTTTGACTGGTCTGTTGTCAGGGGGAACGTCCAAAGCACATTTAACCCCTTAATGACCAGAGTGTTTTGGTTCAAAAGGACCAGACACTTTTTAGGTTGTGGTTTTATGGCCCTATTTTCTTTTCTTCAGCTACCAAAATTATTTTTGCAACGTTTTTTTTTTTAAACATGGCATTTAAGGTTATTTAAATTTATTTTTTTTGTTGAATTTTGTTTCCGTTTCTTTTTAGTTTTATTAGGTGTAAAAAGGCTAAAAAATGATTGTTTTTAAAAAAATGTGTAGCTTATTTTTAAAATTAGTATATTTATGCTAAACTAAAAAACAGGAATGGGTTCCTCATTTCGTTTGGACCATTTTGATATATAATTTGTATAGTCTCAGATTACACAGGTCTGCAAAAAAAAACTTTTTTAAAAATTGTTTTGATTTTGTTAAATCATCTTTATGTAGTTTTTTGCACAGATTTCAAAAATGACATGGGTTTTTTTCTATCACGCAAGGCTTGCCTACAAAATAAAGTTGAACTATTTGGAAAAAAAACAAAAAATGGAATTTTTTTTATTTGTTTTTATTATTTTAACATGAAGTAAAAGCAAAAAAAAACAATACCTAGATAAAATAAGCATAATAGTGATACACGTGTTGCAAAGTTATTATAAGTCTTTGTAAAAACGTTTTCTTTTTCCATCAAAGCTTCTTTTGGTACTTTTTCGGCTGTTTTCCCTTTTTAACATCCAACAGTAGTCTGCCATCATGTTGACATTCCATCGACCTTGGTATCTGCGCTCCATTTCTTTTAGATCCTGATGGAAACGTTCTCCTTATTCCTCACTTACAGCCCCAAGATTTTCTGGAAAGTAGTCCAGATGTGAGTGAAGGAAATGGACTTTGACACTCATGTTGCAGGCCAAGATTTTGTAGTTTTGTAACAATTCAGCAACCAAAGTTTTGTAGTTTGGGTCTTTTTTATTTCCAAGAAAGCCTGTTACAACAAGTTTAAATGAATTCCAGGCATTTTTTTCTTCCATTTCCATTTTAGTGACAAAGATTTCATCTTTTAAAAGTTTTCTTATGTCAGGCCCAACAAAGACTCCCTCTTTCAGCTTAGCATCTGATAGACCAGGAAACTGTTCACAAAGATACTTGAAACACTCTCCTTCTTTGTGTAATGCTTTGACAAACTGTTTCATTAGTCCCAATTTGATATGAAGTGGTGGAAGTAAGATCTTTTTAGGATCCACTAAACTTTGTCTTTCAACATCTTTAACTCCAGGAATAAGAGCCTTTCTGATTGGCCAGGTCTGCTTGATATAGTGTTGTTTCAGGTCACGGCTATCCCATTCACAGAGGAAACATGGAAACTTTGTGTAACCACTTTGTTGACCTAGTAACATGGAAATAACTTTCAAATCCCCACAAATGGTCCATTTATGGTCAGAGTAGCTGAGCTTATTAAGAACAAACCCAAGATTTTCATAGCATTCTTTCAAATGGACTGAGTGTCCAACACGCACAGAAGCATATTGGTTACCATTGTGAAGAAGTACGGCTTTCAAACTCCTTTTTGACGAATCTATGAAAAGTCTCCATTCCTCTGGGTCATACGTTATGTTGAACATTTCCATGATTCCAGGTACATTGTTGCAGAAAACTAGTTCACCCTCTTGTGTAAAAAAAGGGACAAATTCCTTTTCTCTAAGTCGGTACCATGAAAATGAAACACCGGAGGCTAACATATGTCTTTCTTTAAGTCTAGACCCTAACACTTCCGCTGAATCCTTTGGTAGGCCCAGATCTCGTACTAAATCGTTCAAGTCTGATTGAGAGAAAAGTTCAGGGTCATTGGTACCTGGATCATAGCTGTCATCATTATCGCTGCTACTTTGTGACATTTGGTCTAAATCATCTAAAATATTGTCCAGGGTATCCGAAGGTTAAGGAATAGGCAAGTCAGGTCCACGAGGAACAGGGCGAATAGCCGAACGTATGTTGGTTGGGTATGAAATGTCCTTCCTGTTTTTTAGATTGAAACCTTGCACTGAACAAGAACAAAAATAACAGTCATCACTGTGATTTTTAGGCTCTCTCCAAACCATGGGTACTCCAAAACGAAATGATTTCTTCTTACCTTGAAACCATTGTCTCAGTTCTTCAACACACACAGAACACACTATATGGGAAGCCCAAGATTTATCTTGGTCCCCTAATTTCATACCAAAGTATGCAAAATACACCTTCTGAACAAAATTAGAAATGTTCCTTTGTTGCTTCTTGACAGTATAAGACCCACAAATATAACAGAAACAGTAAGGAGAGTTGACACATCTTCTAGTAGCCATTTCTTCTAAATACCGTATCACAAAACTGTTTGATGCATACACCACAATGGCTGGCTCCACAATGAGTCACTGACTGCAGTCAAGGTCACGCCTAGCAGACAGTTTAGATTCGTTGTCGTACGCGTACCGAACCTGAAAAACCCTGAAAATAAGAAAATTTCAGGTGAAATTTGTGACTTATCTAGGGGTGATGGAATTTTTTCCAAAATACTGTTAAACCCACTAATTAAATATGCTACAATTTTTTCATCGCAGACCTGTGTTACAAGGCGCATATGGCGACAGTTCAGGTTGGTGGTGGGTCATTTTCTTATATATATATATATATATATATACATCTTTTTTTATTTTGTGAGTTTTTTTTACTTGTTTTCGTAAATATTTTTTTCACCATCATAAAAGTAACTGGGCATCCATAAGTGGTTAAAAATTGCTTCTGCCCTCTTCTTAGCGGCCTTGGCTGTGATGTAGGCCTTGTTCACACAAGCGTGATTTTAGCGCAGTAAGGGCACGTGAAAAGATCATGGCTATACTGCACTATAAATAGCGTGAACGGGTGATTTCCAGCTATTAAGTCTCGAGGTTAATAAACAATGAAATTGCCCGTTCACACGATCGGGAGGTACGTGGTGCATGTTATCCAGCTCCCATAGGAGTCTATGGAAACTCCTGCACAGTACGTACTAAAGATAGGTCAGGTCCTATCTTTTTCATGCACCATGGACCTGAGGTGCATATATTGCAGTCGCATGTTCTATCTTTGTTGGATGCAAGTTTTTTGCACATCTAAAATTTCTTCATCTGAACGCTTCTATTGGAAACCATTGGTTCTATTGGAAGCGATCTTTTCTCGCCCCTATGGTGTGCTAAAACCACGTTCATTTGAATGATGCCTTACAGTTGAGGACCTAATCTGCTCCTGCTACATTGCCTTATTTTTACTATTGGCTGGAATTAAAGCCCAGGACCAAGAAACATAATTCTACGGTGCTTTGTCTTTATCAGGTTAAAGAGGTAAATGTAGAAAGACGATGTGGTTATAGGTGCCATCCCAATTAAGTCAAAGAGGCAAGAGACAATCAATCTCAATGGAGGAGAAAAACAAAACCTAAAAATTTTCAAACCAAAACATTGGTATATAGATTTGCTCGGCTTCCTCTTTTTTCTTCTCATCTTTCATTAGTTTTTCGGGTTAAAGGGCCACTTCACTGGATTATGTCTTTTATTCATTATGTAGCTATCCGCCCGGTATGTATAAATCAGGGGGTGTTACCTTGGTTAGTTCCTTTTTATCTGAAACTCCTGGCCTCCTCCTCAGGTGATCATGTGATCTCAATCCAGCTCCTGCTGTTCCCTGTAAATTATAGAATCTGTCTATCTGTGGATTACTCTGATTACCAGACTTGGAGTCAGGAAGGAATTTATTGCCCTTAAATGAGGAAAATGGGCTACTATCTCATTGGTGAACTAGATGGACATATGTTTTTGTTCAGCCTTAAATATGATGCTACTATGTATCTAACTGGTATATTTGTGTAAAATATTATTTAAAAAAAACATGAGTTTTCAACTGGATGTAATAGCATAGGAGGGATTTATTAAGATCAGCACTTTGAAACCCCAGTCTTAATATTATTAGTGCACTGTCTACTGGTGCACAATTGTCTACTGGTGCACAATGCATCTAATCTTATGAAAAGACGCATATCTCTTCATACGTTAGGTGCATGTCGGCCCCTCTGTGTGCCTATACTGAAATGTACTCTATATTCAACCTGACATACATTCCTGGTATGATATACACCAGTTTCTGGTGTAAATTTGCATAAATGTTTCAGCCCTGGGCAGCCACATCCACTTTTTTCGGACTGTGGTGGACAGTGGGACCAACTCCAAAAAGTTGCAAAACTTTGCTATTTTTTACACCAAAAACTGGCATAAAATGCTTTATAAATGCCCCCATGATGTGAACCCACCTTTACTGCTTATATATATGCATTTTCTGATCTATTCCACTTAAGGATCAATGCACTTCTATGACCACGAGTGGAAATCAATAGCAATTTTCCGTTTGTGGAAGGAAAATTGCAGCATGTCCTATTTTAGCGTGATTTTTACGCTGACGGCTTCCAATTGAAGACAATTGCATCTGTCCGATCTGCGGGCTGTCCGCAGCTGTCATAAAAACGCTGTGAATATAAATGCAACTGTGCATTTGCTGCATTTTTACATGATCTAATAGACTTTAATGGGCGATTTCGGTCTGTGATATGGGCCAAAATGAGACATGCCGCAATTTTTTTTATGTGCGTAAAAAATGCACATTTGAATACCCCAATGAAGATCCATAGGGTTTATGCTGTCCTTATTGCGTGTGTAAAAAATACACCCATAATACAGATCGAAAATATTTTGAGCCCTTAAAAGTGGAAAATGAGAAATAGCTAAATACATTTGTAAAAATAATATAAAAATCTCCTTGTTGATTGTACACAAGAAACCATCAGTAAACGCATGTATGCTAGGATGGAGCATTACTGGCAGGGATTCAAACATAACATTTTCTAAGGCATTGCTACTGAAACTCTGCACGTCTCTAGGAGTGCATTAGTAAACTCACATGCTCCAATAGATGACAAAACCACTATGACCACCAAATTTGCACCTCCGTTAGCTAAGTAATAGAGGATATAGGTTATTGCCTGCCTGTATTTGGCGACCTATATTGGTGCCTGTCTATTTGCGATAGCCATATATCTGTTGGAGCTTTTTTTTGCTCTTTTACCAGGGAAAGTCTAGAATTGTTTTATTAAACCCCCTACATGTTCTTCTAACTTCTCAACGGGATAAGAGAACATTCTTGGAAATGCCTTGATAAATCTATCATTTAGTACAGTTATAAGGTAACACAAGATACTGTTATATATTAATTTTAGGTTTAATATAATGTTATCTATTATCATTTTGGTGGTGTAAACAGATATTAAAGTAGTTTTCCAGATTTTAACATTGATTGGCAGGGGTCCTACCTAGAGATGAGCGAACGTACTCGTTACGAGTACTTACGCACCTGAGTACCGCCATTTTCGAGTACTTCAGTACTCGTGCGCAAAGATTCGGGGGGCGCCGGGGGGCGGGGAGAGGAGTGGCGGTGCGGGGGGTAGCAGCGGGGAACAGGGGGGAGCCCTCTCTCTCTCCCTCTCCCCCCCACTCCCCACTGCTACCCCCCGTGCCGGCACGCCGCCCCCCGAATCTTTGCGCGCGAGTACTGAAGTACTCGAAAATGGCGGTACTCGGGTGCGCAAGTACTCGTAACGAGTACGTTCGCTCATCTCTAGTCCTACCCCTATGGAGCTTTCCTTGAAGCCATTAATGTGTGACCAGCAATAGGCTTAATCCAAGAGGCCTCATCAGTCAGAAAAATTACAGATTTGCTTCACTGCAGTACCAACCTAATGTCAGCTCAGCACCAATGACATCAGTGTGGATGAGCATGGTTAAAGTAGTGCTGTGTCATCTGCTCTCACTCTCCCCTTTATTTATGGATTAATGAGAATATTGGTGATCTCTAAGGCTTAGAGATGAGCAAACTTTTCAAAAGTTTGCTGCACTAAATTAGTTTGAACCAAATGTTCATAAAACCCCTAGAAGAAGAAGATACAAGATAATTAATACAAAGAAGGACAATATACAGCTGCAAATGAACATCGATAAGCTGGAGGCTTGGGCAGAAAAATGGCAAATGATTCATTGAAATGAAGTTCAATATTGATGAATGTAAAGTTATGCATATGGGTAGGAATAATGAATGCCACCAATATATACTAAATAGGGTATTGATAAGGAAAAATGATACTTAAAAGACCAGGGGGTACTAGTTGACTGTAGACTTAACTGGAGCAATCAATGCCAGTCTGCTGGAGAAAAGGCAAATAAAGTCTTGGGGTGCGTTAAAAGAAGTATAGGGGTGAGGGACGAGAACATTATTTTTCTACTATATAAGGCACTTATTAGACCTCATATGGAATACAGTTCTGTACCCCAGTACTCAGGAAAACCATTGCAATTCCTAAAGGGATTTAAAGAAGGGCAACTAAATTAATAAACGGAATGAGAGGACTGGAATACCCAGAGAGGCTATCAAAACTGTGATTATTCACACTAGAAAAAGACGGCTAAGGGGCAATCAAATACATATGTATAAATACATTAGGGGACAATACAGAGATCTCTCCCATGATCTATTTATACCCAGGACTGCAACGGTAACAAGAGGGCATCCACTACGTCTAGAGGAAAGAAGGTTTCATCATCAACATAGAAGGGGGTTCTTTACTGTAAGAGCAGTGAGATTGTGGAACATTCTGCCTGAGGATGTGGTGATGGGAAAATCGATAGAGGAATTTAAAAGGAGACTAGACGTCTTTTTAGAGCACTATGATATTACACAATATAGACATTAAATAACCAGCGGAGTTGTTGATCCAGGTCTTGGAGTCAGATAGGAACTTTCAAACATTGATCCAGGGATTATTCTGACTGCCATTATGGAGTCGGCAAGGAATTTTTCTCCCCCAAATGGGCTAAATTGGCTTCTGCCTCATTGGCTTTTTTTTGCCTTCCTCTGGATAAACAAGGGGGGTGGTAAGAGTCTGAACTAGGAGGACATTGTCTTTTTTAAGCCAAACATACAATGTACTATGTAAGATGAAGTAAAAGAAGAAAAGTGGGTTGTTGCCCAACTGAATGTTTAGCAATTTCAACCTGAATTCGGGTTCTGCAGGTTTAGTTTGCTCATCTCTAAATTTTCAATATTGAAATCTAGTATCAGAATACCTTTTGTTATTTCCACCTTGTTCAGGATGGTTTCAGTTCAGTCTAATGCAAAAAGATACTTTGATAATTATGTGTAAATGTGTACATTTCCAATACAATGGATTAGTACACCAGGATATTTTGTGTAGTGTATAATGCCTTTGTATGTAATGCTCAGTAGTTGAGTTCTGCAGCTTCCAATGAGTTAATGATGATGACTCAGTATCCAGTATTTAATCAATTTTTTACTTACCCTTAAACTATGGACAGGATTCAAACAGTTCTGTGCACCAAACAATATAATTTGTAACTCTAGTATTACTGAATGAAATACAAAAAACACACAGCACTCAATGAAATTAAAATCTGGCCTCTCAAAAACAATGCCTTGTTGCCTTCTGATTCTGTAATCTCATATCCATTGTACTATCTGCAATAAGTATGTGAATTTTAGTACAATTCATAGTTCTGACTGGCATTCTTGCGATTACTATGTAAGCATTGGCTTAAAAGGATGTTCCTAACAAACATTTATGGTAAATGTGGCCGCATGTCCAATTTCTATGGGGAGGGTGACTGCTCTGAATTGGACTGTGAGGTTCACAGTGTGAAGAATAGGCAGGTTGCTAAAGAGATGGCGTGGGATCTCCCTGATAATGGTGAAATTAAGATTGAATAGGCAAGAAAAGTCTCCTTTACACTTTTACTAAACAAACCAAGTCTGACAACAATGAAATGGAGTCAATTACTGGGCTTGGCCACTTAAGGGTCATTTACAGGAGACAATTATTGTGCAAAATTCATTCAAACGAAGGAAAATGCACGATAATTGTGATATCTAAATGCAAAGTCATTGTGCGCTATTCGTAAACTTTTGTTTGTCATTTACTTTAAACCAGCATAAAAATCATCACTGGCTCGCTCACTTCTAACTGCGTCTAAACACTCCCCGTTTAGTGTTTCACACAGAATGTGATGTGCTGAGCAAGAAGTGAGCAATTCTTAGCGGTGATCTGCCTGTCTAAACATTCTACACGAGCGTGAACAACTAGTGGTGACGTCACCTGCTCGTGCAGATCGTGAAGCGGACAGTCGTCTTGTGTAAATGGGGCATTTGAGGTAGTCTATATATCTTCAGAAGTTTTCAAATCAATAAAATATCAGTCTTCTCCAGCTGGAGAGGCACACTACTTGTGTTACAGCAAACTGGGAAGGTCAGTGAGTCTCAGGTTGATCACTAAGCTCAATTTTCCTCAAAACAATTTCTTCTAGTCACTAGGTACTTGGTTGGTGGCCTCTTTCTATTTCTAACTGCCTGAGACATGTTGCCTGTAGCCCCTGTCACAGTCTTGACTGATTTGACTCAAGTGTTGCAGACCCACTACTCGTTAATAGTCTTCTATCCATCCCTCTCTGCTGTATTACTCCTTTGAGGGGAAGCTGCATGTTACAAGGGTGTATGCCCAATGATGGTTCTAGCACCAGCCAACCTTCCTGTATTCCTGTGTTACACACTTGTCAGAGTTCTCACACTGACTGACTCGGACTACCACAACGACTCCAAAACTAACTGCTTTGGCAGGAAAAACTACCGTACTCCTAATTATAACTTTAGCAAATGAATAATGTGGCATATCCATGCCCTTGCATTCTCACACCAATTGAGGCAATGATCAGGCTTTCCTAACAGCCATGGCATCTGTGGCCATTATTTCTCAGCACCATATTGGGAGGGACACAGTTGACTAACATTCATGAGAACTATTGCCCTCTACAACATACAGTAACATGGGTTCTTGTTGCATAAAGTGATCAAGACCACTTGTCGGTAGAAACGTGTCTTCTGTGCTATGTGATGTCCTATCTACAAAGGTAATAAAGCATATTTTGTAAGTAGAGCTGACACTTTGGTGTTTTAATGTCTTGTTGCATAACATTGCGACAGTTAAAAAACAAGTCTGTTTTCTGCAGAACTCCCTCTGTAACAGAAAGAAATGCACAAAACAAAATATAGTTCAACCCACAAAAATGAAGGCCACGTTGCTCACCACTTCAGGATCTTAAAACAGCAGCTTCTTTATTCCAAACTAAATATAGTAATAAAGTGGGGTAGAGAACAGGTGCAATGGAAGGCGACAGCCATTTTGAATCACTAGACTCTTCTTTGACATGTAGGCCCAATCCTCCACCCCGGTTTGTTAAAATTTTTAGTATGGGATAAAGAAACTGGTGTTTTAGAATCTTCATGTGGTGAGTGACACAGCTTTTATTTATGTGGTTGGAAGCAGGGGCATAACTATAGGGAGTGCAGGGGATGCAGTTTCTCCTGGGCCCAGGACCCTTAGGGGGCCTATAAGGCCTATCTTCTCCATATAGTAAGCCTAGTAGCATGAATAAAGCATTACAGTTGGAGGCCCTGTTACAGATTTTGCATTGGGGCCCAGAAGCTTCAAGTTACGCCTCTGGTTGAAAGTATATGTATTTCATAAGTGTATACTGAGTACCATCTGGATCCATCTAGGCCCACGGTCCATAAGCCTGTTGTGTTAAAGGTCTTGTCAACCACTTCTATTACATTGTTCAACAAAGCAAAATATAAACTAGGAATGCCAGTCTTTACAACAGGACCTCTCTTTTCCTGTTAGATGAGGTTTCCAGTTGTGAAACTAGCACCTATTAACAATATATGGCATAGCCTATGTTTATGAGGGAACGGAAATTAAACTATCTTTAAAAAGGAATGAAACAATGAAGTTTTGCTGTCAGAATGCCTAATATATAAAAAAGAAAGATGCTCCTCTGGCATTTCATAAATGTTAACGACCTGAAAGTTCTCGGAAAATGTCTTATATTGGATATATGATTCATTTACACTTCTTTCAGTTACACCTTTTAACATTTTCCATACGTGACACCTTCTGTGTTTTGTATCTCTTTTAAGTCAAGATAACACCATCATAGTGTTCTAAATCCTCAGCTATGTGCTTGAGGAATGTTGTTTGCAACTACTGTATTATGCAAACTACAATCCTCAATGATGTCACTGTATAGTCTAAAAGAGTGGCATACCAGCTGACTGATCTAAATATCTCCATCTAGAGTATCTCTCAACAGCCGCGGTGCTATAATCATAACAAAGCATTAGTGCGTTGGATTACAATACTCTTAAAGTAGAGCTGAAAAGTGTGATGACACATGCTGTAAAATAATTCATGTCATCACAAATCATCAGAGTAAAGTATAAAGAGCAATCTTTCTACAGTATCTCTAAATACGAGAAATTCCAAAATTCTCATAACTCATTAGGAATAATTTCATGACCCGGCAATAGTTATTTCCTATGGAAATGTTTGCAAGAACATTCTAATTAAATCACTGAAAAGTTTTAACAAATCATCAATGTCCTTTCTAGCAGAATGACAATCTGAGGGTGCATTCACACGATCGTATATCGGTTTGGTTTTCACGCCGAGCCGATATACGTCGTCCTCATCTGCAGGGGGGGGGAGGCTGGAGGAGCCAGGAGCAGGAACTGAGCTCCCGCCCCCTCTCTGCCTCCTCTCTGCCCCTCTGCACTATTTGCAATGGGGAGAGGTGGGCAGGGGCGGGGCTAATTATCAGAACTTAGCCCCGCCCACGTCCCACCTCCTTTCATTGCAAATAGTGCAGAGGGGTGGAGAGGGGGTGGAGAGGAGGCAGAGAGGGGGCGGGAGCTGAGTTCCTGCTCCTGGCTCTTCCATCCTCCCCCCCCTCCTGCACACGAGGATGACGTATATCAGCTCGGCGTGAAAACCGAGCCGATATACGTTCGTGTGAATGCACCCTGAGACTTGTGGTCCAATTGTAACTATTGTACCACCAGTTTTTAAGCCAAAGTGACAAATAGTTGTAGCACAATGAACAGGTAAATTGCATTCAACTTGCGCCATTAGTGTGAAGCACCCTCAATGTTTCCTATTTGGCAGTATTATATAGCCATTATGTCCTGTCCATGTAGTCATGAAGAAACATCTTCACCGGAATGGATGTATGTGAATCCTTGCATCAACAGTGGTGAGTCAAAAGTTGGAACTATTCCTTTGTATTGTATTAAAGAAAATACTATTAATTCTCTAATATACTGCATGGGAGAGATCCCATAAAGTACAGCACATTGGGAAAATTGGTTTGATAGTAGAAGCAATGCAGCAGTGTCTGCCTACCATTGCTGTGAGAATCCCTGCACATAAGCCTACAGTATTTCTGTCCAAACACATGACTTCTGTTATGCTAGGAAGTTGCTGTATATACAGAGGTGAGCTTATATGATAGTATTGCTGCACTGCAAGATTTTTCCATGCACAGTAAGGCCAGAAAGACTAACTTTTCATAAAACGACAATCTTCTTATTAGACCAAGCTAGAACGTTGTGGTTCTATTGCTGTTGAATGTTAATTAAATTACCAGTGTTTCTTTAATTAACTCATTTATATGTTAAAATTTCTGTACAGTTTTCAGAAGTTAAGAATATTGTGAATATGGATTCTGAATACTTTTAATTATGTTACTATTTCATGCAAATAACATTGCAGCACAGTTATAAACATCTGTCTATCAATCTCATATTTATCTATTTATAATCTATATTGAAGACTACATCTCATTCAGATATGCCACATAACACTTAAAAACAATAGGCATTTTTAGAGAAAATATTCAAAAAAAATGGATAACCCTTTCATTTAAATTATTTCTCTTTCTATCGTATCCATTATTGTGGCACATATGACATTACTTGGTACAACACAGCAGTAAATTTCTCCACAGTAGTCTTACCTACATTCCAAATAAATTTATTGAGAAGCAGTTACTGAGGTGCCTAGAGAAAACACATGGGCCTTCTCGCTCCCATTCTATCCCTACACAACACTGTTTATTACATTCTCTCTTATGAGCCCGCAGAATGCTTGAGAAACTTGTAGGAACTTGTCATTGGGTAGGATGATTAGAAAGAGAAGGTGTGAGGTTCCAGCATCCGCTTTAGGCTTTGCTCTTTTCAGGGAAAGTACCCCACTTTCTGCTAATTTTAGGGGAAGAGTAGGGTAAGGTTTGAACCTCACGGTGAGAAACTAGACCCATTCCTGGCAGTAGTACTATAGCTCTTTCTTACTGAAAGTTATTATCTCTGAGTATTTATTACTGTTTTTGTATGCATAGGGGTGTGAATTACCATTTCAATGCACGCTTATAGTTGTGATTTAAGAATTTGCCTCCCCTCCTGTTTTGGATTTTTGTTTGCAGTAGGAAAAGATGACCGTGACACTGGTAGGACTTTATCCAGATGTACAAGTTTGCATATGGAAACACAGCAGCAACCAAACAAATGTTACCCCTAACTGGAACTGATCACTTCAACAATAAAGTAGTCAATATGTCCCTATTCGGTAAGACAAAATGCTCTCTGCATTTGAACTTTTTGGCTTTGAAGCTAAGTAGACATCTTCTTCTGTTTCACACCTCTGCACTATGGTGCATTCCTATATTTAGGTGGACATGTTTTCAAGAAAACTGCTGACAATGTTGGAAGATGATTATTAAATGAGGATAAATAATTGAAATTTGTGTCCCAGCTTCACTGCATATGTCGGCAGTATTCTTCGCATAATAAGGATGTTGTTTAAAGTGCAACATTTTTCGGTTTGGTCAAAGACCAAAGAAGATTCTTTGAAATTACTTTAGTGAAAAGCCAGTGTATGCAGAACAGATTTTGTGTTTAATAAGAAAATGCAATTAAAGAAACATGCCAATAATTCCCTGCTTTAAAGTGCTTGGTTAAGAAGTGAATTGAAGCAGATCTAGAACATTTAATTGTATTATTGTATTGTCTAATTCATTTCATTTTGTCCGCAGAATATATTCATTGGTCTGTTCCCCAGCAGGGTTTACAATCTACCTACCCACAAAAATTAACCTTAAGATCAATTTCATAGCCAGCAATTATCCTAAACCAGAATGAAGCCCATCCAAACATGAGAACAGGCAAATTCCATGTCCCGTGTCATACTCAGTACTCTTGTGTTGTAAGGAAGCAATGGTCGCCATTGAGCCCCTTGGTTTCCAAAGCTCTAAGGTGGTATGTTTAGAGGAAAGTCTCATGAAAATGGTTTTGCTCCAATATAAAGCTATAGCATATTCTTAGAATACTTCATAACTTACTAAATGATGTGGCCTAGAATGAATCACCCGTAGGCCTTCCAACATGTTATTTGCCTACACTGCTCCCGGCCAAATTCTGTGCAACCCTGCCCTATTCCAATAAAGAAACAAATAGAAAATGGCTTCATAGTGCAAATGGACTTATTGAGTTCAGATTATAAAAATGTGTTACCTCTGTCAGATGTGCACCAGCCTAACACATGTGTTGGCAGAACACTCCAGCTACAGCCAGCATAGGGCAATCAGAAATTTTGTGTGCACCACTTCACAGCAAAGAATATCACAGGCACGCTGAACAGAAAGACAGAGAAGCCAGGGAAACAAGCTTTATTGTGAACAGGCTACGTGTTTCTGTAAACGGTATCTGGCCGTTTACACATTATGAAGAAGATATGTAAAAGTTGCTGGCGATTGCCGGCAGGTAACATCACCAGGTTTTGTGACCATAGTCACACGGCATATTAGATACAAACTGAGACTTCAACAATATTATTCAACTTAAAAGACGGACAATAGGACTAAAGTTAGTAAAGTAACCAATATATAGAAAGTATTAACACAAATCCTAAGAATTCATCATGTGTGTGTGTGTATATATATATATATATATATATATATATATATATATATATGCGTATATATATTAAAACAATTAGATCATTTATCAATAGTTAATCTGAATTTGCTGGCTTTACTAAAATTAATGAAATTAATAAATAGATATTTATAAAAGACCAACAGAATTGTTGATAAAAATGTAATCAATAAAATACCACCAAACATGTTAAAATAGGATTGATTAAAAAACTTTAGAAAACTAATAGTAGGAGACCGCCAATCGGACAGGTGATACATCGGCAAAATAACGCAAGCTCATACACTGAATTGCTGGTGATAGAATTATCAATATTAAATGAAGGAATGGTTAAAGTTAATTGATAGTAGAGAATCAAATATTATATCACACTGATTAGTTAAACAATCCACAAAGTTTCCAATGTAATATAATGGTACATGGCATTAAAAGCAGCAATTACCATTATAGGATTAGAATCCAGTATAACGATATGACTGGTGATTATTCATCACTGTAAATATTAATATTAAATTATAAATCATAATATTCATTCTAAAGGGTACGGTTATGAATGGTATTAATTATTCTATATTGTAACACTAATAGAAATGAAGGTGTGAGTACCAAATCAATGGAGGAGGGGGACAATGTAACTGTAAGTGTAAAACGTATTGATAAGAGAATTGTAATTAAAGGGGTTGTCCCGCGAAAGCAAGTGGGGTTATACACTTCTGTATGGCCATATTAATGCACTTTGTAATGTACATCGTGCATTAAATATGAGCCAAACAGAAGTTATTCACTTACCTGCTCCGTTGCTAGCGTCCTCGTCTCCATGGAGCCGTCTAATTTCAGCGTCTAATCGCCCGATTAGACGCGCTTGCGCAGTCCGGTCTTCTCCCTTCTGAATGGGGCCGCTCGTGCCGGAGAGCTGCTCCTCGTAGCTCCGCCCTGTCACGTGTGCCGATTCCAGCCAATCAGGAGGCTGGAATCGGCAATGGAACGCACAGAGCCCACGGTGCACCATGGGAGAAGACCTGCGGTCCACCGTGGGTGAAGATCCCGGAGGCCATCTTCGCAAGGTAAGTAAGAAGTCACCGGAGCGCGGGGATTCGGGTAAGTACTATCCGGCTTTTTTTTTAAACCCCTGCATCGGGTTTGTCTCGCGCCGAACGGGGGGGCTATTGAAAAAAAAAAAACCGTTTCGGCGCGGGACAACCCCTTTAATGACCAATAGGGGTATAGGAAAAAGATGAGATAAACTATGCAAAGGTGAGAATGGACTGTATCACAGGGAATGCAGAACGGGCTACGATGGAAAATTAATGAGTGAAGTTGCCAATAGGTATGAAATTCCCATCAAGTTGAAAAGAAAAGTGATATTTGATAAATATGAAACGGGGGAAAAGGAGACCTGAGTGCAGTTGAACATTGAGGAACCAAGCAGGAGGGGGGTCAGGGAAAGGAAGAATGCATGGAGGGGAATAGAGGAAGGGAAAAAAGGGGAGAGGGCAGGGGATGGGGGGAGGGAAAAATATAATAAAGTGAGGTGTTGAAACTTTGTAGTCAGATGGATTCCTGCATTCATTCAGACTAGTGGGGGATAATGTGCATAATTTAAAGATCTAATAGGTGTCCTAATGTTTCAATCCATGGAATCTTATTGGGCAACCGACCAGTACCTGTTCAATGCGGGTGTTATTAAGCAGACTAAAGTCAGATTGATGAACTAACAGAAACTGACGGGATACACTATGTAATGTGAACTTGTTAAGGCTATTAGACTTATGCTTATTAAGTTAATATGCATAGTTCGGTCTACCTACTAGAGTTTACATGGGCATTCAATCAAATACACCGCATAGTAAAAGCAACAGTTCAGAAAGCAATTGATCTTATAACTTTCAGAGGAAACAAAGGAAGAAAGAAAATTGTCTTATAGCAAATGTTCTTGCAGCATAAACAATGGGGTTTGCCACACTTGCAAGACCCTAATAGCAAGGGTAAAATGCTGATGAGGCATGATTGTTTCTTCCTTGGCTGACTAGGGGCAAGGATATTCTTCAGAATCGGGACATTATCGGCCCATGTAAAAGGGGCATTTGTTGAATCTGTATGGACTGTACTGTCAAGCCTACCTACTGGAGTTCACATGAGCATTCAATCAAATACACCACATTGCCAGAGCAACAAATCAGAAAGCAATTAATCTTAAAACTTTCAGGAGAAATAGAGGACAAAAGGAATTGAGCTTATAGCAAATGCTCCAGTAGGTAGGCTTGACTATCTAGTCCATACATAATCGATTAATGTTCCTTTTACACGGGCCGATAATACCCCTTTTACGAGGGTCTATGGGTGAGATTTTCCTCTAAATATGCCACCTTGAAGCTTTAGAAACCAAGTAACTCATTGGCTACCATTGTTTTGCTACAACACAATAGTACTGAATATAAACCTGAGCCTGGAATTTGCCTGTTCTCATGTTTGGAAAGAATTCCTTCTGGTTTAGGATAAATGCTGGCTATGAAATTGACCCTATGATTAATAATTGTGGGTGTTTTATACTGCAGGTAGATTGTAAACCCTACTGGGAAAAACAGACCAATGAATATATTCTATGGCCAAAATTTTAATGAATTAGACAATACAATAATACAATTAAATGTTCCAGATCTGCTTCCGTTTACTTCTGAATCAAATACTTTAAAGCGGGAATTATTGGCACATTTGTTTAATTGCATTTTCTTATTAAACGCAAAATCTGTTCTGCATACACTGGCTTTTTACTAAAGTAATTTCAAAGACTCTTCTTTGGTCTTTAACCAAACGTAAAAATGATGCACTTTAAACAACATCCTTATTATGCGAAGAATACTGCCGACATATGCAGTGAAGCTGGGACACAAATTTTAATCATTTATCCTCATTTTATAATCATTTCCTAACATTGTCAACAGTTTTCTTGAAAACATGTCCATCTAAATATAGGAATGCATTATAGTGCAGAGGTGTGAAACAGAAGAAGATGTCTACTTAGCTCTAAAGCCAAAAAGTTTATATGTTAATGCAGATAAATCACCTGAAAAAAATCTAAAAGTTATGATTTTTAAAAAGTGAGAGTACCAAAACTGCAGAATATATATATATATGATTCCTTGAGATTTGTGTAATTATTTTGTATGTATTTGTTACCATCTTTGCTTTAATTGGCCAACTTTTCAATGGAATTGTTTTGTTGAAGATTCAATTTATGTATTCAGCACAGAAATGCATAGCCTCTCCACAATAGAGGTTGTTTGCCTGAGTTCACCTGTTCAGTGCGCCATAGCCATTTTTAATTCAAAATGTACTTTTATTAGAGACTTTGTGCAATACAAACATTGTAGTAGATGTCAATTTCACCAATATACATCGCTTTCATATTTCCTTTGTTAATACCAAACGGACAAAGGGTTAATAATAAAGATGAGGTGAGCGTACTCGCTAAGGGCAAATACTCGAGCGAGTATTGCCTTTTGCGAGTACCTGCCCGCTCGTCTCAAAAGATTCGGGTGTCGGCGGGGGTGAGCGGTGAGTTGCGGGAGTGAGCGGGGGGAGGGGGAGAGAGAGAGATTTCCTCCCCGCTCTCCCCCCGCCTCTCCCCGCCCCCCGCCGGCACCCGAATTTTTGAAACGAGCGGGCAGGTACTTACAAAAGGCAATACTCGCTCGAGTATTTGCCCTTAGCGAGTACGCTCGCTCATCTCTAGCTGATAAACTATACTTTGTATGATAAAGTGACTTCTAAAAGGTCTCCCATTTTATTGTATTATTAACCAGGGTAATTAAGCCAGCTCTTGAGAGCTGAGTAACAAATAATTATATGTTAATGAACTCATTGTTGTGGCAGTGCTGGGATTGACAAGTCTGCTACTGGTTTTGGAGATGGTTCTACACCTGCTGGCTTAGTGTGTGTGGTATTAGGTGTGATGTGCTGAGTCCCACATGTGGGTAATCAGCATGGCTATTTAGCCTGGCTGGATGCTGAGCTGAACTGCTGTTGATTGTCAGTCTCTCTCTGGTCAGAGCTTGGTTCTGAATTGCTCTGTTACCTGCCGTATTTCAAAGCTAAGTGCTACGTTTGTTTTCTTTTCAGTTTGGGTGTTCTTCCCCTTTCCCACATAGGGACAACTAAGGGCTGAGGCACGCAGTCAGGGCCATTCTTATGAGGACAATCGCCCTGATTTCAGTCAGGGCTAGAGATGAGCGAACGTACTCGGTAAGGGCGATTTCGCAATCGAGCACCACGATTTTCGAGTACTTTACTACTCGGGTGAAAAGTACTCGGGTGCGCTGTGGGGCAGGGGGTTGCAGAAGGGAGTGGGGGGTAGCAACGGGGAACAGGGGGGAGCCCTCTCTGTCTTCCTCTCCCCCCCACTCCCCACTGCAACCCCCCGCTCACCCACAGCGCACCCGAGTACTTTTCACCCGAGTAGTGAAGTACTCAAAGATCGCGGTGCTCGATTGCGAAATCGCCCTTACCGAGTACGTTCGCTCATCTCTAGTCAGGGCCCTTTTCTAAGTTTGATTGGATAGGGACAGTGTTCTGTCATTGTTCTTTTGCATTTTCGGATATCTGCGGGTGACGGATCCGGTGCATCCAGGCTGGATGTGACACTCTTGAACGCTTGAGCACTGCGCAACCTACAAAGGCAATACCTAAGGCCTCGTTCACACAAGCGCTGTTTTAGCGCAGAATAGGTGCGTGAAAAGATCACGGCTATACTACACTAAAGATCATGAGAACGGGTGAATTCCAGCTATTTTAATTAGCCCGTTCACACGATCGGAGGTACGTATTATTCAGCTCCCATAGGAGTCTATGGAAAGCACACACCAAAGATAGATCAGGTCCTATCTATTCTTGCACCACAGACCTTCGATGCAAGCTTTGCAGTCGCATGTCATATCTTTGATTGGCGCAAGGATTTAGCATGTCTAAAAGTCCTTCATGTGAATGCTTCTATAAGAAACCATTAGTTCTATTTAGACTAAATCTTTTCACGCGCCTCTAATATGCAAAAACAGCACTCCTGTGAACAAAACCTAAGGGAGGTCACCCTGAGGAGGTCAGGAAAGTTTGGGGAGAGGGGTGGGATGCCGTCCCCAATTTTAAATACATTTTACCAGGGCACTATAGCAAACCAAGCAGTGCTTCTATGTGCTTATTACTGTATTATTTGTACAACTTGTGTAAGCACCACATATTTTTTATTGCATTCTATTTAGCAAAGTAATGTTTAGCAGACTTAATTGGTTTAACAGACACTTCTAGTCAATTAGGTTGCATCCATTCAACCATTCATTTTCTGCCCGCCTCCACCCTGAACTTTATTACATTCGTGTGTTAACATTACTCATTAAATCATAATTGATTGAATAGCAATTAAAAAACATCCCTTCTCTATTACTTCAAAATTTTGTCTACAGTATTCAGCAGAACAAATCTATTCACAATTTGCCTGATGTAATAGAAACCCAAATGATGGCATCCCTTTACTGAAAGCTACAGTCTTTATTGGTATGTCTTTAAAAACCCTGTAACCTCCACATGTAGCAAATATTACCTATATTCCATATTTCCTAGATGGCTAGATCTAACTATTATTGTGTACTAGCAGCAATTGTTGAAACTAAAAAGTAACAAACAGACCCCCATCAACCTGCGCTCTCTAATCAAATCAAGTTTTTCAGGAAACTAATAAAGACAGATATAACTTGCAAGGAATGGCCAATCATCCATAATATTGAATTCCCCCTATGGCCTCTGGTGCCATCATCAACATGTGTCGTCCAATCAGATAAACATTCTCAGTGAATCAATAAGGACCAACATAACTTGTAAGGAAAAGCCGATTATACATAGTATTAAGTTCACCCTATAGTCTCTGGTAATATGAGTTACATCTGTCTTAATTGGTTCACTGAGAAACCTAATCTGATTAAAGGATGCAAGTTAATGAGGTCATCAGAGGCTATAAATAATTTATCACTCCACCCCACCATTGGACTGCCATGTAGTCCCAAGCTCCTGATGAAGCTGCTGAGGTGCAAAAACATTTTGCGGGGTCTGTTTGTTGCTTTTTAATTTCAGTAAACTCAACAATTGCTGCTGGTACACAAAAATAGTTAGATGGGTTTTCTCCTTTATATACCTATCTATCTAGAAAATATGGAATATAGCTAATAGCTGTTGGAGACACATGTGTAGGATACTGGATTATTAAATGCCCCCTTTTTAATGCATACAAATAAAGATTATACTTTTTTATATAATACCATAGTTTGGGTTATATTGCCTTAGGCAAATTGTGAATTGTCAGTATTCAGCAGACACACATTATTCATTAGATTGTCAGTGCTATCGTTTTTAAAGAGGGAGGTAATGGCGCTGCTACAACCCATCAGTATCTGTGTCATTTCCAAGCAGCAAGTATTAAATTGTAATTTAATATAGTGAGTTCCATATCATAGTACATTTTCTGTTCTTGTCACTACTATGCTATGGCACAAAGGTGGATATTAGAGATGAGCGAGCACCAAAATGCTCGGGTGCTCGTTACTCGGGACAAAATTATCGCGATGCTCGAGGGTTCGTTTCGAGTAACGAACCCCATCGAAGTCAATGGGCGACCCGAGCATTTTTGTATTTCGCCGATGCTCGCTAAGGTTTTCATGTGTGAAAATCTGGGCAATTCAAGAAAGTGATGGGAACGACACAGCAACGGATAGGGCAGGCGAGGGGCTACATGTTGGGCTGCATCTCAAGTTCCCAGGTCCCACTATTAAGCCACAATACCGGCAAGAGTAGCCCCCCCCTCCCAACAACTTTTACTTCTGAAAAGCCCTCATTAGCAATGCATACCTTAGCTAAGCACCACACTACCTCCAATAAAGCACAATCACTGCCTGCATGACACTCCGCTGCCACTTCTCCTGGGTTACATGCTGCCCAACCCCCCCCCCCCCCCCGCACGACCCAGTGTCCACAGCGCACACCAAACTGTCCCTGCGCAGCCTTCAGCTGCCCTCATGCCACACCACCCTCATGTCTATTTATAAGTGCATCTGCCATGAGGAGGAACCGCAGGCACACACTGCAGAGGGTTGGCACGGCTAGGCAGCGACCCTCTTTAAAAGGGGCAGGGCGATAGCCCACAATGCTGTACAGAAGCAATGAGAAATATAATCCTGTGCCACCGCCATCAGGAGCTGCACACGTGGGCATAGCAATGGGGAACCTATGTGCCACACACTATTCATTCTGTCAAGGTGTCTGCATGCCCCAGTCAGACCGCGGTTTTTTATAAATAGTCACAGGCAGGTACAACTCCGCAATGGGAATTCTGTGTGCACCCACAGCATGGGTGGTTCCCTGGAACCCACCGGCTGTACATTAATGTATCCCATTGCATTGCCCATCACAGCTGAGGTAACGTCGTGCTTAATGCAGGTGGACTTCGGCCCACACTTCATGCCCCAGTCAGACTGGGGTTCTTTAGAAGTGGAAACATGCAGTTACAACTCCGTGTGGACCGACAGCATGGGTGGGTGCCAGGAAGCCACCGGCGGTACATAAATATATCCCATTGCATTGCCCATCACAGCTGAGGTAACGTCATGCTTAATGCAGGTGGGCTTCGGCCCACACTGCATGCCCCAGTCAGACTGGGGTTCTTTAGAAGTGGACACATGCAGTTACAACTCCGTGTGGACCCACGGCATGGGTGGCTCCCTGGAACCCACCGGCGGTACATAAATATATCCCATTGCAGTGCCCAACACAGCTGATGTAACGTCAGCTGTAATCCAGGTGGGCTAAAATTAATTGGATTACACTGTAGGCGAGGGCCCCCAAAAATTGGTGTATCAACAGTACTAATGTACCTCAGAAAAATTGCCCATGCCCAACCAAGAGGGCAGGTGAAACCCATTAATCGCTTTGGTTAATGTGGCTTAATTGGTAACTAGGCCTGGAGGCAGCCCAGTTAAAATAAAAATTGGTTGAGGTGAAAGTTTCAACGCTTTAATGAGCATTGAAACGTATAAAAATTGTTTACAAAAGTTATATGACTGAGCCTTGTGGGCCTAAGAAAAATTGCTCGTTCGGCGTGATTATGTGAGGTTTCAGGAGGAGGAGCAGGAGGAGGAGGAGGAATATTATACACAGATTGATGAAGCAAAAAGGTCCCCGTTTTTGATGGTGATAGAGAACGATGCTTCCATCCGCAGGTGCAGCCTACGTATTGTTTAGGTATCGCTGCTGTCCGCTAGTGAAGAAGAGAAGTCTGGGGATATCCAGGCTTTGTTCATCTTGATGAGTGTAAGCCTGTCGGCACTGTCGGTTGACAGGCGGGTACGCATATCTGTGATGATTCCCCCAGCCGCACTAAACACCCTCTCTGACAAGACGCTAGCCGCAGGACAAGCAAGCACCTCCAGGGCATACAGCACGAGTTCAGGCCACGTGTCCAGCTTCGACACCCAGTAGTTGTAGGGGGCAGAGGCATCACGGAGGACGGTCGTGCGATCGGCTACGTACTCCCTCACCATCCTTTTACAGTGCTCCCACCAACTCAGCCTTGACTGGGGACTGGTGACACAGTCTTGCTGGGGAGCCAGAAAGCTGGCAAAGGCCTTGGATAATGGTCCCCTGCCTGCGCTGTACATGCTGCCTGATCTCTGCGCCTCCCCTGCTACCTGGCCCTCGGAACTGCGCCTTCGGCCACTAGCGCTGTCGGATGGGAAGTTTACCATCAGTTTGTCCACCAGAGCCCTGTGGTATAGCATCATTCTGGAACCCCTTTCCTCTTCGGGAATGAGAGTGGAAAGGTTCTCCTTATACCGTGGGTCGAGCAGTGTGTACACCCAGTAATCCGTAGTGGCCAGAATGCATGTAACGCGAGGGTCATGAGAAAGGCATCCTAACATGAAGTCAGCCATGTGTGCCAGGGTACCTGTACGCAACACATGGCGGTCCTCACTAGGAAGATCACTTTCAGGATCCTCCTCCTCCTCTGGCCATACACGCTGAAAGGATGACAGGCAAGCAGCATGTGTACCCTCAGCAGTGGGCCAAGCTGTCTCTTCCCCCTCCTCCTCATGCTCCTCCCCCTCCTCCTCCTCCTCCTCAGCGCGCTGAGATATAGAGGGTGCTCTGACTATCCAGCGACATACTGTCTTCCCCCGCCTCCGTTTCCAAGTGCAAAGCGTCTGCCTTTATGCTTTGCAGGGAACTTCTCAAGAGGCATAGCAGAGGAATGGTGACGCTAATGATTGCAGCATCCCCGCTCACCATCTGGGTAGACTCCTCAAAGTTTCCAAGGACCTGGCAGATGTCTGCCAACCAGGCCCACTCTTCTGTAAAGAATTGAGGAGGCTGACTCCCACTACGCCGCCCATGTTGGAGTTGGTATTCCACAATAGCTCTACGCTGCTCATAGAGCCTGGCCAACATGTGGAGCGTAGAGTTCCACCGTGTGGGCACGTCGCACAGCAATCGGTGCACTGGCAGATTAAACCGATGTTGCAGGGTCCGCAGGGTGGCAGCGTCCGTCTTGGAGTTGCGGAAATGTGCGCTGACCCGGCGCACCTTTCCGAGCAGGTATGACAAGTGTGGGTAGCTTTTCAGAAAGCGCTGAACCACCAAATTAAAGACATGGGCCAGGCATGGCACGTGCGTGAGGCTGCCGAGCTGCAGAGCCTCCACCAGGTTACGGCCGTTGTCACACACGACCATGCCCGGTTGGAGGCTCAGCGGCGGAAGCCAGCAGTCGGTCTGCTCTGTCAGACCCTGCAGCAGTTCGTGGGCCGTGTGCCTCTTCTCTCCTAAGCTGAGTAGTTTCAGCACGGCCTGCTGATGCTTGCCCACCGCTGTGCTGCCGTGCTACGCGACACCGACTGCTGGCGACGTGCTGCTGCTGACACATCTTGATTGCGAGACAGAGGTTGCGTAGGAGGAGGAGGAGGGTGGTTTAGTGGAGGAAGCATACACCGCCGCAGATACCACCACCGAGCTGGGGCACGCAATTCGGGGGGTGGGTAGGACGTGAGCGGTCCCAGGCTCTGACTCTGTCCCAGTCTCCACTAAATTCACCCAATGTGCCATCAGGGAGATATAGTGGCCCTGCCCGCCTGTGCTTGTCCACATGTCTGTTGTTAAGTGGACCTTGGCAGTAACCGCGTTGGTGAGGGCGCGTACAATGTTGCGGGAGACGTGGTCATGCAGGGCTGGGACGGCACATCGGGAAAAGTAGTGGCAACTGGGAACCGAGTAGCACGGGGCCGCCGCCGCCATCATGCTTTTGAAAGCCTCCGTTTCCACAAGCCTATACGGCAGCATCTCCAGGCTGATCAATTTGGCAATGTGCACGTTTAACTCTTGAGCGTGCGGGTGCGTGGCGGTGTACTTGCGCTTGCGCTCAAACAGTGGCGCTAGCGACGTCTGGACGCTGCGCTGAGAGACATTGCTGGATGGGGCCGAGGACAGCGGAGGTGAGGGTGTGGGTGCAGGCCAGGAGACGGTAGTGCCTGTGTCCGCAGAGGGGAGTTGGTTCTCAGTGGCAGGTTGGGGCACAGGGGGAGAGGCAGTGGTGCAAACCGGAGGCGGTGAACGGCCTTCGTCCCACCTTGTGGGGTGCTTGGCCATCATATGCCTGTGCATGCTGGTGGTGGTGCCTCCCCAGCTGATCTTGGCGCGACAAAGTTGCACACCACTGTTCGTCGGTCGTCAGGCGTCTCTGTGAAAAACTGCCACACCGTAGAGCACCTTGACCTCTGCAGGGTGGCATGGCGCGAGGGGGCGCTTTGGGAAACAGTTGGTGGATTATTCTGTCTGGCCCTGCCTCTACCCCTGGCCACCGCACTGGCTCGGCCTGTGCCCACACCCCGACTTGGGCCTCCGCGTCCTCGCCCGCGTCCACGTCCTATAGGCCTACCCCTACCCCTCAGCATGGTGTATTACCAGTAGTGCAGAAACAGAACGCTGTAATTAAATGTGCCGCTTATTGGCCTGTGGTTGGAGGCTGACTTCGCTTACGGAACGCCAGGAAATAATTTTGCGCAAGCCTGCTGTAACACTTAGCTGGCTGCGTATGAATTAGGAGGACAACTACACCCAGCACAGACCCAGTACACTGAGGACAGTCACAGGCAGCCCAAATAGATTTTTTTCCGCAAATGTTTTTGGAAAGGCCCACTGCCTATATACACTGTATATGTCTTCTCTCTCTGCGTCGCCACTACTGGCCCTGGAGTATGTCAAATAACTGCACTCTGTTGCACTGTGGACTGGAATACAGCGGTGATTTAACAGCCAACACAGAGCCAGGAAATAATTTTGCGCAAGCCTGCTGTAACACTTAGCTGGCTGCGTATGAATTAGGAGGACAACTACACCCAGCACAGACCCAGTACACTGAGGACAGTCACAGGCAGCCCAAATAGATTTTTTTCCGCAAATGTTTTTGGAAAGGCCCACTGCCTATATACACTGTATATGTCTTCTCTCTCTGCGTCGCCACTACTGGCCCTGGAGTATGTCAAATAACTGCACTCTGTTGCACTGTGGACTGGAATACAGCGGTGATTTAACAGCCAACACAGAGCCAGGAAATAATTTTGCGCAAGCCTGCTGTAACACTTAGCTGGCTGCGTATGAATTAGGAGGACAACTAAACCCAGCACAGACCCAGTACACTGAGGACAGTCACAGGCAGCCCAAATAGATTTTTTTCCCCAAATGTTTTTGCTAAGGCCCACTGCCTATATTCAATAAATATGTCTTCTGTCCCTGCCTCACAATATATGTCTTCTGTCCCTGCCTCACAATATATGTCTTCTGTCCCTGCCTAACCACCACTTCTGGCCCTGGAGTGTGAATAATTACTGCAGGGCGCAATGCTCTGCACGGCCGATATACAAAAAAAAAAAAAGTGCAACACTGCAAAAAGCAGCCTCCACAGTACTGCACACGGTTAGATGTGGCCCTAAGAAGGACCGTTGGGGTTCTTGAAGCCTAAAATACTCCTAACGCTCTCCCTATAGCAGCTCCGGCACCAACAGCACTTTCCCTCCTCTATGTCAGAACAAATCTGTGGCGAGCCGCGGGAGGGGCCGATTTTTATACTTGGGTGACATCTGATCTCCCCAGCCACTCACTGCAGGGGGGTGGTATAGGGCTTGAACGTCGCAGGGGGAAGTTGTAATGCCTTCCCTGTCTTTCTATTGGCCAGAAAAGCGCGCTGTCTCAGAGATGAAAGTGAAAGTAACTCGAACATCACGTGGTACTCGTCACGAGTAACGAGCATCTCGAACACGCTAATACTCGAACGAGTATCAAGCTCGGACGAGTACGTTCGCTCATCTCTAGTGGATATCAATAGAAAGGGATCCCGTACAAGAATTGTGTCTGAGATCATTACTTTTCAACAACTGATTGCATTGCTAGTTATATGCCTACTTTATGTTCCTTAAAATAACTCAATACCGGGATGCAACTACCATTGCAGAAGTATTGATGCACTTAACGTAAACCTCCAGGCTCCTGGTCACAAAGGCACATTTGCCTCAGTATATGTACCAATTCCCTGGTAATCATCTTCTTCTCATTAGTTGTTGGTAATCTGTACTTTATAATCATTCTGTCTTTGCTATAATAGAAATCGCTCCTTTATACACTGACTTTTTGGTGAACCGAAGATAGACGTATGTTGATACACAGCAGCCAATCAGAAGAGGCAGAGCTGCAGGGTCAGGAAAAATAAGTAATCTGATCCAATGATAAGACAGTGGGTGAGTCTTTGTGAACCAATGAGTGGGAGACGGAGTGTGTCTCAGACTGTTTGCAGACACTATAAACAAACTGCTGAGCTAGAAAGTAGCCATTGAATTCAATGTTTGCTGCGCCTGCAATACCAACCTGGGCTGTTGCGCTATGTTTAGCGCTTTCTGCTTCCTGCGCTGAATGCAGTGACAGCAGACCTGGGAATCAGCTGATTGGTGGGGATCTGAATGGCAGGTTTCTGCTGATCATCTTTTGGTAACGCGGCAGGCATCCTTAGAAAAATTTTTTTTAAAGTTACTGATTCCCCCTTTTTAATAAAAGCATTGATTTTTTTTCTTCCAATAGTTTACATTTGCGATGATGAGTCTTATACATACAAATTATTCCAAATATGTGTACATGCAACCAACCAACACATGAACCTATATATAAATTGTTAGATAGATCCATGTGTATGGATTATGTTTCACTACACACTATGCCTCACGCTCACTTCTCATCACCATCAAACTACTAACAACCACTTGTCAGTGAGTATGTATGTGAGCGCTACTCATGCTCCGCCCTTGATGATGTCATTGCTCTGCCCACTGGTGATGTTTTTGAAAGGTCCTACAACATATATAAAACACAGAGCCTGACCCACAGAAGAACAACACAGTTAGGCCTCATGTCCACGGGGAAAATCAGATCCGCTGCAGATTCTACATGTAGAATCTGCAGCGGGTCCCTCCTGCCCCGCGGACATGAGCGCTGAAAATAAGAATTTAAAAGCATTTACCTATCCGTAGCGGGCGGCGAAACTCTGCTCTTCCTCACGGCCGGATCTTCATTTTCGGCCGGCGGATGAATTCCTTACGCCGGCGGCACATCGCCGGCACGTCGTCGACGTGCCGCGCGCATGCGCCGGGCACATCCGCCGAGCCGAAGCAAGGGAGATGCGGCCGTGAGGAAGAGAAGAGCTTCGCGGTCCGCTGCGGTGAGTAAATGCTTTAAATTCCTATTTTAGGTCTCCCGCGGATCCGGACGGCTTCCATAGGCTTCAATAGAAGCCCGCGGGAGCCGACCCCGCGGGAGACCCGCACGAAAATGGAGCATGGTCCAGATTTTTTCATGCTCCATTTTTTTTAAAATGCCTTTTATTGACGATCCGCGGGTATTTATCTACCCGCGGGTGGTCAATGCATCCCTATGGGGTGCGGATCCGCGCGCGGGAGATCCGCTGCGGATTTTAAATCACATTTTGCCCGTGGACATGAGCCCTTAGGGTTCTTGGAAGGGGAGGACAAAAATAACAAAATGAGAATACAACTAAGCCTTTATTATCTCAGACACAACTCAGCGGTCTTGATAGAAGATGCTGACCTACCACCACCACAAAGATCTAGTAGGCTGAAGGACCTGTGGTGATGTCACTGCTGTGGGAATAGCCAAGCTGTGTTTGTCTTGTGTGGGAATCAAGATGGATGTAATAGAGCTGTGTGTTTGATGTGTGGAGATCATAATGGATGTACCATGTAGCACAGCTAAGTAATTACTAGTAGCATCTACAGCAATCCTCATGCCTCACATCATCTGCATCCCCACAAGTGTCTGAAGCTACCTCTCTCAATCAAACACACAAGCCTACATCATGAAATGTAAACTTTTTCATCAATCATCTGCTGAGGTACCACAACAACAGTTTCATGAAGTGGCAAAATCTTGATTTAACAAGCTCCTTACTTAAGTTCTGTGAAATCACAGTATGTCTTCAAATATACTGTATAATAGTGAAGAAGAGCGCCGAGCTGTACAAGCAGATAGGATAAGACAATGAATGGACCACCACTTTAATTTGCCATGCCCATTTTGTGTATTCGAAATAGCTGAAGCCTTTTCATTATAACTATCATTCCTAATTTCTTTGAATAATTTTCCTGAGCATTAATATTTGTATATATATTGATTACATTCACTGTCTTGGGAGGGGCTTTCTACTACTTTAATTCTATTAATCACAAAGAAAAAATTGGTAAACTGAGAAAACATAAAATAAATTGTATTTCCCTTGATACATCTTCCTGCAGTTGCCATAGAGCATCTTTATTCAATTATTATACTTTACAACAAATGACATTTATAAAGTAAGACATTTATCTTGTGTGATCACCTAGCTAGAACCAAATACCTTAATATCATCCCAGGACAATATGAATTTTCAATTTCTTATTGGATTTAACATATCAATATCCCGTAACATGATGTAAATTACAGATGAATTGACTTTAAGTTAAGACACCTTTTACGTCACTATAAATACCAAGGGTACAATTCGCAGTAACCTATATTGATCTTTTTTCAACTCTATGCGCAGTGTCATATATCATTATTGATAAATGCAACCCATGAAAAGGACTTCTAGCTCACAAACTAACCTTTAAATGAGACATAAAAAGGAAGTTAACAGAGTACATTACAATATTCTGTAAATAAAAGGATACAGGAAATGCATGTGATTATAATAAGCAGATCGCAGTTCTAGACATATAGTATGGACTAGAGTATTTGGACAGAAGGAAAAATTAAATCCCTCTAATTTTTAAAGTGTAGCTAGACATCCACAGGGCTTTCAAGAGTAGAGTCCTCTCATTTACCCGTTTGGACTTTAGCAACAGATTACAAATTGACACTATGTTAGTAACAGCTTGTTATTTTGTAGTCTGTTCTTAAAGACCTTCTTGTCTTTCTGCCCTCCACCAGCCAACCTCTGACTCCAACATTTCCATCTCAGTGTGTGGCACCATGATAACCCCCAAACAGCACGCCTGCTGTTATGGGGTCACACTGGATTATGACCTCTCCTTTACCCCCCATGTCCAATCTCTGGCCTGAAATGCCACCTGCACCTTAGGCATATTGCTAAAATCAATCCGTTCCTCATCATGGACATGCTAAAGACACTCGTTGTCCCCCTCATCCATTCCCGACTCAACTACTGCAACTTGCGGCTCGTGGGCCTTACCAGGCTCTCCCTTCTCCAAACCAAACTTAATGCGGCAGCTAGACTCATCTTCCTATCAAGTCGCTTCTCAGGCACCACTGCATTGGCTTCCCATCCATCACAGAATTCAATTCAAACTCATCACCCTCACCCACAAAGCTTTCCATAGCACTGCACCACTGTGCATTGCTTCCCTCCTGTCCATACATCACCCAACCCACACACTCTGTTCTGCTAACACACTCAGCCTAAACACCGCCCCACTAATATGAATCTCTCATACCCGCCTCAAGGACTTCTCCAGAGCTGCACCTGTCCTCTGGAATGCACTACCCCAAAATATCTGAACAATTCCCGACGCACAGAATTTCAGACGTGCCTTAAAAATGCACCTCTTCAAAGAAGCTTACCAAATCCCCTGAACAAATCCTCCCTTACCCACTACAACAAGCCCTCTGCCCCTCCTGCCACACGCCTGGACTATTGTCTACCTATGGCACCCTACACTCTCCCGTTTGCCTCCCATGTATACCTCCTTTACCTGCATCTCCTTGTTGTATGTAAATTTATTGGTGCATGCCGCCCTCAATCCTATTGTTTCCTACAAACCTGGAAATCATATGTAACTGTTTCCTTTAATTTGATTTGCATGTGTAACTGTTGTACAGTCTGTGCTCCCCTGTGTTCTAAAAGCGCTGTGGAATAAGTTGGCGCTATACAAATAAAGACTATTATTATTAAAGAGCAAAATATAGAAATTATAATCCAATAAAAAATTGTAACCATCATGCCAATTTATATAACATGTTCTGTTTTTTTCTAATTCTTAGATGGTTCTTTTTCTTTTACTTAGATGCCTCTATCCCGCTCTACCTCTAAATATTTCTACTTAGGCCTGATCTATAAATCCTGTTCCCATTAGAGATGAGCGAACGTACTCGTCCGAGCTTGATACTCGTTCGAGTATTAGCGTGTTCGAGATGCTCGTTACTCGAGACGAGTACCACGCGATGTTCGAGTTACTTTCACTTTCATCTCTGAGACGGTAGCGCGCTTTTCTGGCCAATAGAAAGACAGGGAAGGCATTACAACTTCCCCCTGCAACGTTCAAGCCCTATACCACCCCCCTGCAGTGAGTGGCTGGCGAGATCAGGTGTCACCCGAGTATATAAATCGGCCCCTCCCGCGGCTCGCCACAGATGCGTTCTGACAGAGATCAGGGACAGTGCTGCTGGTGCCAGAGCTGCTATAGGGAGAGCGTTAGGAGTGATTTTAGGCTTCAAGAACCCCAACGGTCCTTCTGAGGGCCACATCTAACCGTGTGCAGTAGTGTGGAGGCTGCTTTTTGCAGTGTTGCACATTTTTTTTTTTTTTGTATATCGGCCGTGCAGAGCATTGCGACCTGCAGTAATTTTACATTGTCCAGGGCCAGTAGTGGTGAGGCAGGGACAGAAGACATATTTAGTGTATATGGGCAGTGGGCCTTTCCAAAAACATTTGGGAAAAAAAATCTGTTTGGGCTGTCTGTGACCGTCCTCAGTGTACTGGGTCTCTGCTGGGGGTAGTTGTCCTAATTCATACGCAGCCAGCTAAGTGTTACAGCAGGCTTGCGCAAAATTCTTTCCTGGCTCTGTGTTGCCTGTTACATCACCGCTGTATTCCTGTCCACAGTGAAACAGTCTGCAGTAATTTTACATAGCGTAGGGCCAGTAGTGGTGAGGCAGGGACAGAAGACATATTTAGTGTATATAGGCAGTGGGCCTTTCCAAAAATATTTGGGAAAAAAAATCTATTTGGGCTGCCTGTGACCGTCCTCAGTGTACTGGGTCTCTGCTGGGGGTAGTTGTCCTAATTCATACGCAGCCAGCTAAGTGTTACAGCAGGCTTGTGCAAAATTCTTTCCTGGCTCTGCTGTGCGTTCCGTAAGCGAAGTCAGCCTCCAACCACAGGCCAATAAGCGGCACATTTAATTACAGCGTTCTGTTTCTGCACTACTGGTAATACAGCATGCTGAGGGGTAGGTCTAGAGGATGTGGACGCGGGCGAGGACGCGGAGGCCCAAGTCAGGGTGTGGGCACAGGCCGAGCCAGTGCGGTGGCCAGGGGTAGAGGCAGGGCCAGACCGAATAATCCACCAACTGTTTCCCAAAGCGCCCCCTCGCGCCATGCCACCCTGCAGAGGCCAAGGTGCTCTAAGGTGTGGCAGTTTTTCACAGAGACGCCTGACGACCGACGAACAGTGGTGTGCAACCTTTGTTGCGCCAAGATCAGCTGGGGAGCCACCACCACCAGCATGCGCAGGCATATGATGGCCAAGCACCCCACAAGGTGGGACGAAGGCCGTTCACCGCCTCCGGTTTGCACCACTGCCTCTCCCCCTGTGCCCCAACCTGCCACTGAGATCCAACCCCCCTCTGAGGACACAGTCACGAGTGCCTACCGGCCTGCACCCACACCCTCACCTCCGCTGCCCTCGGCCCCATCCAGCAATGTCTCTCAGCGCAGCGTCCAGACGTCGCTAGCGCAACTGTTTGAGCGCAAGCACAAGTACGCCGCCACGCACCCGCACGCTCAAGCGTTAAACGTGCACATAGCCAAATTGATCAGCCTGGAGATGCTGCCGTATAGGCTTGTGGAAACGGAGGCTTTCAAAAGCATGATGGCGGCGGCGGCCCTGCGCTACTCGGTTCCCAGTCACCACTACTTTTCCCGATGTGCCGTCCCAGCACTGCACGACCACGTCTCCCGCAACATTGTACGCGCCCTCACCAGCGCGGTTACTGCCAAGGTCCACTTAACAACGGACACGTGAACAAGCACAGGTGGGCAGGGCCACTATATCTCCCTGACGGCACATTGGGTGAATTTAGTGGAGGCTGGGACAGAGTCAGAGCCTGGGACCGCTCACGTCCTACCCGCCCCCAGAATTGCGGGCCCCAGCTCGGTGCTGGTATCTGCGGCGGTGTATGCTTCCTCCACTAAACCACCCTCCTCCTCCTCGAACGCAATCTCTGTCTCGCAATCAAGATGTGTCAGCAGCAGCAGCAAGTCACCAGCGGTCGGTGTCTCGCGGCGTGGCAGCACAGCGGTGGGCAAGCGTCAGCAGGCCGTGCTGAAACTACTCAGCTTAGGAGAGAAGAGGCACATGGCCCACGAAGTGCTGCAGGGTCTGACAGAGCAGACCGACCGCTGGCTTTTGCCGCTGAGCCTCCAACCGGGCATGGTCGTGTGTGACAACGGCCGTAACCTGGTGGCGGCTCTGCAGCTTGGCAGCCTCACGCACGTGCCATGCCTGGCCCATGTCTTTAATTTGGTGGCTCAGCGCTTTCTGAAAAGCTACCCACACTTGTCAAACCTGCTCGGAAACGTGACGCCTCTGCCCCCTACAACTACTGGGTGTCGAAGCTGGACACGTGGCCTGAACTCGCGCTGTATGCCCTGGAGGTGCTTGCTTGTCCTGCGGCTAGCGTCTTGTCAGAGAGGGTGTTTAGTGCGGCTGGGGGAATCATCACGGATAAGCGTACCCGCCTGTCAACCGACAGTGCCGACAGGCTTACACTCATCAAGATGAACAAAGCCTGGATTTCCCCAGACTTCTCTTCTCCACCAGCGGACAGCAGCGATACCTAAGCAATACGTAGGCTGCACCCGCGGATGGAAGCATCGTTCTCTATCACCATCAAAAACGGGGACCTTTTTGCTTCATCAATCTGTGAATTCTATTCATCCTCCTGCTCCTCCTCCTGAAACCTGACGTAATCACGCCGAATGGGCAATTTTTCTTAGGCCCACAAGGCTCAGTCATATAATTTTTGTAAACAATTTTTATACGTTTCAATGCTCATTAAAGCGTTGAAACTTGCACCCGAACCAATTTTTATTTTAACTGGGCTGCCTCCAGGCCTAGTTATCAATTAAGCCACATTAACCAAAGCGATTAATGGGTTTCACCTGCCGTCTTGGTTGGGCATGGGCAATTTTTCTGAGGTACATTAGTACTGTTGGTACACCAATTTTTTTGGGCCCTCGCCTACAGTGTAATCCAATTAATTTTTTGCCCACCTGCATTAAAGCTGACATTACATCAGCTGTGCTGGGCACTGCAATGGGATATATTTATGTACCGCCAGTGGCTTCCTGGGACCCACCCACGCTGTCGGTCCACATGGACTTCCCATTAGGGAGATGTACGTGCCTGTGTATACTTATAAAAAACTCGAGCCTGACTGGGGCATGCAGTTTGGGCCGAAGCCCACCTGCATTTAATCTGACGTTAGCTCTGCTGTCCAGGGCACTGCAATGGGATACATTTATGTACAGCCGGTGGGTTCCAGGGAGCCACCCTTGCTGTCGGTGCACACGGAATTCCCATTGCGGAGTTGTACCTGCCTGTGACTATTTATAAAAAAACGCAGTCTGACTGGGGCATGCAGACACCTTGACAGAATGTATAGTGTGTGGCACATAGGTTCCGCATTGCTATGCCCACGTGTGCAGCTCCTGATGGCGGTGGCACAGGATTATATTTCTCATTGCTTCTGTACAGCATTGTTGGTTATCGTCCTGCCCCTTTTAAAGAGGGTCGCTGGCTAGCCGTGCCAACCCTCTGCAGTGTGTGCCTGTGGTTCCTCCTCATGGCAGACGCACTTATAAATAGACATGAGTGTGGCGTGGCATGAGGGCAGCTGAAGGCTGCGCAGGGACACTTTGGTGTGTGCTGTGGACACTGGGTCGTGCGGGGGGGGGGGGGTTGGGCAGCATGTAACCCAGGAGAAGTGGCAGCGGAGTGTCATGCAGGCAGTGATTGTGCTTTGTTGGAGGTAGTGTGGTGCTTAGCTAAGGTATGCATTGCTAATGAGGGCTTTTCAGAAGTAAAAATTGTTGGGAGGGGGGCCCACTCTTGCCGCTATTGTGGCTTAATAGTGAGACCTGGGAACTTGAGATGCAGCCCAACATGTAGCCCCTCGCCTGCCCTATCTGTTGCTGTGTCGGTCCCATCACTTTCTTGAATTGCCCAGATTTTCACAAATGGAAACCTTAGCGAGCATCTGCGATATACAAAAATGCTCGGGTCACCCATTGACTTCAATGGGGTTCGTTACTCGAAACGAACCCTCGAGCATCGCGAAAATTTCATCTCGAGTAATGAGCACCCGAGCATTTTGGTGCTCGCTAATCTCTAGTTCCCATACATTTACCATCAAACTTCAGAAAAGCACTACATTCGTTATCTTATTGATGTTAACCCCCACCCTGCACAATATTTATTATAATATATTCTGTGAGACTGCCTAGGTAAAGGGGAAACATGGGTTCAGCTTAGACTGATGTGACATCACCTTCTATGTATGTAAATGAGAGATGATATAATGTGTGCAGTGCCTCCTATTGGAAGGTAGCTTCCCTATAAGTCAATGTCTGACCTTCTAACAGGTCTTGCAACATGACAAGGGATATAAGGTCAGATACTAATTGATAATGAAGCTGCTTTCCAACAAGTGGAGCTGCAGAGGCATTATACCATCTGCCACTTGCATACCAAATATATCTGATGATCATCGCATGGCTTATGAGTCTTCTTACACGTACTTAGGGTACTGACACACAAACTTTTATGTTTTACGATACAGGTGAGTATTATAATATTGACACGTCTGCAAAGATGTGCAGATGGTATAGCTTTATTATAGTTTGTTTAAGAGACAAATTAAACCTTCTGTCCTCACTGAGTTACAATTTTCAAACTTAAAGTTCTAGTAGACACTTAAAAATTTCCTGGAGACAGTGGCCTTCTGCAGGCGACCTTACTTTTTCGATTGTGGTGTGGTGAGTCACCTGGACTACAAGTTTGTTAAAAACACACTGTGGTTAAAATGGACAATAAAGCAAGTCAAAATTTTGGTAGATGTTGTGATACAATCTTTTTGCTAATAATAAACACTAAAATTCTATTTAATTAGCACCAGGAGAAGACATCATTTCAAATCTTGATGTGACAGAAGTGACTGAAGCATTTTTTCATGGAACCGCTTTTATAACACTTAATGTTATTTTTGCCACTTTCCAGAAACTGATTCTCTACTGAATACTTTGAAGTGCTGAATTTTCATTGTATATGTAGTTTATACGTTATGAGTTCAATTTACTGAGTGTTCTGTGATGTTCATCTGCAAAGCTTTAAAATTATAAAGTGAAAACAATTGTTTCCTTTGCTAAGTATTCTCAGCAGGACACGCATTTCAATGAAAGAAGTGAAAGGCGGGTATAGCATGCATATGTATATAGTGTCTGATTCAACAGATTTATGTATTTATGTCCATAATTACAACCATGCGTATTGATTATAGTAAAGATTATTTCAGCTCCCAGTTCTGTCTGCAATGGGACATGTAGTATTATTTCACCAATACATTTCTTGCAGTCTGTGGAACCTTGCAGTATGGACAATAGGAATTGTCTCCTTTTGACAACTTTTAGTATGCCCTGTCAGGACGTATAGAAGCAATAAAGGGGTTCCCCTCAGACACCCACCCAACCACCTCTACTGCCTGTGAGCAAGGGCAGAGACCTATGGTGGGCCCAGTTCAATCCTGTATTACTGGGCATAATCAATACAGTACTGCTATATGGTTGGAGCAGCCCCCTCCCCCCACCACCTTATTCCTAACAATTGCTCACTACCTATTATTGTTGTATCGTCTATGTTGCTCTATGTTTTGAAAGCGTTGCAGAATAAGTTGGCGCTATACAAAGAAAGATTATTACTATACAAATAAAGATTATTATTACATTTTTCCTCTAGGAAAATAAGCAGGCAAGTACAACTTCGTTCTGCTATCAGCCATCTCATCTGGAATAAGACAAGCCTTTAAATATGACTCTGGCTGCAAAGATTTGTTCTACTGCCACGGAGCTCTGATACCTTGTTGCTAGAGCCCACAAATGAGGAGTTTGTGCAGAAGTAGGAAGGAAGAGTTCAGTGTATAAAGGATTAATAGGAGATAGACAGTTGTTAATCAATCAGTACCTATTTTCACAATTATGTTTATGGGGAACCGTGAAGTGGTTAGTGGGCTCATGTATCTTGGCCAAAATCCAACCAATGCCTTGCATTTATTATCTATCATTCATATGCAGCGTGGCTTTAAGACTCCAGGGGGAGCCCAGGGTGGCAGTACCAATGTGGTTCAGTGATGGAAGTGCAGGGCAACCCGCCAAATTATCCTGGGCGTCATTAATAGGTTGCTGGTCTGCATGGTGAACTACATATATCAGAATGGTCTGGCACCCTGTATCCACTATGTGTGGGAGTATATGCCAAGCAGCCACCCCCCTCATTATCAGGAGGCAGTGTGAGTGGTTGTTATATCGGTGTCCTGCACAGGTGTAATTCACTCCCTCATTTAGTCAGCTACCTGCATGGTGAGAGGATGATGCATCTATATACACTCCTTACTCAGTAAGTAATGGCCGTTTTCTGTGATTCTTTTTGGTGCACATGATGGAAACGTGTGGTCCTTTAAAGGGTCTCCGGGCCTGTACATTATTCCTATCTAATATGGCACCCACAGTATAGCAAAATCAAATAGCAAAAATTGCGCTAACAGGTCTGTCCCAATATTTAAAGCTATCCTTTTCCACTGGATAGGGGATAGGTACCTGATCAGTGAATGGCTGATCACTTGGATTCCCACCAACTGCAAAAATGGGTATCCCATGTTCTCCCCTATAAATGGAGCGACAGGGGAGCATATGCATTGCAGAGACAATCATCTCAATGTTACTGCCAAATAGAAGTAGCAAAATACAGGTAAACATCATTTTTATTTGTATTCACAAAACTGGCGTAATTATCAAACATCAATATCAACAATATCTTTACTGCGCATTATGCTACCAAATTACAATTGGCTTTGTGTTCTCAGACTTGCTCAGCCTGGCGAATAGATATGACTGGGTGCAAACCAGTCCAAGGAGATGAAGTGGAATGTATTATGCAGATCAAATTTGATACTTTATTAGAAACTCTGAAGACAATGCATTTTGGGGTGATTTAGTGTCTTTCTCAAGTCACAGAGATTTGAGTGAATTGGATCTGATTTCGGTAACTTGAGAAAGGGGTCGAAGAGGCCAGTAACACATAACACATGACTTACTATGGTCATGTATCATACTAGAGTCATTAACCCTTTCACTGTGCTGTGGTCCCTCTGTGAGGGTATATGTATATATTGCCATATGTTTTTTATGCTTTTATACCTGTATGCAAGTTCTATTCAATGCTAAAATGAGAAAAACTTAATACGTTGCCTTACATCAGATATTCCAAAGGCCTTGCAAGGCGAAGACAAAATGTGTCTTAAACACCGCAAGGAAGACCGGATACGAAGGCTGTGTGCTTGGCTGTTTTCCCAGAAGCGTCGTATCTAGATAACGACTGTTCAACTACGTATATGATTTTCACTGTCTCAGGTGGAAATCCGGACTTTACATATATGGTTATGAGGTGAATTTGAGCCAATGAGACCATTACCCATTCCTAGTGATGAGACCAAAGGGTATAAGATCCCATATAATCTGTAATAAAGGGCGCAGTCATGTCCCCGTGTGAGGAACTATACCAGACCTCCGTGTGTGGTGTCTCTTCTTTACCGCCGGCAGCGAGGCATTGGGGTGGGCCTGATTGGTGCTGTACGCAGAAATTTTCCCTGACAAATGGCGCCCAATGAAGTAGGATGACAAAACCGGAGCCATGCAGCCCAGACCACCCAGATCCACGCCACAGGGAAGCCGTCCTGCTGCAAACCGAGCCTGATCAACTCACAGAACTCCAGGTAAGACCAGCATATATTTATGTTGTGTTTTACACTGAGAGTCTTGCAGCAGGAGGGACTATCTGTGTTTTGTGACCGGACGGGTTGGGTTAAGAGTTCTACACGGTAACTCGTGGGCTTCGGGTTTGCCGTCACGGACCACTGACCATCATAAGCGCACCAATCGCCCATCCAGGGACTAGTCACTAGTCTATTTGTTGCTGAAGTCCATAGTGTTTTAACGATAGTGGAGATTGTTTGTTGTATCTGCAGGATTTTTTTTCTCTTTCTTTTCATTTAGTCTCATAGGAGAAGGGACTTTCGGTTGTTTTGCTCTATATATTGAGCTAACGATTTGATTTCAGAGAGATGCATTCTGTAAGACAGGCTTCATAGGAGAAGGGACTCTCGGTTGTTTTGCTCTATATATGGGGCTAACGATTTGATTTCAGAGAGATGCATTCTATGGGGCTGGTTCCATAGGAGAAGAGACCTTCAGTTGTTTTGCCGTATATAAGGGGCTGACAATTTGGTTTAAGAAGGATACATTCTATGGAGCGTGTTATTATTATTATTGTTGTTCTAATATGCGTAAGACCTTATTAAAGAAGATGGAGCCCCTCAAGGGCTGTCGTTGAGCGGATGAATTGGTGGAGGTGAGACAAGGGTCCCAATTTGTAAAATGTAAGAAAACTCTTATGAAAATGTGTGACATGGACCCGCACGGTAGATTACAGCATGGAGACTGGGAGGAGGTCTTTAGGACCAAGAAGGGTGCCTTGAAAGACCAAGGGTTGCTAGAAAGTGCTGAAGTGAGGAGGAGAGAGACAGTCAGAGAAAGTTAAGTATGTACACGTATTAAGAAAGTATCGGTAAGTGAAATGTTGGAAAGTACAGTAAGTGATCAAGAGGGTGTCGGGAGAGTGTCTACAGAAGGTTATATTGGCAGTTAGGTAGGGAGAGAAGTATGGGGACAAGCAAAGTCGAGAGGAAAGTTACAAAGCATGTGATTTGTTGGCAGAGAGAGAGATGAAAAGGTGTATAATACTAGGTGGATAGATATAGATGTATGTGTGTGTGTATATATGTATATATGTACAAATTGTTAACTGAACTCGCTTTTAGTGAGAGAAGGATTGTTTACTTGAAGCTGCAGTCTGTATCTAGCTTGTCAAGGTCAAGAGATAACAGAGCGAGAGAGAATGCAATACTAACCCTGGAAAGTAGCCTTGTTTGTTTGAATAGTATAGAAGCTTGGAATGAATCTAATGAATTATAATGTCTTAGAAGGCAGGAAATATAGCAATTTTTAAGGTACATTTTTACTGGGTTCTGAGGTCACAAATGGACACGTCTTGGTCTCTTTCATACAGGTGTAAGAAAGTTATACCCCACTCACATCCTGTGGGGGCTTTTAAGAATACAGCGGTTGAAAATGAAGAACATGTTGCGCTGCCACAAGGTCCCAGCATATGTGTTATTTATGAGTTCAAATGCAGGGAATAGTTAAACTAAAACAACTTTGTTCAGTCGGTGAATGCATATTCGCAGAGAGATAACAGTTATTTTGCAAAAGTGGGGGCTTTCAGCTCAGGGTCACAGAAAGAGAAGGAAAGGCAGGGGGGCTGAAAGATACCCACACATTCTAAAATATATCAGCGTTTAATATAGCATATAATAGCTTCAGTAAATAAGACTTTTTCACATGATTTGTCGGGGATGGCGCTCATTCACGGTCTCATCCCAATAGAATCATGTACTTTGTAGCATTGTGGCACTCACCTCAATGTTTTTCAACTAATGTATGTTTGTTTGTCACACTTTTTGTTCTGTGTATCTGTGCGTGCTGGTGCACCTTCAAATGTGGGGGTGACGGGGCAGACTTGAGCGCATGGATGGATGAGAGTTAGTGACCCGTGTTCAGACTGTGATGAATGTAAAATGTGTGATGCAGATATTGACTGGGGATAAAAGTCCCCCCCCCCCCCCCGTGCATAAGACTTTACTTGGTTGTGATGTGGATGGGCAGACTGTGGAGTTTGAATGAAGGTGTGAAAATAGACGCAAGCGGCCGGTATCGAGGGGGTGGAGCTAGATGATCTAAAAGTGCGTAATGGATCATCCTTCTTTTGTCCACAAAGGAGGGGGTGAGAATCTTGAGCGGCCAGTAAAAGTTTTTTTTTTTCCCACACATTTGATAAGACATTGCAGGCAGGATCAGATTAATAATGAATTTGCTTAAAGGATATCACATTTCAAATATTAGTAGATGTTTGTAGATTACTCTGCCCCGATGTAACTCATGTCTCTGTTATTGGTGCTAACATCTTACAGGCCTTATCTGCATCCATCAAAATTTTTTTTCCCAATGTTGTACCACCTTGAACCCGGCTGCTCTTCTTCCAATTGAGTACCCTGGTTCAAAGGGGGAAGGAGAAGGCATAGGTGATCTAGGTATTGCAGATCAGCTATTTTTAAATTTTTTGCAACAAGATTCTGATCTTTTTGAAATAGAATATCAGCATGATTGTCTAGCAGTGATGCAACAAGAAAATTTAAGTTTTAAAAAGTTACTGAAAGCCCCTTGTTAACAATGCATATTTTGAGTTGATTTTTTTATAGATGGTACCAGGGTTATTGACGACTCCACACTGGATATGCAGTGGTCACACAACAAGATGTCCTAAAAGCAGAAGCTCTGCCACCGCATGTCTTAGCACAAGAAGCGGAACTGAAGGCCCTCACTGAGGCGCGTAGAGTGGCAGAAGGTAAGACGGCAAACATTTACACTGTTTCCCGGTATGCATTTGGCATAGCTCATGATTACGGCCCAATATGGAAGGCCAGACAGTTTTTTACCGCAAAAGGACAGCCAATGAAGAATGGTGCAGCGGTGCAGAGTCTCATGGAGGACCTACTTCTACCTAACAAAGTGGAAAGCTCACACCAATTCCTACACCGGAGAAACAAGAGGCAACGCCATCACAAACCACAAAGCAAAAGCAGCGGCCCTCAAGCCGTGGAAGAAAAGAAGAATTTGATAATAACTTTGGACTTTGATAATAACTTTGGACTTTGATATGCTAAAGACTTTACAGTTACAAGCCAGCAAGGAAAAAAAAAGACAAATGGACTAAATATGGGAGCAGCAGAAACAGGACGGTGTATGGCGAACAGTCAACAGAACTTGCCTACCACGGTCTCTGTGCCCCATGATGGCCCAGCTGGCGCACGGAAAGATGCACCTCTCAAAGCAGCAATGATGTCGACGCTTGAACAAGGACGGGTGGCTCCTGGGTTTTCTGTAGCTGCTGCATTATTTGTCCAATCTTGCATGATCTTTGCCGTAAGCAACAGGGCAGAAGTAAAAATTGCCACACAACACTTGCCGGGGCCACTCTACCCATTTCAGGGATTGCGAATTGGCTACACTCAGCTCCCACTTGTTGGGAAGTATGAATATGTGCTTGTTGTTGATTTCTTTTCAGGTTGGAGACCTACCCTGTTACCAAAGTAAATAAGCAGGTAACCGCACAGAAGCTCATGAATGAGGTAATCCGCAGATACAGGGTACCGGAAGTGATTGAGTCAAACAAAGGTACACACTTCACAGGTGAAATAATGCAACACACCATGTCTGCTCTGGGTATATACCAGGCTTTCCACACACCCTACCATCCGCAAAGTAGATACAAAAGGCAATGAAGAAAACGGGTAAATCTTGAATTGAGTGCCTTCCATTAGTTCTTTCCCAGGAGGGTACATGCCACAGTAGCCAAGTTTGAGGAATGATTTTTTTTGTTAATTTTGTCACAGGTCTCTCCAAGGAATTGTCAGTAACGCATTCTGCAGTCTCTGCTTCTCTCCCAGGTCCTACAGATGAGTGTCACAATCTGAAACCAGGTGACAGGGTCTATGTGAAAAAGTTTGAGAAAGAAACCCGGTTTAAAGGTCCCTACCAGATGTTGCTCACCACCCCAACTGCAGTCAAGCTCGAAGGAAAGCCCACTTGGATCCACACCTCGCACTGCAAAAAGGCGCTGGGTCCCGGAGCACAGAACTCATGATCCTGCATATCCTTTACATGCTATAATGTGGTACAATTCCTATAACACACACCTTTGACTACTGTACACTAGCCCTCTGTTTCAGGGATCAGAACAAATTAATACAATCAAATGTGCAATATGAAGACTACACTGAGGGTGAGAATCTTACACCGCATCATACTAAGAGAAAAGTTCACGCTCCAGGTGGTAACTTTGATCCACATGTATACATAGATGCGATAGGAGTGCCAAGGGGGGTGCCAGATGAATTTAATTCTAGAGATCGGGTTAAAGCAGGTTTTGAGTCCTTATATGCTATTGTCACTATTAATAATAATGTAGATTGGATGAATTATATCTATTACAATCAGCAGAGGTTTGTAAACTACATCAGAGATGCTTTGCAAGGGTTAGCTGACCAGTTAGGGCCCACTGCATCCATGGCGTTCCAAAATAGAGTCGCCCTGGATATGATTTTAGCAGAAAGAGGTGGAGTATGTAACTTCCTGTACATGTATAATCCCTTTGATCAAAAAGAGTATGAGTAAGGGACTGGACAATGTGAGACCAACGTTTCCCTTGTTTGAAAAAGATGAAGAGCCAGTTCTGATAATGCCAACCACGTACGTTACCAGAAGAATGGAGAAATGTACTAGTACTGCGCCTGCCCCGATCTCCTAAGATGGATTTTCAGTGGAATTCCCATTTGCCTAGGGATAGTGCAGAAGACCTTAGGTTCCGGCGAGGGCGCACCCTGAGGGGTGTTAACTTGTACACATAGAGGGTATGGATGCCCAGAAATGAGCCCAGGGAATCCATGGCCTCCTTCTGAGGTGAGGTAGGAATCCCCCCTCCTAGGAGTAGGGACTTACAGGCAGTGGGGAAACCCTGACGCAAGGGAGAGGCGACTGAGGAAGAGTGCAAGGTCTGGTGCTTGATCTCCATATTAAGTTTTTAGGGGTGTTTGTGAGGGTATATGTATATTTTGCCATATGTTTTTAATGCTTTTATACCTGTATGCAAGTTCTATTCAATGCTAAAATGAGAAAAACTTAATACGTTGCCTTACATCAGATATTCCAAAGGCCTTGCAAGGCGAAGACAAAATGTGTCTTAAACACCGCAAGGAAGACCGGATACGAAGGCTGTGTGCTTGGCTGTTTTCCCAGAAGCGCCGTATGATTTTCACTGTCTCAGGCGGAAATCCGGACTTTACATATATGGTTATGCAGTGAATTTGAGCCAATGAGACCATTACCCATTCCTAGTGATGAGACTAAAGGGTATAAGATCCCATGTAATCTGTAATAAAGGGAGCAGTCATGTCCCCGTGTGAGTAACTATACCAGACCTCCGTGTGTGGTGTCTCTTCTTTACCGCCGGCAGCAGGGCATTGGAGTGGGCCTGATTGGTGCTGTACGCAGAAATTTCCCTGACACCTCAGATAGTTTTCCAAGCTGCTCTGTACATTATAGGTCCTTAACATGACAGAAAATAACCACAATGTTCCTTTGTCTGACAACATTCATTGCTCTGCTGTTCTTTACTGCAAGAACACTATATGGGCTCCTTGATTACCAATAGCTCATGACAGAGCTACCCCTTATATGTATGTCAATCTACCAGTAATTTTGAGATATGAAATTCATTAGCCTAGGCCACTACATGCAATCTTTTAAACAATAGGAAGATCATAGAATGGTAAAGTTGAAAGGGACCTCCAGGGTCATCAGGTCCAACTCCCTGCTCAGTGCAGGATTTACTAAATCATCCCATACAGATATTTGTCCAGCCTTTGTTTGAACACTTCCACTGAAGGAGAACTCACCACCTCTCGTGGTAACCTGTTCCACTCATTGATCACCTTGTCAGAAAGTTTTTTTCTATTATGTAATCTGTGTCTCCTCCCTTACAGTTTCATCCCATTGCTTATAGCCCTTCCTTGTACAAATGAAAATAGGATCCCTCTGCACTGAGATAGCCCTTCACATATATTTGTAGACAGCTATTAAGTCTCTTCTCAGATGTTTTAAAGTGAAGGTCGGTGTCCTTAACTACTTAACTTAACTACAAATGCACAGGTCACACATATGTTTGTCACTGGCTGGCTGCACCTCACACACTTTCTGTTCTTCCTACCACCTGGATGCACTCTGCATGTAATACTGTCAACACGGATAGCCATCTGTTCTCTTAACCCCTACTTTTTGGTCTAAATATGGAGGTAGCAACTAAATTGGAGTAGAGAGCACTCAGTAATATCAGTATTATGTGTAGAGTGCATTCAAGGATTGTACAAAGCAGAAAGTCTTTGAGTAATACCTTCAGCCACTAGCCTCAGAGCAGGAAGTGACATCAGAGTATGGGGGTTGTTCTGTACTTTACAGTCCAGTAATCTGCAGATACTTTGTTATTTTCTGTCGTATTAAGGACCCAAAGATTACAGTGCACATTGGAAACTAGCATTTGAGGGACCATAGGCTTGGCATTTCAAATTACTCTAGTAACTCCATTTTACTAATTCTAAAAATGTTCCTGCAATTTCACTTTTATGTGCTATTCCTAATTATTTTTTTACACTGTATTTTGGTGTGTTTCTTTTTTTAATAAGAACAAAATTATACAGGGGTCACTCAACATACAATATTAGTTGGTTCTGAGCTGACCATTATGTGTTTTAAATGTTGTATGTTGAAGCCATAACTCTATGAAAAACTATATCAAAAAAGCAAGTCCTTACATTTAAGTGTCAAGAACTGCAGGAAGATGTACACTGTAAATCACTTGCTATGTTTAATATATTTTTATTAGAACTTTTGTGCATTTTTTACACAATAGTAAAGAGAAAAAACACAACAACTAGTGGTCTCACAGGACTGCGACAATAGGATAGGGGTTAGAAAAAGGAAAAATCGTACGAAAGCATAACAACAATAACCAATGCTATGTGCCTGTCTGGCGCAACCTCAACAAACTATACTTGTACAATACATCAATGGGGAACCAGACACACTGATATAAGTGGCCCCTATAATCCTAAAACAATCAACCATTGGACCCCTGAGTCCATAGAAAAAAAAACAAACTGAAAATAAATTGTAAATATTAGATCCTAAAACAGAAGAAGAAACAAAAAAAAGATGAGGGAGGGAGAAAAGGGGCATCAGACAGAAAGGGAGAGAAACCCTCTGGCAATAAATGTAAGGCCACACGAATTCCAACAGTGGATTATACAGATAGCAGCCCCACTCCATAACCTCGTAAGGAACTTGACAAGACCCACTTCTGTCATCACCCCATTATATTCTGGAACTCGGAGGAGTCGCGAAATTCATTCCATAATGACCAGACATGTCCGCTCAAGCATGCAACGTCAAAGCCCTCATCTAGTAACTCATATACATCATTTGAGTTAACTCCTGGATGAATTCCATTATCGAGAGGGTGACATTGCTCCATCAATGGCATGGCCTCAGTGAGGAAACGATGTAAAAGACCTCTTTTAATTGTTGCAAAAGGGCCAGGAATAACAAAGCAGTGCTAGCTGCAGAGAGGCCTCTATCATGCTAGAAGACACACCTTCGTACAGCTCAAAGACTTTCCCCCAGAAAGGCTGAAAGAGCAGGCACTCCCACCAAAAATGTAGCATTGTGCCACACCCGGACCCACATCTCCAACAGGAATTTGGCACCGCGGGAAATATATAGTGGATCAGGTGGGGACATCTGTACCACCTAGAGAGGAGCTTCAAGTTTTTCTCTTGTGCCACACAGGCCAAGGGTAATTTGTGTGTAAACGTGAATGCACTCTCCCAATCTGAGACCTGTATCTCCCATCCCTTTGTGTATTGTGGAAGACCCTGTATGAGCTTCCTAAGTATCATATTGTCAATGTTGGAGAGGTCATGGGTGGGAAGGGGGGCTAGTTCGTAAAAATAATTCCTCAGTAGGTTCAGGATGGTCGCGAAGGTGGCACGGCACCAACTGAGCCCTCCAGAAAAAAGACAACTGGAGATATTTCAGCCACAGTAGTTTCAGATCGGGTCGGGATGCCTGTAGAGCATTAAATGATGAAAGACCCCCAGAGCTCGCTATCTGTCAGCACTGTATATCCTTTTCCTCTCTCCAACAAAGGAAGTTCTGTTTCTCCTGACCCAGGGAATGCAGGGTTGTGGAATAAGGGGGATTGAGCCCCTTTGCATATTGCAACATCTCCTCTTGCAGTCATACATCTAGACAGTTCAAGGTCAATGGTATGTGAGGGAAAGCTGTGGGTCTGTCCTCTGTAGGGATCAAAGCAGTAGGCGTATATGGGGCCACACCAGTGCTGCCTTCAGAGCCACCCATTGTTTCAAGCTGGTGTGGAAGTGCCAGTCCAACAGCCTAGTGAGGACTGCGGCTGAGTAGAAGATTTTAAGGTCAGGTAAACCTACTCTGCCCTTGGGTTTTGTGCGAGTCATGGTCTGGTAGCTAATACGGCTATTCCTCCCTCCCACACAAATCTGCGAAACACCCTTTGAATCTGTTAAAAAAAATGTGCAGGGAGCTTAACTGGCAGGGTCTGGAAGAGATATAGGAATTTTGGGGCCACATCCATTTTTAAGACATTTACGTGCCCAAATCAGCTCAACTGTTTTGCAGCATAGCTGTTCAGATCACATGTCACTTTCTCCAGTAGGGGAGCATAGTTAAGATGGTATAGAGAGGAAACAATGTGCACCCCTAGGTATTGGATGGAGGATGTTCGCCATGAAAACTCAAATTTGTCAGCTAAGTAAGCCATCTCTCCAGCTGGAAGGGAGATATTCAAAGCTTCAGATTTGTGGAGGTTTACTCTGAAATTACCCAGATGCCCAAATTTAGAGGACTCCTGCTGGGAATTGCTGGGAACGAAATGCACAGCTATGAGATAAACATTAAAAGGTCATCTGCATATAAGGCATTTTCAAGTTTGGGTCCAAATCTGAAAACCATGTACATCGGGATTATTCGACAGTGCCACAGCCAAGTGCTCCATAACAATGGCATGGAGAAGGGGGAATAACGGACAACCTTGTCTCGTGCCGTTCCTAATAGGTACCGGGTCCGTTAGGAGGCCATTCACACAGATCTGTGCGACGGGTTCTTGTATTATTCCAGGATCCAATTCTGAAACTTGGGCCCCAAACCCAATTGCGTCAGAAAGGAACGTAGAAAGTCCCAGCCAACATGATCGAAGGCCCTTTCCATATCCACTGAGAGGAGACAAAATGGCTGCAACAACTGCTTGGCTTGGCTAATAAACAGGAGGGTCTTGTTAGTATTGTCCCTAGCTTCCCAACCTTTTACGAATCCCACTTGGTCATTATGTATATGGGTCAGCAGAATGGGAGCCAACCTGCCAGCCAGGACCTTGGGGAACAACTGGATATCTAGATTAATGAGCAAGATGGGATGATGACTGGGGCATAGCCCTGGGTTTTTCTTGGCTTGGGGAGCACTGTAATATGGGCCATAAGTGACTGTGGAGGGAATGGGGCCAAGGGCAAAACTTGGTTGAACGTCTCTTTCACGGAACTGTTTGAAAAAATGGGAGGTGAATACATCTGGGCCAGGGCCTTTCCCCATCGGCGATGCCTTAATGGCCTCGCTAATCTTCTCTGCAGTAAAATCTATCTCCAATGCCTCTTTCGCTTTCCCGCAATAGTTGGGAGGGCCGTCTGCCTAACATAGTCATCAATCTTGTTCTTCCAACTGTCAAGGGTCATATCAGCCAGCTGACCTCTTATATTGTAGAGACCATGGTAATAAGCACAGAATACCTCTGTGATCACCTTAGGGTCATGTCTCTTTTGACCTGTACTGTCCAATATGTGGGGAACATATATAAGACTCATCCTACTTCGAAGACAACGTACCAGAGAGCGTCCACACTTATTGGTGTACTCATAAGAGTAGCGCTTCAAACTGTCATGAAGATGCAAGTATCTCTGGTCCAAGATGTGTCTCAGCTCTTCTCTAGTGTTCAGCAGCTCGTTCTGTATGGTTAAAGTGCTCGACCGGTGGAACACTGTCTCCAGAGCCGCAATCTTGGCCAGTAGGGAAATAATTGTGGCGGCGTTCTCGCGCTTAAGGTACACTCCATGTTTAATGAGGATTCCCCCTAAAGGCATATTTAAGTGCCTCCCATTGCACCAGCTTTGGAGTGGTGTCCGCGAGTGGTCTTTGAGGAAATTTTCCATGGTGCTGCGCAAATCAGCACAGCACACCGAGTCCTCCAGAAGATTGTCATTCAACCTCCAGGACCAAGGCCTTCCCAGGGCACCTGGGACAGTTAGTGTGAGGAGGACTGGGGTGTGAGCTAACCATAATGCGACCTAATAGAGGCCACTGGACCCCAGGTCCCGGCATGTTGGCTTGTAAAGATTAGGTGAATGCAGCTATTTGTATGCTGTGCAGGAGGAAAGTAAGAATAATCTCGGTCTGTGAGGTGAGTCACCCTCCAGACATCCACTAGCTGCAGCTGCCTAAAGGCCTTGTGAAATAGGTGGAGTTCCGTGGCGGAGACTGTCACCCACCCAGATGTAAGTCTTTTTTAGGGTCCAAAGGAAAGTTAAATTCACCCCCCAGCACCACGACACCCTCCGCAAAGTCTGTCAATTTGTTAAGTATTAGTCTACCCCTTTGTACAGGGCTCTGATTGAGAAGATACCACACTGCAAGAATGAGAAGTTTGCCTCACATTCTGACCTTTATGAAAATAAAGCGCCCCTCCGGATTAGTTACTGTGTCCAAGAATTCATGGGGTACCATCCTGTGGATGGTGTGAGGTACTGAGTGGCGTGATAGTGGATGGTCACTACGTCGCCCCTAGGTTTTGTTATTATGTCTAGTGGGGCTGGTGGAAGTTCATCTCCCACTGTTTGAGACATGTAAGTCCAGGGTTGCAATGTAATCTCCAGCAAGTAGTTGCTGGAGATGTTTTCTTTAACCCCTTCCCGCTCCTGGACGTACCTGGTACGTCATGGCAGCCTGGTACTTCCCGCAACATGACGTACCTGGCATCGGAGATGCGCCCGCCGCTGTTAACCCCTTCCCTGCCGCGATCTAAGTAGATCGCGGCAGGGAAAGAGTTCACAGAGGGATCGCGATCCCTGTGTGTCTCCGGCCGGAACTCGCGATGTTATCGCGAGAGCCCGGCCTGTCACCATGGCAACAGGACGCCAGACACTGGCGTCCTGTATTGCCTGTGCCTATTATCGCTGTACAAGCGATAAGGCATGGCAGAGCAGTAGCTCTGCCATGCCTTATGACAGCGATCATAGGCACAGTGATGTAAGTCCCTCAGAGGGACTCAAATAGTATTAAAAAAAAGAAAAGAAAAGTGTAAAAAAAATAAAAATGTAAAAAAAAAAATGTAAAAAACCCCTTTTTTATGCTTTTTCTAATATTAGCATAAAAAAAGGGGAAAAAAACTAAAACCCCACATATTGGGTATTGACGCGTCCGTAACGACGTGTACAAAAAGTTGAACATGCTTTTTATTTTGTACGACAAAAAGCGTTAAAAAAAAACGCTAAAAAACAGAGGCAAAATGCTAATATTTAGCATTTTGCCTCACAAAAAATGCAATAAAAGTGATCAAAAAAGCCGTACATGGGGGCGGAGCCTGACCGCGGAGTGTGATGGCCGCATAGGAACAGCGCTCCGTCACACAGGCACAGATACAGGCTCCTAAAACAGCTATTTTGAGTGAAAATGGGGAAAATCACTAAGGAAAAGGGAGGTGAGCAGCAAGGGACACCACGACCGGCCCGCTGTCAGTCGGATCTCCAGCGCTTTCTAAAAGACCGGAGCTCCCGCTCCCCGCATGCTGCTGGCAAGATGGCGCCGGCCGCAGCCGCTGCACGGACCACAGCGCGGGAGGGAGAAAGCTCCTCTGATGAGGAAGAAGATGAACCCCTCTCAAAGGGATTCATGAAGGACTTACTTGCTAAAACAATGAAGCCAGTTATGAATGAGCTGTCCGAAATAAAGGAGGAGGTAAGGAGCATGGGGAGGAGGGTTGAAGATTTGGAAGGCTCTGCAGTCACTCTGACTACCCATACAGGAGAATTAGCTGCAGTAGTCAGAGAACAACATTTGCAAATAAATAAGATGCTCCTCATGCAAGAGGACATAGAGAACAGAAACCGCCGGAATAATGTCCGTATTAAGGGACTGCCGGAAACCTGGGCTAATGATGCACTAAAGAAAATTGCCACAGAAATTTTTGCAGATCTATTGGGAGGGGACAGAGTGACATCTATAAATATAGAACGAATCCACAGAGGTCTGAGGCCACAACCTGCTGCTGGGGACCCCTCAAGAGACATTGTCTGCAGACTCCTGTCTTTTTCTGATGCGGCGGCCATTTTGAGTGCAGCACGAAACGCAAGAAATTTGCTTTATGATGGAGTGGCAATCCAGATATTCCAGGACCTCTCACCCACCACTCTAGCCAAACGCAGGTTGCTTAGACCCCTCCTTGAGGGTCTTAAGGCAAAAAATATTAGGTATGCGTGGCTATACCCGTTCGGTATCGGCATCACCCATAAAGGAAGGAGATTGAACATTCGCTCCCCCGAAGACCTTAAAGACTGCTGGCAGCACCTGGGGCTAGAGCCTATTGAGATACCGAATTGGCTGCCTCTCCAGGAGTTCCCGACCCTCCCGCACCTCCCCACTCCAGAAAGCTGGCACACAGCCAACTACTCCAAATCCCCCAGAAGTAAACTGAAGAAGAAGTCCAGAGAGGAAATCACATCGGGTGACACATGAACCTTCTAGTCATCACCTTTGGACACTCTTCAAGAGATGGTTGGTGTGCGACCCAGTTCGTTTCAGTTCCTTGGGCAAACACCCCCCCCCCCCCCCCTAAGCGTTAAGGGGCTACCCAGCATCTAAAAGGTTCATCTGCTATAATATCATCTTATAGACTCTCATAAGGAAAGAACTCTACACCTAAAAGGTAGTACCCGCCTATTCAGAGCATCCCCGCAGAAGGAGGAGCCTGCCTGTGCCCCTCCGATCAGGCACCTACGAAACCGAAGAAAACCAAGGGCAGGAGCCTTGGTTGCATTTTGGTTGTATTTTGGACTAATTCTGTTGTTGCTTTTAACTTCTACACCACATAGTCCGCCCCACCCTATACACTCTATTCAGAGAGACTCCCGTCACCCGGGGGATACTACCCCCTTTTTCCCCCACCCCACCTTTCCCCCCTTGTCTCTCTGAATCTCTTGAAAAAGAGAACCACCAAGACCTTATCCTCTACTTTCACCAAGCAGTCAACAAAGGTCACTGATCTACACTTTCCTCTCCCCACTCCCCCTCCCCTCTATTCTCTCCTGCTGGTTTTATTCCTTTTACTCCCCCCCCCCCCCCCCCGGACATACACGAGCTTCCTACCAACCTCCTCTATACTCCATTCCTGAGATTTCGCATCCGACACCTGTGTACTCTCTTCACAACAGCTGTTTAAGATTATATACGGTACTATAACTGCTTTGTTTTACTCCATTAGATCGCCTGTCTCCACCGCGTCGTCTTCTAAACTGATTACAGCATAAACAAAAGCCAAGTCGAGATCATGGATTTGGTGAGAGTCACGTCTTTCAATGTCCGGGGCCTCAATACTCCACAGAAGAGGTATAGTATTTCTCAACTTGTCAAAAAATACAAATCTAAAATTGTATTATTACAGGAAACACATTTCAAATTAGATAAATGCCCATGCCTGCCAGGGAAAGCTTTTACACAGAGCTACCACAACTCACACCCGACCTCCGCCTCCAAGGGAGTTTCTATCATATTTCACAGGACCATAAACTTTGCCCTTAAGGCTAAATACTCTGACGAACTAGGAAGAGTGCTATTTGTAAAGGGCACTATCAATAATACCAAGCTAACCATAGCTAATCTGTACGCCCCCAACGCGAATCAAATAAATTGGCTGATAACCCAACTAAATGTTCTGAGGGAGTTCGCAGAGGGACCGATCATCATCGGCGGAGACCTGAATGTCTCACTAAATCCCCTCCTAGATTCCTCAATAGGAAGATCATGGATACCACAAAAACAGATTAAAAGACTCAATAAAACCTTGCAGGACATGGGAGTCGTGGACGCATGGCGGGCCCTTAATCCCTCAACAAAAGATTACACCCACTACTCCCAGGCCCATGCCTCATATCAGAGGCTGGATTATATTCTAACCTCCCAAAATATACTAGCAAAGGTAGAAAAAACAAAAATAGAAGCCATCACCTTATCCGACCATGCACCCATTCATGCGGATCTAAGAATAATGGGTGAAGAACCCAGGGAATGGATCTGGAAGCTCAACACATCGCTACTAGACTCTGCAACAGATAGAGTATACCTAACAAAAATGTTAACAGAGTACTTCCATTTAAATTCTGCGGGGGAGGTACAGTTTCCCATGATATGGGAGGCGCATAAAGCCTACATAAGGGGCTACTGATTTCGTTAGGAGCACGAGTCAAAAAGAAACAGCAAGCAGAAATAGACGACCTCCTAACAAAAATAGCAAAATTAGAGCAGATAGACAAATTATCACAAGCTTCAGATAAATTGGGAGAACTAAAAGACTTGAGACGCACCCTGAAATGCGCATTAGACTCTAGACACAATAAAAAGCACATTTACTTTAAGCACATCGCTTACGCACATGGCAATAAAGGGAGCAAACTCACAACATCTCTGATTAAGAAAGCGAAAGCCAAGAACACCATCGCAGCAATTAAGGACCACAAAGATAGATTAGCTACCTCCTCCCAAGAAATTGCGGAGTGCTTTCAGCAATTCTATGCAAATCTATACGACCTAAAAAGACAAGACCCTCTCAAAGAACAGGGAGGAAACGAGGAACAAATTAAAAAGTTCCTTAAAGATGCCAAACTGCCAACTTTGGGAGACAAAGAGGCCAACACACTACTAAAACCCATTTCACTACAAGAAGTAGAAGAAATAATAATGCTCAGCCCTGAGGGGAAAAGCCCCGGCCCAGACGGCCTCCCATTAAGATACTATAAGGTATTCAAAGATATTCTAGCCCCAAACCTAAAAAATCTCTTCGACGCACTTATGACTGGAAACCCCCTACCTAGACAAGCGCAGGAAGCGCATATCACGCTTATATATAAAGAAAAAAAAGACCCACAATTATGCAGTAGTTACAGGCCAATATCCCTGATAAATGTGGATATTAAATTTTGGGCAAAGCTTTTGGCAAGAAGAATGGAGGATTTGATTCCATCCCTAGTGAATAAAGAGCAAATGGGGTTTGTTAAGGGACGTGAGGGCAAAGGAAACAGCTATAGATTACTACATGCAATCAAATATGCCCAAACTCATAGAATCCCGCTAGTATTGATTAGTACAGACGCTGAAAAGGCGTTCGATAGGGTGAGCTGGAGCTATATGGAAAATGTCTTGAGCCACTTTAACTTCCCCTCTATTTTCATTAAAGCAATCCTGTCCCTGTACAGAGAACCCTATGCAAGGTTAAAAATAAACAATATATTATCCCCTCCCTTTAATATCAAGAATGGAACCAGACAGGGCTGCCCGCTTTCCCCGACCCTGTTCGTTCTTACCATGGAACCCCTTTTGCAAGGGGTGAGAATGAACCCAAACATACAAGCACTCAAAATAGGCACAAAAACTCTAAACACGGCTGCGTTTGCAGATGACGTCATGTTCGTGGTGTCAGAACCTGAAACGGGCATCCCGAATTTGCTGTCCCTGCTGGAACACTTTGGATCGGTATCCAATTTTAAAATCAACTATTCAAAATCTACCATCTTAAACATCACACTACCCCCAGCGAGGCGTGACTCCCTTAGCTCCGGCTCACCCTTCACATGGTCAGACGTCTCAGTAGAATACTTAGGGATAACAATCACAAAAAAGATGGAGGATCTCTATTCCCAAAACTTTGCCCCACTATTAACACAGATTAAAAACCTCCTCCAAACATATGACCTCCCGTTCATTTCGTGGATAGGGAGAAAGAACATATTAAATTCCTACATCCTGCCAAAGGTTCTGTACAAATTAAGAATGCTCCCAATTGCTCTCCCCCAGGCCTTCTTCAAGGCCCTTCGCTCAGCCTTTAACGGATTTACGTGGAGACAGAGAAGACCCCGTCTGGCCTACAGCCTCATGATTAGAAGGAGGGAGGAAGGAGGGATTGGGTTGCCATGTGTCCACGACTTCTACCTTGCAATACAAATAAACTACTGGATGGAACTCAATTCCCCCGAAAGGGATGATATTCTTTACCTGCTAGCATCGAGCTCCCACGGGGGCACTCTATCAGAAGACTTATGGTACCCTAACAAAACACAATACAGGTCGAGAAAATTCAACCCTCTCTTAAAAGGTCCGTGCGAGGTATGGGACAAACTCAAACCATCCTTAGCACCAGATCCCTCCCCAGCGTCCCCGTTGAATACTATCACTAAATTACTAGGGAGACAGACCGAAGGCCCAACGAAGAGCCTTTGGAAGGCCTTTGATCGGCTAACAATAAAAGACCTCCAGACACACGCTCATGTAAAAACATCGGACATCATCTCCGCATTAGCACCCAGGACAACAGTATCGTTCCTGCAAAAAGCACACATAATTAACACATTCGATGACTTTAAGAAAAAATACAGATCCACCAGACCCGAAACTCCCTTTGAAAAGCTACTCGATCAAGACCTTTCAAAAAATAAAAACAAAATGATTACCTTTTTACGAAAAAAGATTATCTCGCCACCCGACCACTACAAACCTACTTTCATTAAGTCCTGGAAAAGTGAATTAAATCTGACTGTCTCGGTCGCGGACATAAAGACAATTCTACAGACAGCATTCGGCCACTCCCAGTGTATACTCCTACAAGAAAGCCATTATAAGTTGCTTGTCAGGTGGTATAAAACCCCTCAATGGCTGTACGCGTATAAACTCTCCCCGCATGATAGATGCTGGAGGTGCAATCAGGGTGTGGGCTCCTTTAGGCATATTTGGTGGAACTGTCTGGAAATCCAACCCTTCTGGTCGGAGATCGAGGGAGTCATCCAACAACTTAAACCGGGATTTAAGTTAACAGAGGAAATGATCTTCCTCTGGAAACCATCCTCTACTTTTCACCCGTTAAAAGATAAGCTGATTGCCTTCTTAATTGACGCAGCAAAAGCTCTCATTCCCACCCTATGGCTCCAAAAAACTCCCCCTACTCTAACCCAATGGAAATTGAAAGTAGATTCAATTTGTAATATGGAGGAACTTTCAAGCTGGAGCAAAGGCTCACATGATAGATTTATGGAGGTGTGGACCCCTTGGAGGCGGATGGTCTAAGTGGTCTGTCTGACCTAATTAGTTGGTGAGGAGGAGGCTCATGCAACCCCGGCAGACAAAAGACAAAAAGAAACTCAAATTAATAGAAAAGATCCCCCCCCTCTCTCCCCCCCCTCCCCCCACACACACACACATGCTTCTTTCACTGTTCCTTTACCTGTGGAGGAAGGGGCCTCGGGCTTGCAAGAATATGTATGGCCGGAGATGAACCTCAAAATTAAGATCAGGCGGATTCTCGTGACAGCCGAGTAAGGCAATGTAAACTAAAACGCAGAAGGAGGGGGTCGGAGACCCCGATGCGGAGGACGCGGTGGAGACCAGCAGGGGAGACCAGCAGTAGGATATTTGGTATGTCATATAGGATCCCACCTTTGGATCCCTCCCCATTTTCCCATCCCCCACCCTTATTCCCCCTTTCTCATCCCTAACCTCCCATTCCCCCCCCCCCCCACCCTGAAGTTCATGTTCTTCATTGTACGTTTAAAGACGCAGTAAGCCTCGCAGGGCACATAAAACTTGGGGAGCGGCTAAGCTTTGGCATAAGAAGACAACATACGAAGCTCCCCTGAGGACATGCCCCCAAGTGAATGTTGTCATAAGATTTCAGTCAGTGAGCACTTGTATTTTGACTCCCTGCGAGGAGAATGTATGCGCATTATATTCTTTTGTGTTAACAACTTATCTCATTTTGAAAAACCAATAAAATTGGATTTAAAAAAAAAAAAAAAAAAAAAGCCGTACATTTCCCAAAATGGTACCAATAAAAACTACAGCTCGTCTCGCAAAAAATAAGCCCTCATAGAGCTCCGTACATAGAAAAATAAAAAAGTTACAGGACTTTGAATGCAGCTATAGAGAAAAAAAAAAGATTTCCAAAAAAAGGGGGTTTTATTGCAAAAAAGTGTAAAAACCTAAAAAAAATATAACAATTTTGGTATCGTTGTTACCGTACCGACCCGCAGAAAAAGTTTAGTGTGTCATTTATGCTGCATGATTAACGCTGTAAAAAAAAAATAAAAATCTATGGCAGAATTGATGCGTTTTCTCTCCCTGTTATCATTAAAAAAAAAAAAAAAAAAATTTACGATATTGTCTATATACCCAAAAGTGGCACCGATAAAAACTACAGATCGCCACGCAAAAAACAAGCCCTTACACGGCCCCGTCCACGGAAAAATAAAAAAGTTATGGCTTTTGAAAAATGGAGATGGAAAAATACCAAAAAATCGCTTGGTCCTCAACGCCAAAATAGGCCATGTCATTAAGGGGTTAAAAGTCTTTGGGCCTGGATTTTTTGAATGGGTGGCAGGTTAGTAGTGGGAACATCCATTTTACTTCCTCCACTCTGGGTTGAGGGGCAAGGTTAATCAGCACAGGTGCTGAGGGTAGGCCAGGAAGAGCTATAGAAGTGGCAATTTTCTTAGACACAATGATGGCTGCTGAACGCGGGCAGTCTGTTATAACTGCTGAAGGTCTTGTTATTTTATGCACCTGCAGCAAGTGACCTGTACAGGCAAGGATTGTCTGTGAAGTTAATGCTGCAGGAGCTGGACTGTTGTTTTCATGCCTGAAGCCAAGACTGTATTTTCTGCTGATTCATTGGACTGAAAAATAAACACAGGTCACGCCTGTACTTGGACTTTAAAACATGTCTCTGTCTCTGACTGCCAAACACCCCGCAAACCCGCACTCTACCGAGCTGTCTTCCCACAATGGCTACACTCCCCTTGACTTAGTTGTCAGATTCATGTTGTGGAACCATGCTGTAAATTGCCATAACATGCCCTGCACGGAAGTGCATCTCCTGGAGAAATAAGACATAAGAATTTAGCTTATGTAACTGGTACAGAACTTGACTTCTCTTTTGCGCCACATTGAGACCACTAAGGGTGCAGAAATTTAATTTAGACATGCCAGGTGATAGTAGCTATAGCATGACAGCGGCCACAGAGGGTGACGAAAGCGAGAAAACAAAAGAGAGAAAAAAGGGAGGAGAAGGGGAGAGCAGAAAAGGGGAGAAACAAACAATGAAAGAAAAAGCAACAATTGATACAAAAACAAACAGTTACTTGAAGTGATCCCAAAACCAAGATAGCAGCAGCCGATCTAGTGAAAATGGGAGCCGCCACTTCATCGGAACACAACCCCCCAGAAGTGTTTTTTGCCGGCGGCACCTCCAAACGCATGCTTCTTCATCCTCTTCTTGGCCGGATCCAGACCACTGCCTGTCGAGGAGGAAAGTGTCAATCCTCTGGCTGGATGGAGACCCTGACTGCGCTCCCAGGTGCTGTTGAGAGTGGCTCTTTCTGTTGCTGCCCATGCTCAATCAGGAGCTCTTGAGAGTAGTGTCCTCACTCCGCCCCGGCCAGGCCATGCCCTCTCTAAATCACTTTCTATGTAGAGTATACATAGTTCTGTATAGTTTATACAGTGTACCATTGAAATAACATGGAAACCCCCTCACCTGATGTCCAAAGGAGCTGCTCATCCTGGCATAGCTGAAGGGCAATACAGAACATTTAGTACTACGCTATACTATAGAAGGACACTACTGGACAGAGCTACAGTACATGCAACTCAGTAATACAGGGGTTTACCAGTGAAATGATCATGAGGAGTTTCCAGCAAAGTGCATGTGTCGCAGATCTTGGCGGTCTATGACGTTGTATGTTAAATCTGGTTAGAAGTTGCAAAGGCCTGGGAAAGACCATTGCAGATTGAAAACATTGTATCCTGAGGCCATTGTAACGTAAGAAACCATTGTAAATATTTTCTTGTTTTCCAAAAATGTGAAGGAAAGGCATGAAAAATAACACATATTAATTTACCCTAAAGTTTGGTACTATAACTTGTCATCTTAGAAAGAAGCCCTTATTATCAACACCTTTTCAAAATAAAGCTGATTTCGTCTTCAAATTATGATTTCGAAAAATCTCAATTTATTAACTGAATTACTTAAAATATAAAATGGATTTTCTAGTAATTTTATTTTAGATCAATGAAATGTTACTCTCACCTACAAAAACTAGGATATCTATTATAATGCAGATTTCACTTTTTATTATAATGTGAATATTTGTCTCCACCTACTGGTAAAAATAAATATTTCACTCTCAAATTGCATATTTAACATTTCTTGCGCTGTAATTCTTTTGTATGTAATTCTGTACAACTGCTAAAATGTATTTTTACAGTATATAGTTAATAGAAAGTGTGCACACGTGCACTAAGGTGGAGGGGAAAAAAATCCCTTAGACTGAAGTTCCTTGGTCCATTCAAGGAGGAAATTCTAAGGAGAAACCCTCCATCTAAACAGATAGTCATCTAATGTTAACCCATTAAAGACTCAGCCAGTTTTGGTTTTACTGCATGGGGAATTTGTAATGGTGTGCCACTGCTGCCTCCCTTGCCCCCCTGCTACTGGAGCAGTGGTCGAGGGCTGTCCTCCTCCACATGCTGCATGCTGTATCTGCTCCACTGCTGGCTCCCTGGTGTCTGTCTGCCCAAAGGGCTTACGCACGCTTTTGCCACCTTTCTTAAAGAGCCAGCGTACGGTCCACTATTCTGTCAACCAAGGCCAGTGCTAGACAGAATGCGGCCCTTGGCAAAATTATAAATGGGGCCCTAAATTCTAAAATATGACCGCAGTCCCCAGACCAGCTTGCAAATCCAATAGACCCCAAGCAGACAGCTCATTCAGCTATTCCCACACTGGCAGTTATGCATGGCTCCTCACCTCCACAAAGAACGAGAGAAGGACATTTTTAATTTGCATGTACCCTACTCTTTTCGTCCTGTGGCTTGCCCACCACCAAAGCAGGAAGAGAAGCTGTAAACGGGCAAAGCTAAAGTTTTATGGTCTGTGATGCAAAGTTTAGCTTGGTTCTCTCTCGACCACGACTCATGTATAATTTTCAAATGCATTACCGGGCCTCTCTAGTGACCAATAGAGATGAGCGAGCATACTCGTCTGAGCTTGATGCTCGTTCGAGTATTAGGGTGCTCGAGATGCTCGTTACTCGAGACAAGCACCACGCGGTACTCGTCTCGATTAAACGAGCACTGACCATTGAATTCAATAGAGCCGGCAATACAGCTGGCTCCATTGAAAGCAATGGGCTGCCGGCGAGCACGGGATGAATTGTCGGGAAGGGCTTAAATATATAAGCCCTTCCCTGCAATTCATCCAGAAATGTGTAAAAATAAAAAATATATATATACTCACCTTGTCCCGGCAGAACGATGTTAGCCCATTGAATTCAATGGAGCTGGCAATACAGCCGGCTCCATTGAAAGCAATGGGCTGCTGGCGATCGCGGGATGAATTGTCGGGAAGGGCTTAAATTCCCTGACCACCATTAAGACTTCTACCAGCTACAACTCATTCCTGTACTCCCCATCCTAAAAAGCTCTCTATATACCGCCCATAAAGAGAATCAATACAAATTTTGATAAGCGGGTATCAACTGTGGTTATGACAAAATACACATAAATTTCAGTGTGGTAATACTGGATTATAATGCCACTTTGTGCAAATTTAAATTATTAAATTACATCAGTTGCATTATCAGACAATACTTGATGTTTTTCATTAGTAAGCTTAATTTTGTTGTTTCTTCAGGTAAAAATGGCAAAACTGTTCACGGGAGGTAATTTGAAAGGGTTTTCCCATTACCTAAAATTACTCCACATCCACGCCATCCTTCCTGATTGCTGCTGACCAGGACCTGTGACTGTTGCAGCCAATAACTGTCCACAGCAATGATCTACTACAGCTAGTGATTGGCTGTGGCAGTCACATGTCCTGGTCAGCAGCAACCAGGAAGTACAGAGTGGCTGTGGAGAAATGTTAAGTAACGGGAAAACCCCTTTAAGCTAACCCACCACATAAGTATAAATCAGAATCTTTTTAAGGAAGAGTATTGTAGAATGAATATATTCTAGACAATCATTCAACAAACTAGACATAGGATGAACACACATGTGGAATACAGTATTTGTCACAGGAACTTGTGACTGTCCCATTAATTGGAATGGGACATGAAGAAATACATGCACATACTGCGAAAATAGTGCCATTCACAAATACAGAATGGATTTTTCAGTTGCAGAAATATCTGTAACAAATCTACTGTGTGGGAATTTACCCTTAGGCATTCATTAAAACTAATGGCATCAATATAATAACAAATGTGCTCAATCTCGCAGTGGTAGAGCCACTCATAGTATGCATTACCTCCATATGCTAAGAAACTTACTTTGTCTCAGAAGTCTTTTTGTCTCATAGTTGAGTTCTTTTTTTCTATGCCCCAGGCCCTTGCTGACAGACTCCCTTTGAGCTACTCATAATTATTAGATATAATTGTTGTCAGATCCCACTAATATTCAAAGATTGGCCTTCATATAGGGGAAAACAGAAACAAATTTAAGAGATTTAAAGAGCGAAGCCAGAAAGGAAACAGTACAGAACAGTCCTGGGGCCATGTAATAGACTGGAAGCATAAAGGAAGTCTGTCAGCTGTTATGGCCCTGCTAAACTACTGACAGACTCCCTTTAAACTTCCCAAGCATTATGTGATACACTTACTGGGGAAGGGGAATCCTACACAAATTTTTTTCCCCAGGGACCTCTGCCAACCTTCATTCGATATACAGATATCTTGTCTACTTGTCTCTGGAAAATGCTAAGATGTTTATTCCTCCCTCTGGTGGCATATCCGACAAATTTTATTTTTAACCCCTTATTGATATGGCCTATTGTTGTACTTAAAAGCTATAGAGAACTTTTTTGGGGGGTGGAGGGGTGCAGATTATTATTTTTTTTTACCCCTAAATGGCACAATAAAACCACTTTTTGGAAAATCTTTTATTTCTGGCACAGTTGTATTCAAAAGCCTAAATGTTTTTTATTCTTTTCATCAATGGAACAGTGTGAGGGCTTGTTTTAGTAGTTGTAATTGGTATAATTTTAAAGGTATATAGTTATACCAATCATTTTTTTTAGTTTTTTCCAGAGGCAAAATGAACCAAAGGAACAATTTGCCTTTTTTTTTGTTTTGTTTTTACAGTATTTCCCACGAGAGAAAAAAAAAATGGGTTCAGTTTATTGTATGGTTCATTATGAATGCACCAATACCAAATACATTGTTTTTTTCTCTTTCTTTTTTTTGGATTGTATTTGCTTTTTTAATTTTTTTTCTATGCCCCTATAGGGGACTTGAACATAATAATAATAATCTTTATTTATATAGCGCCAACATATTCCGCAGTGCTTACAATACAGGGGAAATTACACAAGACAACGGTTTCATGTAGTAATCAGTTGATGGTGATAGTAGGGGTGAGGATCCTGCTCCAACGAGCTTACATATTACAAATAATGTGGTGATACAGAAGGTAAAGGGGCTGGAGATGTGCACAGTATGGCAAGGTGAAGAGTGAGGGATGCTATACACAGACAATGGTCAGACCGTACAGTGGCGGAATCGGGATGACTGCAGGTGCTGGTTGATTATGGCTAGCAGGGATTGCAGTCTGTGGGACAGGGAGCATGTTATCAGGCTGAGTACCGAGGGGTTTGGTTTAGGAGATATGGTATGCCTCCATGAAGAGTTGCGTTTTTAGAGCACGCCTGAAGTTTAGTGTGTCCTTGATTGGCCGGATATTTTTTGGTAGCCTGTTCCAGAGGACTGGTGCTGCTCTAGAGAAATCTTGGAGGGGGGAATGAGAGGTTCGAATTAAAGGGGAACTCAGTCTGATTTTATTAGCAGAACGGAGGGCACGGGCTGGGTGGTGAATTGAGATGAGCAAAGCAATGTAGGATGGTGCAATGCTGTGAAGCACTTTGTGGATGAGGGTAGTGAGTTTAAATTGTATTCTATATTTGACGGGCAGCCAGTGCAGTGACCGGCACAGGACAGAGGCGTCCAAGTAGCGGCTGGACCAGAAGATGAGCATGGCTGCCGCATGTAGGGTGGATTGGAGAGGGTAGAGTCTAGAGCTGGGGAGGCCTATCAGCAGCAAGTTGCAATAATCGAGCCAAGAGTGGATGAGGGCAACAGTGAGCATTTTTAGCGTGTCCACAGTGAGAAAAGAGCGGATTCTTGCGATGTTCTTGAGGTGCAGCTGACAGGTTTGGGCGAGAGATTGGATGTAGGGGGTGAAAGAGATCGGAGTCGAATATGATCCCAAGGCAGCGGGCGTGCTGTCTAGGAGTTATGGTGGTGCCACACACTGAGATGGAGATGTCAGGATGAGGTTGATTAGTAGAGGGCGGGAACACCACTAGGTCAGTTTTTGAGAAGTTTAGGTTTAGGTAGAGAGAGGACATAGTGTTAGAGACAGCACACAGTCAGTGGCGTTCTGGAGGAATTTTGCTGTGATGTCCTGGGAGGAGGTGTATAGCTGGGTATCATAAGCATAGAGATGGTACTGGACACCAAATCTCCTGATGATCTGTCCAATGGGTGCTGTGTAGATGGAGAAGAGGAGGGGGATCCTATCACCGCTAAGATAATACACTGCAATACTTATGTATTGCAGAATATCACCTCTTTTCTTTGACAATACAAGCCCTGGCAGACCTACAGGACATTGTTAGGCCTATGGCTGCCCTAATAATCCAATATCCCTCTCTCCCTCTCCCCCCCCCCCCCCCACTCCCCGCTGCAACCCCCCACTCACCCACGGCGCTCCCCGAATCTTTTCGCCCCAGTACGGAAGTACTCGAAAATCGCGGTGCTCGGGCGAAAAAGGGGCGTGGCCGAGTAGGTTCGCTCATCTCTAGATATCATTTGGTGCAAATTCCTCACAGTAATAACATACATATATATCATGGGGCAAGAAGGGGTTAATGATCTTTTTATACCAAGACCTATAGGTCCAACCAAGAGACTAAACCGACTGAAGGGACAAACCAATGGATAATGACAAGAACACTCTGGATAGTACTGACACCCTGTTTTGTCTCTTGGAGGACCTGAGCATAGCTCTGCACTGCATAGACATGATCTTTAAAAGCCTTTGTCATGAATGACCCTCCTTCAGACCCTGCACTAGTCAAAACACAGTATTAGGGCTACTTCAGGTAGACAAATGTGTAATTGCGCGTGTTTAACTACAACGCATTTGTACCGTGAAAGAGATACATTTGTGTGTGTATCGGCACATTTTAATTTACTTTTTTACGTACGTAGGACATTTTTACAAGGGGGCGGGACAACCCCCTGCCGTGATTTAAAAGGCTAATTAGCCTAATGAGGTCCAGATGTGTTCTTTTTTTTAATTGAACTACGCAATGTATTGTGCATTTGTGCCACTCCCATGAACTTCTATGGGGACCTGTAGTGCACAAAAATAGAACATGTCCTCTTTTTTTCCTGTGCGTGTGAAGAGGGCAAACAAAAAAGGGAGCATTGAAACGAACCCATTGCAATCAATGGCTTCTGTTCTTTGCGCATTGCGTGCACAAATCATTGGGTTTGGTCCAATTTCCCTTTTTTGTGCATGCAGAAAAAAAGCAGCATGCTTTATTTTTGTACGCATTTGTGCACCAAGAGTCCCCATTAAAGTTTAAGGGGGATGCGCAAATGCGGGCTCAATACATGTGCAATATGCTGCACAATTCCATGAAGTGATAACACCTCTGGACCTCATTAGGCTAAAAAGCCTTTTAAATCGTGGCGGTGGTGTCCCATGCTTATGTGAAAATGCCCTCCATGTGCAAAAAGTATAGTAAAATGCGCTGATTCACTTGCAAAAGTGCTTCCATGTTGTCCATGTTTTCTGGACCCTAATAAGGAGCAAATATAAATCTATGCATCTACAGTATTTACATGGTCATATTTTTCATAGCCATGTTTTAAAAATGCAGCATGCTCTACTTTTGTCTGTTTTTGCCTCCATATTTGTATTCATTGGTATTATTTTCTATTGAGCAAATACTAATCTTTATTCACCCAATAGAAAATAAAACCTATGACAGCAAATATGGAGGTAGATATAGATGAAACAATGATAAAATACTGATGGCATACGGTTGCAATGTCATCTGTAACACATCTGTATTACGAATGTCCTACAATATGCTAGTCTGAAACCGGCCTAAAAAATTTCATAAAAGTAATTGTCATTTTTCCAGCCCATTTATCCATTAACCTTTAAAAAAATCTCTTTTTTCCCCAACTTTTAGCATTGACTGTGAAATTAAATTTGATCAGATGCTACATTGAATAATAAATAGAGATGAGCGAGCACCAAAATGCTCGGGTGCTCGTTACTCGAGTCGAACTTCCCGCGATGCTCGAGGGTTCGTTTCGAGTAACGAACCCCATTGAAGTCAATGGGCGACCCGACCATTTTTGTATATCGCCGATGCTCGCTAAGGTTTTCATTTGTGAAAATCTGGGAAATTCAAGAAAGTGATGGGAACGACACAGAAATGGATAAGGCAGGCGAGGGGCTACATGTTGGGCTGCATCTCAAGTTCTCAGGTCCCACTATTAAGCCACAATAGCGGCAAGAGTGGGCCCCCCCCCAACAATTTTTACTTCTGAAAAACCCTCATTAGCAAGGCATACCTTAGCTAAGCACCACACTACCTCCAACAAAGCACAATCACTACCTGCATGACACTCCTCTGCCACTTCTCCTGGGTAACATGCTGCCCGACCGCCCATTTCAGTAATAGTAGCAGTCAAGACAGGCCCCAGTAACAATTCCAAAGCAGCAGTATAGGGGGAGCACAGTATTAGTTCCATTTCAGTAGTAGTTGCAGTCTAGACAAGTCCCAGTAACATATCACTAGCAGCAGTATAGGGGGCGCACAGTCTTACTTCCATTTCAGTAATAGTAGCAGTCAAGACAGGCCCCAGTAACAATTCCGAAGCAGCAGTATAGGGGGAGTACAGTATTAGTTCCATTTCAGTAGTAGTAGCAGTCAAGACAGGCCACAGTAACATTCCCGTTGCAGCAGTTTAGGGAGATAACAGAATCTTTCACATTTCAGTAGTTGCAGTATAGACAAGGCCCCAGTTACATTTATGTAGCAAAAGTGTAGGCCAACCCCACACATCTTGCTGTACCATGAGTGCAGGCGAAGCCCATAAAAATTACTAGGATTACACTGTAGGTGAGGGCCCAAAAAAATTGGTGTACCAACAGTACTAATGTACCTCAGAAAAATTGCTCATGCCCAACCAAGAGGGCAGGTGAAAACCATTAATCTCTTCAGTTACTGTGGCTTAATTTGTAACTAGGCCTGGAGACAGCCCAGTTAAAATAAAAATTGATTCAGGTGCAAGTTTCAACGCTTTAATGAGAATTGAAACGTATAAACATTGTTTACAAAAGTAATATGACTGACCCTTGTGGGCCTAAGAAAAATTGCCCGTTCGGCGTGATTACGTGAGGTTTCAGGAGGAGGAGCAGGAGAAGGAGGATGAATATAATACACAGATTGATGAAACTAAAAGGTCCCCGTTTTTTATGGTGATAGAGAAAGATGCTTCCATCCGCTGGTGCAGCCTACGTATTGTTTAGGTACCGCTGCTGTCCGCTGGTGGAGAAGAGAAGTCTGGGAAATCCAGGCTTTGTTCATCTTTATGAGTGTAAGCCTGTCGGCACTGTCAGTTGACAGGCGGGTACGCTTATCCATGATGATTCCCCCAGCTGCACTAAACACCTTCTCTGACAAGACGCTAGCCGCAGGGCATGCCAACACCTCCAGGGCATACAGCGCGAGTTCAGGCCACGTGTCCAGCTTTGACACCCAATAGTTGTACGGAGCAGAGGCATCACGGAGGACGGTGGTACGATCGGCTGCGTACTCCCTCACCATCTTCTTACAGTGCTCCCTCCGACTCAGCCTGGACTGGGGAGGTGAGAGACAGTCTTGCTGGGGAGCCATAAAGCTGGCAAAGGCCTTGGAGAGTGTTCCCCTGCCTGCGCTGTACATGCTGCCTGATCTCCGCGCCTCCCCTGCTACCTGGCCCTCAGAACTGCGCCTTCGGCCACTAGCGCTGTCGGATGGGAATTTTACCATCAGTTTGTCCGCCAGGGTCCTATGGTATAGCATCACTCTCGAACCCCTTTCCTCTTCGGGTATGAGAGTGGAAAGGTTCTCCTTATACCGTGGGTCGAGCAGTGTGTACACCCAGTAATCCGTAGTGGCCAGAATGCGTGTAACGCGAGGGTCACGAGAAAGGCATCCTAACATGAAGTCAGCCATGTGTGCCAGGGTACCTGTACGCAACACATGGCTGTCCTCACTAGGAAGATCACTTTCAGGATCCTCCTCCTCCTCCTCCCCCTCCTCCTCTGGCCATACACGCTGAAAGGATGACAGGCAAGCAGCATGGGTACCCTCAGCAGTGGGCCAAGCTGTCTCTTCCCCCTCCTCCTCATGCTCCTCCCCCTCCTCCTCCTCCAAAACACGCTGAGATATAGACATGAGGGTGCTCTGACTATCCAGTGACATACTGTCTTCCCCCGCCTCCGTTTCCAAGTGCAAAGCGTCTGCCTTTATGCTTTGCAGGGAACTTCTCAAGAGGCATAGCAGAGGAATGGTGACACTAATGATTGCAGCATCACCGCTCACCATCTGGGTAGACTCCTCAAAGTTTCCAAGGACCTGGCAGATGTCTGCCAACCAGGCCCACTCTTCTGTAAAGAATTGAGGAGGCTGACTCCAACTACGCCGCCCATGTTGGAGTTGGTATTCCACTATAGCTCTACGCTGCTCATAGAGCCTGGCCAACATGTGGAGCGTAGAGTTCCACCATGTGGGTACGTCGCACAGCAGTCGGTGCACTGGCAGATTAAACCGATGTTGCAGGGTCCACAGGGTGGCAGCGTCCGTGTTGGACTCACGGAAATGTGCGCTGAGCCGGCGCACCTTTCCGAGCATGTCTGACAAGCATGGGTAGCTTTTCAGAAACCGCTGAACCACCAAATTAAAGACGTGGGCCAGGTATGGCACGTGCGTGAGGCTGCCGAGCTGCAGAGCCGCCACCAGGTTACGGCCGTTGTCACACACGACCATGCCTGGTTGGAGGCTCAGCAGCGAAAGCCAGCGGTCGATCTGCTCTGTCAGACCCTGCAGCAGTCCGTGGGCCGTGTGCCTCTTCTCTCCTAAGCTGAGTAGTTTCAGCACGGCCTGCTGACGCTTGGCCACCGCTGTGCTGCCACGCCGCGCGACACCGACTGCTGGCGACGTGCTGCTGCTGACACATCTTGATTGCGAGACAGAGGTTGCGTAGGAGGAGGAGGAGGAGGGTGGTTTAGTGGAGGAAGCATACACCGCCGCAGATACCAGCACCGAGCTGGGGCCCGCAATTCTGGGGGTGGGTAGGACATGAGCGGTCCCAGGCTCTGACTCGGTCCCAGCCTCCACTAAATTCACCCAATGTGCTGTCAGGGAGATATAGTGGCCCTGCCCGCCTGTGCTTGTCCACGTGTCCGTTGTTAAGTGGACCTTGGCAGTAACCGCGTTGGTGAGGGCGCGTACAATGTTGCGGGAGACGTGGTCGTGCAGGGCTGAGACGGCACATCGGGAAAAGTAGTGGCAACTGGGAATCGAGTAACGCGGGGCCGCCGCCGCCATCATGTTTTTGAAAGCCTCCGTTTCCACAAGCCTATACGGCAGCATCTCCAGGCTGATCAATTTGGCTATGTGCACGTTTAACGCTTGAGCGTGCGTGTGCGTGGCGGCATACTTGCGCTTGGGCTCAAACAGTTGCGTTAGCAACGGCTGGACGCTGCGCTGAGAGACATTGCTGGATGGGGCCGAGGACAGCGGAGGTGAGGGTGTGGGTGCAGGCCGGGAGACGGTCGTACCTGTGTCCTGAGAGGGGGGTTGGATCTTAGTGGCAGGTTGGGGCACAGGGGGAGAGGCAGTGGTGCAAACCGGAGGCGGTGAACGGCCTTTGTCCCACCTTGTGGGGTGCTTGGCCATCATATGCCTGCGCATGCTGGTGTTGGTGGCTCCCCGGCAGATCTTCGCGCGACAAACCTTGCACACCACAGTTCGTCGGTCGTTTGCACTCTCAGTGAAAAACTGCCAGACCTTTGAGCACCTCGGCCTCTGCAGGGTGGCATGGCGTGAGGGGGTGCTTTGGGAAACAGTTGGTGGATTATTCGGTGTGGCCATGCCTCAACCCCTGGCCACCGCACTGCCTCTTCCAATCTGCCCTGCTGCTGCACTTGCCTCCCCCTCTGAAGACCTGTCCTCAGTAGGCTTCGCAAACCAGGTGGGGTCAGTCACCTCATCGTCCAGCTGCTCTTCCTCCGAATCCTCTGTGCGCTCCTCCCTCGGACTTACTGCCCTTACTACTACCTCACTGATAGACAACTGTGTCTCATCGTCATTGTCCTCCTCACCCACTGAAAGCTCTTGAGACAGTTGCCGGAAGTCCCCAGCCTCATCCCCCGGACCCTGGGAGCTTTCCAAAGGTTGGGCATCGGTCACGACAAACTCCTTTGGTGGGAGAGGAACCATTGCTGCCCAATCTGGGCAGGGCCCCGAGAACAGTTCCTGGGAGTCTGCCTGCTCCTCAGAATGTGTCATTTTCATGGAGTGAGGAGGCTGGGAGGAAAGAGGAGCAGCAGCCAGAGGATTCAGAGTTGCAGCTGTGGACGGCGTAGAAGACTGGGTGGTCGATAGATTGCTGGATGCACTTTCTGCCATCCATGACAGGACCTGCTCACTCTGCTCAGTTTCTAATAAAGGTCTACCGCGTGGACCCATTAATTGTGAGATGAATCTGGGGACCCCAGAAACTTGCCTCTCTCCTAATCCCGCAGCAGTCGGCTGCGATACACCTGGATCAGGAGCTCGGCCTGTGCCCACACCCTGATTTGGGCCTCCGCGTCCTCGCCCGCGTCCACGTCCTCTAGGCCTACCCCTACCCCTCAGCATGGTGTATTACGAGTAGAGCACAAACAGAACGCTGTAATTAAATGTGCCGCTTATTGGCCTGTGGTTGGAGGCTGACTTCGCTTACGGAACGCACAGCAGAGCCAGGAAACAATTATGCGCAAGCCTGTAGTGAGACCTAGGTGCGTATGACTGAGCTACTGGAATTCACAGCGCAGAACCAGTCTAGTGGCCAAAGGCCAGTGGTAGGCCTTAAGTATTTTGCTTCAATTTTTTAAAATGGTGAGGTGAAAAACCAGGTAGACACCGTATGCAGCGTATATATGTATACTCTTTCCCTCTGGCTGGATGACGACGATTATGTAACAGACACAGCAGAGCCAGGAAACAATTATGCGCAAGCCTGCTGTAACGCTTAGCTGGGTAATAATGAGCGACTACTACCCCCAGCAGACATGCAGTAAACTGTACACGGTCACAGGCTTGGCTGGGTATTAATGAGCGACTGCTACCCCCAGCAGAAACACAGTAAACTGAAGACGGTCACAGGCAGCCCAAATACAGTATTTTTTCCCAATTTTTGAGAAAAAGCCCACTGCCTATATAGCCTGTTGGATTTTCCTGTTGGAGGATGACTGTGGTTATTGAAAGCACAGTGCAGCCAGAAAAAATTATGCGCAAGGCTGGGTATTAATGAGCGACTACTACCCCCAGCAGACACGCAGTAAACTGAAGACGGTCACAGGCAGCCCAAATACAGTATTTTTTCCCAATATTTGGGAAAAAGCCCACTGCTTATATAGCCTGTATATGGATTTCCCTGTTGGAGGATGACTGTGGTTATTGAAAGCACAGTGCAGCCAGAAAAAATTATGCGCAAGGCTGCAGTAACACCTAGCTGGGTATTAATGAGCGACTACTACCCCCAGCAGACACGCAGTAAACTGAACATGGTCACAGGCAGCCCAAAGATTTTGTTTTCCAATTTTTTTGAAAAAGCCCACTGCCTAAATAGCCAGTATATCTCTTTCCCTGTACCACTGTCCCTGCCTCACCGGTACTGCCCCTATACTCAGTAAAATGACTGCAGACTGAGGACGCTATGGTCTGCACGCTTGATATACAAAAAAAAAAAAATTGCAAAACTGCTAAAAGCAGCCTCAACAGTACTGCACACGGTCAGATGTGGCCCTGAGAAGGACCGTTGGGGTTCTTGAAGATGAATATAACAGCCTAACACTCTCCCTATAGCAGCTACAGCAGGGCTGCACTTTCCCTAATGTCTCTCAGCGTGCATCTGTGAGGAGCCGCGGGCGGGGCAGATTTAAATACTCTGGTGACACCTGATCTCCCCAGCCACTCACTGCAGGGGGGTGGGATAGGGCTGGAACTTCACAGGAGGAAGTTGTAATGCCTTCCCTGTGTTACTATTGGCTAGAAAACGGCGCAAAATTTTCTGGGAAGAAAATGGAAGTGACTCGAACACCGCGTGGTGCTCGTCTCGAGTAATGAGCATCTCGAGTACCCTAATACTCGAACGAGCATCAAGCTCGGACGAGTACGCTCGCTCATCTCTAATAATAAATAATTAAAACTGATTTTATAAATAATGATATGCTTATTACAACACAACAGAATATTACATTCTAGCATCTTGCATTTAATTCCCAATGGCCCTGGATCTGTTTTTAATTTCAGATACTTCACACCTTACATCTCCAAGCAAGTAAAAAGTTCAGACAATGGGTTTAGTCTGGTTCCTAAACTGTTTACAGAAGTGAACTATTGTGACTTGTAGTGGTGTCACTCAGTTCCATTCGCAGAGCTATTAGCAGTATTCACAGGGGATGTAGCTATAGCTTAGGACATGGGACCATTTGTTCAGTCACTTTCTGTGAAAAGAGTTTTGAAATGTGTTTTGAATGGACAGCATTTTCTTTGTGTAGTTTGGTAAATAACACACAGAGCAAAGTTAGTCAGCAAGTTGAATAGTTTCTGCATTCTGATTCTTTGGCGTTCTTTTGTGTTATGTCTGATAGGATGTTTTCGACAGTAATTAAACTCATGGGCATGCTGAATGTACTGTAAGTGAAGGGAATAGTCTTCAATACTTCGTTTGTTTGCATTGTTTATGATGTCGAATACGAAGGCACCGTATTTTAATATAAACCTCTGCAACATAGAGGTTCTTTTGACCAACCATAGTTAAAGAAATTACAAACAGTATGTTACAATTCCAGAATGTCTCCTTAACTGCACTTCAAGACTCCAAGTAAAGGTAAGAATCAGATGAAACTCTAATCCATTACATCACTAATTCTGATCTTGACTTATTGTTGTTGCTGCTTCTGTTTTCTGCAAGTGTGTTTTTGATTTGAATGTTATGTTAATAGAAATGTATATGTGATGTAGTGGAATTGCATAGAAGTATTTTGTGTATGGTAGCAAATGATGATAGCAGTAATAGTGGCAAGTAGTAACAAATGAAAGCATAAATGAGATTGATAACAAATATTCTATTGTGTGCTGCATACTAATATTGCTAGTACTTTGTTATAACTGCTATTGTCACTTTAGTTCAGAGAATTTGATATAGAGCACTTTTGAAACTTTGGTGTAATTTGTTGGTGAATGTATTTAAAGGGGTATTCCCATCTCTGCCACACAGAGCTGAGACAGGAATAACAACCCATATGCCATGGCTACCTGTAGCCGGGATTATGGAAACAGACCCAACGGGCTAACCTATACTGTTTTCATAACTCCCGTAGACGTGAATAGGAGTTATGGGAATAGCAGTTTAGCACAATGAACTATGTGCTTTCTGTGGTTCCCAAATTCTGAAAGAGCATAGCTCTCGGTTTTATACTCTGCCTCTGTAATTCCTATTCCATGAGGACTCCTTCCCGCAGGCAATTTTGCATGTGCAAAATTACTTTTGCAAACCGCATCCATAAGAACCCTTTGGTTTCAATGGGTTCCCTTACATCGAGTATTTTTGTGCCTGCATTTCCGTCAGGCGAAAAAATACAGAGCGTGCTCTGTTTTTGTATACTTTTGCAGAACCGAGGCTCAATAGGAGTCTATGAGGCTGCACAAATGCGCACCCCATCTGCATGAAGTCAAGCACTTGATGTTGCAACTTTGCGGGGAAGATCAATTACACCTGGGACTATACAGGCTACCTACTAGGTAGGCTGCCCCGTCTGGTTAAACATGGTGCAGGTGTGTCCTGGCCCGATGTGAACGGGCTGTGCAGTAGAAAAAAAGTACAGTAAGAAGCATGGATTTGCTCGCGAGAGGACTTAATAGCTCTCCATTCAGAGCCCAATTACATTATGCTCTCACGACCGTTGAAGTGTCACACTCCTCTGCAGGAGCCCTAATCCCGAAAACAAGAGGCTGTGGCAATGAGCTGGGATGCGTCGCGGGAGGTGAGACCTGCATGTTCTCATGCTACAGACTTGCTGTGGATTTTCTGCAGCTAAAAACTACAGACAATCTGCAAAAGATCTATAGTGGAAAATCCATATCAAATAGTATTTAATTTAGTGCAGATTCACTTTGAGTTTTATTAAAAACAAGTGAAAATCCATTGTGAAAATCCACAGCATAAATTGACATGATGCAAACTTAAAATCTGCAGGCCAGGTCAATTTATGCTGTAGATTTTCTCTGCAGTGTGTGGATGGGGTTTCTCAAATCTCATCCATGATTCTGATACTGTAAATGCTGCAGATTTTCCACAGCCAATTCCGCTGCAGAAAATCCACAGCATTTCCAACTCATCTGAACATTTAAGTTTATGAAATATATAAAATACTATATTTTTCATATTGTCAAACAAACATTGTCTACAAAATGCACCAAGATTTTAGAGAACAGAAAACAGGAAAAAAAAATATTTCATGCTAATTAAAATTTTGTTGGTGGTTTAAATAAATGGAGAGATTACCGTCACTAACTTTGATCTCATGGTCCAAATTTGGAGTCACATGCAATGGTCCACAATAGGTTTCAAACACTTCAAACATGAAGTTAGAATGGCGAATTATTATATAGGTAGATATATACATCTCTCTCACTCTCTCTCTCTCTCTCTCTCTCTCTCTCTCTCTATATATATATATATATATACATATATATAATTTTTTACATTTATTCTTTGTTTGCTTTAAAACTCGTTTTATTGCATAATAAAACATATCATACAGTATATGAGTAAATAACTTTGTATACATCGTGAATTCTTCAAATTAAGGGAGAGATGCATAGGTAGATTGCTTGCAGCAGATATATAAGTTCAGCACATTGGTGCATTTGGCTTCAGTGTTGGTACAGTTTTACAATTGGCAACCAGATTACTAAACAGATCTAGATACAGCTCTATTCAGCAGACATTGGAACAGATCCTGTGTAAAAATTGCGTCTGTCGAACCACATCATCGCCCCCACACCTTGTAAAACTTCTCTGGACATTTTCTGTTTTTATAGACTATATTTTCATACAACAAGGTGGAATAAACAATATTTTGCCACTTTTAGATTGTTGGGGGACGACTGTGCATCCAGAATAAAGCAATCGTTTTACGCGCCAGAAATGGTACCTTAATAAGAAATATGCGGTCATGAAATTGCCAGCATTCCTCATCCAAAATACCCAACAAACATATGGCCAGATCAAGTGGAATTGGCATTCCCATTAACTGGCTTAAAATGCTGTGACCTCCCCCCCAGTACGAGTAGATGTCTGGGCAGCTCCACATTAAATGGTTAAAATTTGCACCAGGTGCCTGGCAACTGTGACATTGGGTGCTAGCTAGCCTGTTCATTCTATATAGCCTGGTCAGCATTAAATGACATTGATGAAGTGTATATAATTGAGTTAGTTTATTATTTGCAGCTAGTGAGACCATGGTATATGAAGACATTGCAGTATCCCAGTTCTCACCAGTGAGAAAGGGGATAAGCTCCTTCCATCTATCAATCACTGTGATTGGGGTTAGGAAATCTTAGAGTGCAGTAAATGGGTATATAACACCGATATCAGACCCCTGGGGCCTTGAGTGCACAGTACACCTTTCAGAGGATATAGAAAGAAATGTTGCCTGGGTTCTGGGAATTGTGTCATAAGAGCATGCTGGAGTTGCAAGTATCTATAAAAAACAGTCTGAGGGACCTGGTAAAGTTGCTGTAACTGTTCAAAGGAGGCCAGGACCATTAGATAATCTGCCAGGCAATATATAAATGCTTCAATGTGGTAATTCCCAGATTCACCCAGAACCTCTTATCTGGTAGGTTCACAAGATCTGGAAGCATTCTATTATTCCACAGAGGGGTCATAGAGGGGTACCTTCATATTTGCACAACAATTTACACGTTTGCCACACTCTGACCACCAGTCTATGAATGGGTAGCATCTGTCTGGCAAGTAGCTCTGTTTTTTCCAGAAAGTTCTGGAGAGAGACTTTGGACAGAAAAACCATTAGATGATGCTCAGAATTTGGAAGCGGAGAGTTCGCTAACCAGTGACAAATATATTTAACTTGTCTTGCTAGATAGTATAACTTAAAATATGGTAGCACCATTCCTGCCATACCTTTTGGGCGTTGTAGGGTTTCCATATGAAGCCTGGCTCTAGAATCCCCCCAAATGAAGGACATTACCAATGAGTGGGTCTTTTTAAAACAACTTCTGTGGTATGATTACTTCTGCATGCCCTAGACAGTAAAAGTACTTAGGAAGGATAATCAATTTAATAAGATTTATTCTACCGGCTACAGATAATAACAAAACACTCCATGTTTTTAGTTGGTGTTGCAAGGCCCTTAATAGGGGGCTATATTCAGATTAAAGCTCAAGGTGTCGTCTCTAGAGATATGTGTCCCAAGATATTTAAAATGGGGAGTGACTACAGATTACAAAATACGTCCCCCATTTGCCAGCCCTCGAGCCCCAGGAACATAAAGGTGGACTTCTGCCAATTAATTAACAAGCCTGAAAATCTACCAAAACCATCTATCAGAGAATACCATAGTATTACATTATACTGTATTCAAACAGGCAGTCTATCATGCCTTCTTCAAAAGCTCCAGCCTGCCATGACAACCAAACAGTACCTTGCAACCTCATCGAAAGGGGACTGTTCGGGACTCCCAAATGCTGATTGTGGTGTTTAAATGCCACTGTCAGAATTAACAGTATTTAAAGGGTTAACAGCCACAGTCTTACTATATTTTCGCAAAGACATGGGATGAAGGGCTGGAATTCAATGCAAATATAGCTTGAAAAAAAGGACCCCTCAAAGCATATTTTCCTTAAAACCACTAATGCATGCGCCCAATTTATACAGTCAAAAGCTTTTTCAACGTCCAAAGCTAACAGAACTGGAGGGATCTTCCTAGACTCTAAAAAGTCAGCAATATTTATTACTCCCCTTGTATTGTCTAATAGTGCTTGGTGGCCTTTCACGAATCCTACCTGATCTTCCACAATTAATGCTAGCAAAATAGGTGCCAATCTAGAGGCCAATATTTTTGCATAAATTTTGATATCTGTGTTCAATAGTGATATTGATTAAATATTTTGGGGAGCATCAGTTTTTTTTCCTCATGTAGGTAAGTTAACTATAAGAGCTTGTTGGTATTCCTTTGGAAAAGAACCCACTGTGATCCCTAGATGAAAAGATTTACACATATACAGAGATAAAATTGGTCTGACGTTTTTGTAATAAGCGTTTGTGAGTCCATTAGAGCCTGGTGAGTTACCCACGGGCAAGGAATTAATATGTTCAAGCACTTCTGTTACTGTGATTGGAGAGTCAAGAGATACTCTTAGAGCCACGGAAAGGGTAAGTAAATTAAGCTTTTGTGAAAATGCTTGAACATGATGGGCTGCACTTGGAAATGTGAAAGGATCGTCCTTCAGGATATATAGGGCTGAATAAAAATCTCTAAAACTATTTGCCATATCTATTGAATTTTAATTTCCCTGCATTATTTGGTATTGGAAATTTGATCCGAAATTTAAGATGCTGGATCTTAAGACGAGACACCAATAGTTTCTCAGATTAATTGTTTTGTGAGTATGGTAGTATTGGGTTTTGATTCTGTTTCTCCTCATAATTCAGAGTGTCTCCTTGTATTGAAACAGTTCTCTTGCTTGTTAATTTATTTTGTGTTTCAAGAACCTTAATTTTATCGACTATCTTCTTTAGGCATTTGGTTCTTTCTTTTTTTACAAAGTGTTCTAATCTTATGAATGAGCCTCTTATATACACTTCATGTACGTTCCATAGGACTTGAAGACTTAATATTGGGGATGCATTAATATTGAAATATTCCTTTAGGTCTCTTTCTTGTATCTAGGTTTACATAACAAAAAAAAAATCGCTAATTCAACACAAGTATGTTGGCGTTTGATTTATATTGTTCCTCAATAGTTAAAGATATCGCTGCATGATCGGGTCACATAATTGTCTCGATCGTCAATTTCTGAGATAGCAATAATACATTTCCTATCAATTATGAACATTTCAATCCATGCGTAACTGTTACAAAGTGTGAATAAAAGGAATAATCCTTCTCAGAGCTACGCTTAGCTCCCCAAGACATCAAAAAGTTTTTCTTTCCACCATATATCTCCTGGGCATGTCTACGAAGTGTAGAGGTCATATCCATGTTTATGTCTAAATTTGCATTGAAAACTCTGCAAATAAGAAGTCTGCCTTGTTTTAGTTTGGAAAGAATGTATAGAATTTTATGAGAAAAGCTCCTGTGGTTTTTACTTGGAGCATAAATGGAAGCCAATGTATAGATCGTGTTTAGGGATGAGCGAGTATACTCGCTAAGGCACTACTCGCTCGAGTAATGTGCCTTAGCCGAGTATCTCCCTGCTCGTCCCTAAAGATTCGGGGGCCGCCGCAGCTGACAGGTGAGTTGCGGCGGGGAGCAGGGGAGAGCGGGCGGGAGAGAGGGAGAGAGAGATCTCCCCTCCGTTCCTCCCCGCTCTCCCCCGCAGCTCCCCGCCCCGCGCCGGCCTCCGAATCTTTCGGGACAAGTGGGGAGATACTCGGCTAAGGCACATTACTCCAGCGAGTAGTGCCTTAGCGAGTATACTCGCTCATCCCTAATCGTGTTATTTATGGAGCAGACTACTATTTCATACCTTCCATGTGACTCCAATTCCTCTTTATTAAGTTGAAATGCTGCAAAAAACATTTATCACAATTAATGCTTGTCTAGATTTAGAATGTAATGGGATTGAAATATATTAGGGTAGCTTAGATGCTTTATGGAAAAAGCATCCTTTGAGGCTGTATGTGACTCCTATGCACAAAAAATATCTGGAGACAGTGACTTCAATTTTTCTAACATGTTTGCGGTTTGAGGGCAATTCAGCCCTTCAACATTAAATGATACAATCTTAATCCTCATATCTAACTGTAGATAGAAAAGTCATAGTTACGTAGCGAGTCATACAGTTAAAGTTGTGGAAAGTAGGCTGCGTGAGCGTACGCTGCCTACACCAAACAGGCCAACATGTGTAACTGATATATTATGAGAAGAAAAGAAAGTAGATGATAAAAATATACAATATTAACATCAAACAGTCTCTTACTGTGCTGTGAATGAAAAAATAAATGGAACATCAAGTTCACAGCTGCAAGGCTTATTTGTGGGTATAGATTCTCACATGCTTCCTGGTTTGTTGATCCATAGTAACAAACAAGCAGGGAATACAAAACAATTAACAACGTGATTGCTTACAGGAATCCATGGTACACCAATCTCCTGATAGATGCTGCAGGATTTGATTAGGGTCTTTGGTGGATAAGGAAACTTTTAAGTTCCATTACTTTAACTCCCTAATGACGCGGCCCTTTTTTTTCTATTTTCGTTTTTTCCTCCCCCCTTTAAAAAAATCATAACTGCTTTATTTATCCATTGATGTCGCTGTATGAGGGCTTGTTTTTTGCGGGACGAGCTGTATTTTTCAATGGTGATATTTAATGTACCTATAATGTACTGAAAAACTTTTTAAAAATTCTAAGTAGAGTAAAGTGAAAAAAAAAAAAACGACATTCCACCATCTTTCAGAGCCTCTTGTTCCTACGACGCACAAACTGCAACAAAAATGACACGATAACTTTATTTTATGGAACAGTAAGAATAAAAAATTAATAGAATAATGATAGAAGAATAGTAGCAGCATACAATAGTATCGTAAAAATAACGAAATCTTTATTTTCCCATTGCCTAAAAAGGTAGGCTACGTTTCGGCTCAAAATAGAGCCTTTTTCAAGCTACCTGATACATACAGAAGAAAGCACTTAAATGACAAGATATAACACAAACCACCAATTACAAATAAGAACACATCCCCAATAATCAAGGCCCCACAGGAGAAACAGGTGTAGGGCGCCTTCACACTTGTGATAAAATTGCACGATTTTTGCGTGATGCGAGAGAGTGAAGATGCAGAATTATGAAACCAATGATTTTATATGGTTTGATTCCCATTTGCAATGTTTTTGCTCATGCGATGTGGCGTTAAAAAACAAAATTGCAGCATGTCTTATCTTTCTGCGCTTTGGGATTTTTTTCGAGCTCATGTTTTTCTATGGAGTCTCCTTCTTATTGCATCACTACGCACGAACTTACGATTTTCGTGCGATGCTTTTTTTTCCCCATAGGAACATTTATTGGGCATTTTATACATCACAACACAAAAAGAACATTAAGATGCATAAGTAATTTTACAGTATTAGACCATAATACTTTCATTAATTCTTTAGGATTTATAATACCCCCTTTTTTTATTCTTAATCAAAATATACATTAGTACAAAAAAACCAGACTGAAGACATGCTAAATCTCTAACTTTAACTTCACCCACAGCGCTATCCCCAGTACAGCGGACCTTTAGTCTTTATGCAAGTATCAAAACTTGAGAAAAAGAGGGAAAACTTTAAATTTCCCTAAAGGAATTAGTCAGACATGTTTGATGTAGTGTTAGAGCATTCAATCCACTGGCCCCATATCTTACTAAATTTGGCAGGACATCCTCAAGCCATGTATGTCAGCTTATATAAAGGGATAAGACTATTTATTTCACGCAGCCAGGCAGTCTTAGTGGGTTTTTTGGGGTGCGTCCAGTTGAGTAATATTACTTTTTCTGCTAGAAAAGCAGTAGTTTGTATGAAATGCGTGTTGCTGCGTCAACCGGGATGTCCTCCACAAGGCCAAAGAGGCAAACCTTAGGGTGCAAAATACGCGGGGTTCCCAAATTTGTTTCTAGAAACTCGAGAATATCACGCCAGTAAGTCTGTAAGACATGAAACACCTAGAACATATGCATAACTGTGCCCACACCTGTCAGGGATCTTGGACAGACCGCCTCAGGGCATAGGCCCATAGCATGCAGCCGCGTAGGGGTGTAATATATTCTATGAAGGAACTTAACTTGTACTAGTCTGTCCCTAGTACTAATCAGGGGGGTCTGGAAGTTGCCAAGAGGCCACTCTGGTCGTCCGAGACCATGTATATCTGAGCCCCATTTCTCAAAAGTCTTAAGCTTCAGTGGAGTAAGGCTACATGTCAGCAGCCTATAAAAACTAGTAAGAGGTTTCAGTAGGTTGGCCATCTGTGCCAGGTGTTCCAGCCTAGTCAAAGCAAGGGGGATGTTCATGCCCCCAAATTGGGCTCTAGGGGGGGTGTCCAAGTTAAAAGTATCTAAAAGGAGAACTACTGGAGAGGTCAAAATGTACCCACAGTTGTAAAACATAGCAGAGATTTCTCCTTCCACTATATCCGAAAGGGTAGTGATTCCATGATGTTTCCAGAAGATGGTATCTGGTATGCACTGTAAGTGGGGACGATTGGGATTGTTTCATAAAGGAGTGTAGGGTGTGTGATACATTTTTAACATTAAAAAACTCCTCTTGACTTTCTCGCAATTTAATCACATGAGAAAATTGTGATTTTCTCACTGCAATATCGCAATCGCTAGTGTAAAGTAGCCCTCACTGGGCTATGATCAAAAATGTGCAAATTTCACATGTTTTTCACATACGAGTTCTGTTCTGTTCTGCTTGTGTGAATGCACCCTGAGGGCTCAGTCAGACGTGCGTTCTTTTTTGCATACCTCTGTGCGCAAAAAAAAGCACTTCACACATGTTCAAAATGTGTGTGACTGCAGCTCCGTGCCCATTGCTTTCAATGGGGCCGGCGCTACTGCCGCCGGCCCCATTGAAAGCAATAGGGTGCAGACAACCCCCGCAGTGATTTTTGAGGGAGGAATTGAAATAAAAGCCCTCCCCTAAAAAAATCATCCCTAGCTGCTGTAAAGAAAAAAAAACCCTCCTTGCTGCTGTCTGGGCTCCAGCAGGTCTTGTCACTGGCTTCCCCGGCACTCTTCCACAGCTTTATCTCCTGCCGGGGATTTAAAATACCCCACCCCCTGAAAGGGCTATGTTTGATTGCTCAGCCAATCACAGGCAGCACTCACCCATTCATTGAATGACAGCTGAGCAATGCCTCTGATTAGCGGAGCACTGCGACCAATCACAGACAGTGCTCAGCTGTCATTCTATGAGATCAGAGAGAGGTGAAACTCCATCACCTATTGGCAGAGCATTTGGTTACAGCTGGTCCTGTCCTAGGGTTAGGAGGCTATGAATTCAAGTTTACTCCCTAGTACATTCAGTCACAGGCCACAACATATGCAAAAACCCTTGGGTAGCGCTATTAAACAAGTGCATAAGTTTTGTTTTCCTCGACTCCAGGAAACTAATTTCCTTCCTTTTTCTTGCCACAAAACAAGTTATTGCCTATTCATGGTTCAAAGCTTCCTTGGACTTTACCGAGGTCAAGCGCAGGGTAAATTGGTATCTAATAAATGAAAAACTGACCTCTATCCTAGCTGAGCAGCATGGAGAATTCTTGAATATATGAACTACTTGTCTAGAATATACTCTTCCCCCACAAAGTCATAGATCCCTAGCCTCCCTGTAAAAGCAGCAATATCATAAAATGACCAGTAAACTTCTAAACTACAGCCCGAAACTGTCTTTTGTAGTGTCCACCCAATGGGAAGAGCTCCTCCTGTCAGACGTTACTCCCCCCCCCCCCCCCCCCCGTTAGTATTCTGATTGTTCTTTATAACAGTCCAACTTCAAGATTAAACCAGGATACTAAGGAAAAGATTATTCTTAATTCAAATTTCAGCCATGTTTTCTTCTCTCTCTTCCCCCAATCTAAATAACTGTGAACTGCTTTTGTAGTGTATTAATGAGACTATGAAGTATTCTAGTCAAATGTTTATTGCATTATTGTAAAATTTGAACATTTCGAATAGAAATTACAGTAAAAAAAAAAAGAAAGAAAAAAAGAGCACCAGGATATAACGCATCAAAGGACAGACTAAGTTTATTACTTGAGGTAATTAGAGATGAGCGAGCACCAAAATGCTCGGGTGCTCGTTACTCGGGACGAACTTTTCGCGATGCTGAGGGTTCGTTTCGAGTAACGAACCCCATTGAAGTCAATGGGCGACCCGAGCATTTTTGTATATCGCCGATGCTCGCTAAGGTTTTCATTTATGAAAATCTGGGCAATTCAAGAAAGTGATTGGAACGACACAGAAACGGATAGGGCAGGCGAGGGGCTACATGTTGGGCTGCATCTCAAGTTCACAGGTCCCACTATTAAGCCACAATAGCGGCAAGAGTGGGCCCCCCCCCCCCACTGTCAGCATAAAGATCGTTCTCCTCTGCCATAGCTGTAACAGCTGTGGCAGAGAAGAACGATGTTAGCCCATTGAATTCAATGGAGTCGGCAATACAGCAGGTTCCACTGAAAGCAATGGGCTGTCGGCGATCGCAGGATGAATTGTCGGGAAGGGCTTAAAGGGGTTGTCCCGCGGCAGCAAGTGGGTCTATACACTTCTGTATGGCCATATTAATGCACTTTGTAATATACATTGTGCATTAATTATGAGCCATACAGAAGTTATAAAAAGTTTTTTACTTACCTGCTCCGTTGCTGGCGTCCTCGTCTCCATGGTGCCGACTAATTTTCGCCCTCCGATGGCCAAATTAGCCGCGCTTGCGCAGTCCGGGTCTTCTGCTTTCTTCTATGGAGCCTTTCGTGCAGGATGCCGGCTCCGTGTAGCTCCGCCCCGTCACGTGCCGATTCAAGCCAATCAGGAGGCTGGAATCGGCAATGGACCGCACAGAAGAGCTGCGGTCCACGGAGGAAGAGGATTCCGGCGGCCATCTTCACAGGTAAGTATAGAAGTCACCGGAGCGCGGGGATTAAGGTAAGCGCTCCGGTAAGCTTTCTGTACGTCCCTGCATCGGGGTTGTCTCGCGCCGAACGGTGGGGGGGGTTGAAAAAAAAAAAAAACCCGTTTCGGCGCGGGACAACCCCTTTAAATATATAAGCCCTTCCCTGCAATTCATCCAGAAATGTGTAAAAATAAAAATATATACCGTATATACCGGCGTATAAGGCGACGGGGCGTATAAGACGACCCCCCAACTGTCACCTTATACGCCGGGAATACAGCGGAGCAAAGAATAAAAATCATTACTCACTTCTCCTGGCATTCTGCGGCGCTGCTGCAGGCTGTCGCTCCCTCCTGGTCCCCGGCAGAGCATTGCTTTCTGGACACAGGGCTTGAAATCCCCGCCTCCAGAAAACACACGTGCCTTCAGCCAATCACAGCCATTCAATGACAGAAGAGAACAGGAATCGCAGATCGCACATAGGTGCGATCTGCGATTTCTATGGCCTAAGAAGGACCGTTGGGGTTCTTGAAGCCTAAAATAACTCCTAACGCTCTCCCTATAGCAGGAGCACCAGCAGCAGCACTTTCCCTGATTTATGTCAGAAGGCATCTGTGGCGAGCCGCGGGAGGGCAGATTTTAATACTCGGGTGACACCTAATCTCGCCAGCCACTCACTGCCCGGGGGGGAGGGGTGGTATAGGGCTTGAACGTTGCAGGGGGAAGTTGTAATGCCTTCCCTGTCTTTCTATTGGCCAGAAAAGCGCGCAAATTTCTCAGGGAAGAAAATGAAAGTAACTCGAACATCGCGTGGTACTCGTCTCGAGTAACGAGCATCTCGAACACCCTAATACTCGAACGAGTATCAAGCTCGGACGAGTATGCTCCCTCATCTCTAGAGGTAATGCATCTGGGGAGTGAATGCTCAAGTCTTTGCTTGTGCATCACTCCCAAAATCCGAAGGCACCACGTAATGCTACTAAGGCATCTCTTCCTGTTTATTGGAGGGCAAATTCGAAGGCTTGGGTTACTGTTGTGGTCTTTCAAGATTGGGTTTTGACTTTTGAACCATTTTTTATCTGCTGTTGAATGTTGTTGCTTGGGCTAAAAAATTCCTTTTAACATTCTTCTTCTCCTTGGCAATGCCTCTGGACATTCAAAAACTTTAGATGATGTGCACCCCAATGTAAAGATGGTATTTCTACCTCCCAACAGCACATCATTACTTAAGCCAATAGATCAAGGAGTCATAGCCTCCTTTAGGGCCTATTATTTATGAAGGACATTCTCATAAGCTGCCAGGGCTACCCAAAATAATGAGACGACCTTTAGGGAGTTCTGGAAGAATTATAACATTTATGATACCATTAGAGATGAGCGAACGTACTCGTCCGAGCTTGATACTCGTTCGAGTATTAGGGTGTTCGAGATGCTCGTTACTCGAGACGAGTACCACGCGATGTTCGAGTTACTTTCACTTTCATCTCTGAGACGTTAGCGCGCTTTTCTGGCCAATAAAAAGACAGGGAAGGCATTACAACTTCCCCCTGCGACGTTCAAGCCCTATACCACCCCCCTGCAGTGAGTGGCTGGCGAGATCAGGTGTCACCCGAGTATATAAATCGGCCCCTCCCGCGGCTCGCCACAGATGCGTTCTGACAGAGATCAGGGAAAGTGCTGTCTTGCTGGAGTTGCTATAGGGAGAGTGTTAGGAGTATCTTAGGCTTCAAGAACCCCAACGGTCCTTCTTAGGGCCACATCTAACCGTGTGCAGTACTGTGGAGGCTGCTTTTTGCAGTGTTGCACTTTTTTTTTTTTGTATATCGGCCGTGCAGAGCATTGCGCCCTGCAGTAATTATACATAGTCCAGGGCCAGTAGTGGTGGTGAGGCAGGGACAGAAGACATATTTATTGAATATAGGCAGTGGGCCTTTCCAAAAACATTTTGGGAAAAAAATCTATTTGGGCTGCCTGTGACTGTCCTCAGTGTACTGGGTCTGTGCTGGGGGTAGTTGTCCTAATTCATACGCAGCCAGCTAAGTGTTACAGCAGGCTTGCGCAAAATTATTTCCTGGCTCTGTGTTGGCTGTTACATCACCGCTGTATTCCAGTCCACAGTGCAACAGTCTGCAGTTATTTTACATACTCCAGGGCCAGTAGTGGTGACGCAGAGAGAGAAGACATACAGTATACAGTGTATATAGGCAGTGGGCCTTTCCAAAAACATTTGGGAAAAAAAATCTATTTGGGCTGCCTGTGACTGTCCTCAGTGTACTGGGTCTCTGCTGGTGGTAGTTGTCCTAATTCATATGCAGCCAGCTAAGTGTTACAGCAGGCTTGCGCAAAATTATTTCCTGGCTCTGCTGTGCGTTCCGTAAGCGAAGTCAGCCTCCAACCACAGGCCAATAAGCGGCACATTTAATTACAGCGTTCTGTTTCTGCACTACTGGTAATACACCATGCTGAGGGGTAGGGGTAGGCCTAGAGGACGTGGACGTGGGCGAGGACGCGGAGGCCCAAGTCAGGGTGTGGGCACAGGCCGAGCTCCTGATCCAGGTGTATCGCAGCTGACTGCTGCGGGATTAGGAGAGAGGCACGTTTCTGGGGTCCCCACATTCATCTCACAATTAATGGGTCCACGCGGTAGACCTTTATTAGAAAATGAGCAGTGTGAGCAGGTCCTGTCGTGGATGGCAGAAAGTGCATCCAGCAATCTATCGAATACCCAGAGTTCTGCGCCGTCCACTGCTCCAACTCTGAATCCTCTGGCTGCTGCTCCTCCTTCCTCCCAGCCTCCACACTCCATTACAATGACACATTCTGAGGAGCAGGCAGACTCCCAGGAACTGTTCCCGGGCCCCTGCCCAGAATGGGCAGCAAGGGTTCCGAATCCTCTCCCACTGGAGGAGTTTGCTGTGACCGATGCCCAACCTTTTGAAAGTTCCCGGGGTCCGGGGGATGAAGCTGGGGACTTCCGGCAACTGTCTCAAGACCTTTCAGTGTATATTAAAAATAGGAAAAAACTCACTTTATGCGCTCCGTCAAACTGTGTCGGGATGTGAAAATCTTACTTGTTGGGGGGTGCCTGGACTCCTGGCACCCCCAATATCCAAGGAAGCAGAACAACAAGTAAGATTTTCACATCCCGACACAGTTTGACGGAGCGCATAAAGTGAGTTTTTTCCTATTTTTAATATACATTTCTTTCCTCCTCGACACGATTGTTTTGAAGTCGCTCCCTGCTGCTCTCCCACTAGGGGGATGTTTTAGGACCGTCAACGTACATTACCTAAAATTGGATTGAAAGGCTCCAGTGGAACAACGAACTGACCGGTCTCTTAACCATAGGACCGGTTCAGTTGCGGTGAGTTTCTATCCACACTAATCTTGCTTTCATTTTTTCCATACACCATTGGAGCGCCGCTTCTGACCCGATTATTTTATCCAAGACCTTTCAGTGGGTGAGGAGGACGATGACGATGAGACACAGTTGTCTATCAGTGAGGTAGTAGTAAGGGCAGTAAGTCCGAGGGAGGAGCGCACAGAGGATTCGGAGGAAGAGCAGCAGGACGATGAGGTGACTGACCCCACCTGGTTTGCTACGCCTACTGAGGACAGGTCTTCAGAGGGGGAGGCAAGGGCAGCAGCAGGGCAGGTTGCAAGAGGCAGTGCGGTGTCCAGGGGTAGAGGCAGGGCCAGACCGAATAATCCACCAACTGTTTCCTAAAGCGCCCTCTCGCGCCATGCCACCCTGCAGAGGCCGAGGTGCTCAAAGGTCTGGCAGTTTTTCACTGAGAGTGCAGACGACCGACGAACAGTCGTGTGCAACCTGTGTCGCGCCAAGATCAGCCGGGGAGCCACCACCACCAGCCTCACCACCACCAGCATGCGCAGACATATGATGGCCAAGCACCCCACAAGGTGGGACGAAGGCCGTTCACCACCTCCGGTTTGCACCGCTGCCTCTCCCCCTGTGCCCCAACCTGCCACTGAGATCCAACCCCCCTCTCAGGGCACAGGCTCTACCGTCTCCTGGCCTGCACCCACACCCTCACCTCCGCTGTCCTCGGCCCCATCCACCAATGTCTGTCAGCGCACCGTCCAGCCGTCGCTAGCGCAAGTGTTGGAGCACAAGCGCAAGTACGCCGCCACGCACTCGCACGCTCAAGCGTTAAACGTGCACATAGCCAAATTTATCAGCCTGGAGATGCTGCCGTATAGGGTTGTGGAAACGGAGGCTTTCAAAAGTATGATGGCGGCGGCGGCCCCGCGCTACTCAGTTCCCAGTCGCCACTACTTTTCCCGATGTGCCGTCCCAGCCCTGCACGACCACGTCTCCCACAACATTGTATGCGCCCTCACCAACGCGGTTACTGCCAAGGTCCACTTAACAACAGACACGTGGACAAGCACAGGCGGGCAGGGCCACTATATCTCCCTGACGGCACATTGGGTGAATTTAGTGGAGGCTGGGACAGAGTCAGAGCCTGGGACCGCTCACGTCCTACCCACCCCCAGAATTGCGGGCCCCAGCTCGGTGGTGGTATCTGCGGCTGTGTATGCTTCCTCCACTAAACCACCCTCCTCCTCCTACGCAACCTCTGTCTCGCAATCAAGATGTGTCAGCAGCAGCAGCACGTCGGCAGCAGTCGGTGTCGCGCGACGTGGCAGCACAGCGGTGGGCAAGCGTCAGCAGGCCGTGCTGAAACTACTCAGCTTAGGAGATAAGAGGCACACGGCCCACGAACTGCTGCAGGGTCTGACAGAGCAGACCGACCGCTGGCTTGCGCCGCTGAGCCTCCAACCGGGCATGGTCGTGTGTGACAACGGCCGTAACCTGGTCGCGGCTCTGCAGCTCGGCAGCCTCACGCACGTGCCATGCCTGGCCCACGTCTTTAATTTGGTGGTTCAGCGCTTTCTGAAAAGCTACCCACGCTTGTCAGACCTGCTTGGAAAGGTGCGCCGGGTCAGCGCACATTTCCGCGAGTCCCACACGGACACTGCCACCCTGCGCACCCTGCAACATCGGTTTAATCTGCCAGTGCACCGACTGCTGTGCACCGACTATGCTCCACATGTTGGCCAGGCTCTATGAGCAGCGTAGAGCTATAGTGGAATACCAACTCCAACATGGGCGGCGCAGTGGGAGTCAGCCTCCTCAATTCTTTACAGAAGAGTGGGCCTGGTTGGCAGACTTCTGCCAGGTCCTTGGAAACTTTGAGGAGTCAGTCTACCCAGATGGTGAGCGGCGATGCTGCAATCATTAGCGTCACCATTCCTCTGCTATGCCTCTTGAGAAGTTCCCTGCAAAGCATAAAGGCAGACACTTTGCGCTCGGAAACAGAGGCGGGGGAAGACAGTATGTCGCTGGATAGTCAGAGCACCCTCCTGTCTATATCTCAGCGCGTTGAGGAAGAGGAGGAAGAGCATGAGGAGGATGAGGAGGAGGGGGAAGAGACAGCTTGGCCCACTGCTGTGGGTACCCATGCTGCTTGCCTGTCATCCTTTCAGCGTGTATGGCCTGAGGAGGAGGAGGAGGATCCTGAAAGTGATCTTCCTAGTGAGGACAGCCATGTGTTGCGTACAGGTATCCTGGCACACATGGCTGACTTCATGTTAGGATGCCTTTCTCGTGACCCTCGCGTTACATGCATTCTGGCCACTACGGATTACTGGGTGTACACACTGCTCGACCCACGGTATAAGGAGAACCTTTCCACTCTCATACCCGAAGAGGAAAGGGGTTCGAGAGTGATGCTATACCACTGGACCCTGGCGGACAAACTGATGGTAAAATTCCCATCCGACAGCGCTAGTGGCCGAAGGCGCAGCTCCGAGGGCCAGATAGCAGGGGAGGCGCAGAGATCAGGCAGCATGTACAGCACAGGCAGGGGAACACTCTCTAAGGCCTTTGACAGCTTTCTGGCTCCCCAGCAAGACTGTGTCACCGCTCCCCAGTCAAGGCTGAGTCGGCGGGAGCACTGTAAAAGGATGGTGAGGGAGTACGTAGCCGATCGCACGACCGTCCTCCGTGACGCCTCTGCTCCCTACAACTACTGGGTGTCGAAGCTGGACACGTGGCATGAGCTCGCGCTGTATGCCCTGGAGGTGCTTGCTTGTCCTGCGGCTAGCGTCTTGTCAGAGAGGGTGTTTAGTGCGGCTGGGGGAATCATCACGGATAAGCGTACCCGCCTGTCAACCGACAGTGCCGACAGGCTTACACTCATCAAGATGAACAAAGCCTGGATTTCCCCAGACTTCTTTTCTCCACCAGCGGACAGGAGCGATACCTAAGCAATACGTAGGCTGCACCCGCGGATGGAAGCATTGTTCTCTATCACCATCAAAAACGGGGACATTTTTGCTTCATCAATCTGTGTATTCTATTCATCCTCCTTCTCCTGCTCCTCCTCCTGAAACCTCACGTAATCACGCCGAACGGGCAATTTTTCTTAGGCCCACAAGGCTCAGTCATATAATTTTTGTAAACAATTTTTATACGTTTCAATGCTCATTTAAGCGTTGAAACTTTCACCTGAACCATTTTTTATTTTAACTGGGCTGCCTCCAGGCCTAGTTACCAATTAAGCCACATTAACCAAAGCGAGTAATGGGTTTCACCTGCCCTCTTGGTTGGGCATGGGCAATTTTTCTGAGGTACATTAGTACTGTTGGTACACCAATTTTTTGGGGCCCTCGCCTACAGTGTAATCCAATTAATTTTTTGCCCACCTGCATTAAAGCTGACGTTACCTCAGCTGTGATGGGCACTGCAAGGGGATACATTTATGTACAGCCGGTGGGTTCCAGGGAGCCACCCATGCTGTGGGTGCACACGGAATTCCCATTGCGGAGTTGTACCTGCCTGTGACTATTTATAAAAAAACGCGATCTGACTGGGGCATGCAGACACCTTGACAGAATGAATAGTGTGTGGCACATAGGTTCCCCATTGCTATGCCCACGTGTGCAGCTCCTGATGGCGGTGGCACAGGATTATATTTCTCATTGCCTCTGTACAGCATTGTGGGCTATCTCCCCGCCCCTTTTAAAGAGGGTCGCTGCCTAGCCATGCCAACCCTCTGCAGTGTGTGCCTGCGGTTCCTCCTCATGGCAGACGCACTTATAAATAGACATGAGGGTGGTGTGGCATGAGTGCAGCTGAAGGCTGCGCAGGGATACTTTGGTGTGCGCTGTGGACACTGCGTCGTACGGGGGGGGGGGGTTGGGCAGCATGTAACCCAGGAGAAGTGGCAGTGGAGTGTCATGCAGGCAGTGATTGTGCTTTGTTGGAGGTAGTGTGGTGCTTAGCTAAGGTATGCATTGCTAATGAGGGCTTTTCAGAAGTAAAAGTTGTTGGGAGGGGGGGGGGCCACTCTTGCCGCTATTGTGGCTTAATAGTGGGACCTGGGAACTTGAGATGCAGCCCAACATGTAGCCCCTCGCCTGCCCTATCCGTTGCTGTGTCGTTCCCATCACTCTCTTGAATTGCCCAGATTTTCACAAATGAAAACCTTAGCAAGCATCGGCGATATACAAAAATGCTTGGGTCGCCCATTGACTTCAATGGGATTCGTTACTCGAAACGAACCCTCGAGCATCGCGATAATTTCGTCCCGAGTAACGAGCACCCGAGCATTTTGGTGCTCGCTCAACTCTAGATACCATCAAAAATATTGCTGATGCTTGGAATGAAGTGGAAGTTGCAAATATGTTTGGACAAATTGTGCCCCCAATTTACATAAGAATGTATGGGGTTTTCAGATGATGACATGGCCGAAACCAAGCAGACTGTTGTTGCTATTGGTAATCAACTGCAGTTGGGCATCCATGAAAATTATATCATAGAGTTACTTGACTCCCATGCCAAAGAACTAAGCAATGAAGACATTATGGATCTAGAGCAGCAGATAATAGCATTTAGGCAATGCCAGAAACTAGGAACTCCAAACTTCAAAACATTTTCTATGAAACAGTTAGCTCATGCATTTCATCTTGTTGAAGCAGGAATGGCAAAGTTAAAGAAGCAAGATCCTGATATACAGAGGTTCACCAAGGTTTATCACACAGTTACTGAAGTCATGAGATGCTACAGGGCTAGTTATGATGAGAAATAGAAAAACACTGTGCAAACCTCCCGTGATGCCTACTTTAAGAAACAAACTCGAAAAGCAGAATCAGACTATGACTCTCTAATACAAGTCCTATTCTCTCCAACAAGTCCATCATCCTCTACCAAGATTGTTTATGGCTGTATTGTACAGTACAGTATTTGCAAATGTTTAAGAATTTACATGCACAGGTAAAAATAGATAATATGTTAAGACAAACATCTGTCAAAATTCCATTTAATGTGAACTCCATGCAATTTTTTAAAGGGACATTTTGCATAGGACCACTTGTCTGACACAAATGCCTGATGGGTCATCCCATGGATGATCATTCCTGTGCTTTTAAACAGAAACAATCATCAGTAATGAATGGAGGCAAAGCGGGTCATGGATCGTTCCAGCCCCCCTGCCTTCATTTATAATGAATAGAGGTGAGCGAGCACACTCATCCGAGCTTGATGCTCGTTCGAGCATTGGGCTACTCGAGATGCTCGGTACTCAAGTCGAGTACCACGTGGTACTCGAGTAAATTTCATTTCCCTTCCCTGCATGTTTAGCACCATTTTTTAGCCAATAAACATGTAGGGAAGGCATTACCACTTCCTGCTGTGATGTGCCAGCCCTCTGCATGTCTACAGCAGTGAGTGGCTGGCGGGATCAGGTGTCTGCCGAGTATTAAAGCTGTTGCCGCCCGCAGCTCACCTCAGATGCATGCTGGCAGAGGTTAGGGAAATAGCTGCTGCTGAGGGGAAAGTGTTAGAGTAGGGAGGATCCTGTCTTCAAGAACCCAATAGTTCTTCTTAGGGCTACTCCTCATTGTGTGCATTACTTTTTTGGATGGCTGGAAGCAGTAGTGCACCATTTTTTTTTTCAAGCATCTGGGCCTGTGCAGAGTATCTCCAGCTGCCATTTGCTGTGAGTGGTGAATTAGCCAGAGTTCTCATCACTAAACAGTCCGCTATTTTTTTCTGGGGCAGTGCATAGCATCTCACATCTTCCATTTGCTGTGTGTGGTGAATTAGCCCCATCTCATCGCTAAACAGACCGTTAATTTTTCTGGGGCTGTGCAGAGCATATCACATCTCCCATTTACTGTGTGCGGTCAGTTAGCCAGAGTTCTCATCGCTAAACAGTTCGCTAAGTTTTTCTGGGGCAGTGCAGAGCATCTCACATCTCCCATTTGCTGTGTGCGGTGAATTAGCCAGAGTTCTCATCGCTAAACAGCCTGTTAATTTTTCTGGGGCAGTGCAGAGCAACTCACATCTCCCATTTGCTGTGTGCGGTCAGTTAGCCAGAGTTCTCATCGCTAAACAGTTCGCTAATTTTTTCTGGGGCAGTGCAGAGCATCTCACATCTCCCATTTGCTGTGTGCGGTGAATTAGCCAGAGTTCTCATCGCTAAACAGCCTGTTAATTTTTCTGGGGCAGTGCAGAGCAACTCACATCTCCCATTTGCTGTGTGCGGTCAGTTAGCCAGAGTTCCCATCGCTAAACAGTCCGTTAATTTTTTCTGGGGCAGTGCTGAGCAACTCACATGTCCCATTTGCTGTGTGTGGTAAATTAGCCAGAGTTCTCATCGCTAAACAGTCAGCTAATTTTTTCTGGAGCAGCGCAGAGCATCTCCTATTTGCTGTTTACGGTTAATTAGCCAGAGTTCTCATCGCTAAACAGTCCATTAATTTTTTCTGGGGCTGTGCAGAGTATTTCACATCTCCCAATTGTTGTGTGCGGTGAAGCAGCCATAATTTTCAACGCTAAACAGTCCGCTAATTTTTTCTGGGGCAGTGCAGAGCATCTCACATCTCCCAATCGCTGTGTGCGGTGAATTAGCTGTAATTTTCATCGCAGATGTTCTCATCGCTAAACAGTCTGTTAATTTTTTCTGGGGCAGTGCAGAGCATCTCATATTTCCCAATCGCTGTGTGCGGTCAATTAGCCAGAGTTCTCATTGCTAAACAGTCCATTAATTTTTTCTGGGGCTGTGCAGAGCATCTTACATCTCCCAATCGCTGTGTGCAGTGAAGTGGCCGTAATTTTCATCGCTAAACAGTGGGATAATTTTACCTGGGGCAGTGCAGAGCATCTCACATCTCCCATTTGCTGTGTGCAGTGAATTAGCCAGAGTTCTCATCGCTAAACAGTCCGCTATTTTTTTCTGGGGCAGTGCAGCGCATCTCACATCTCCCATTTGCTGTGTGCAGTCAATTAGCCAGAGTTCTCATTGCTAAACAGTCCGCTAATTTTTTCTGGGGCAGTGCAGAGTATCTGACATCTACCATTCACTTTGTTGGGTGAAGTAGCCGCAGTTATCAGCACTATCCACTGGGTTAAAGTTTTCTGCCCCTGTGCAGAGCATCTCACAAGACCCTTTCCTCGTGTGCGTTGTAGTAGCCACAGTTATCAGCACTATCCACTGGGTTAATAGTTTTTTGCCCCTCTGCAGAGCATCTCACAATACCCTTTCCTTATGTGCGGTGAAGTAGCCGCAGTTATCTGCACTATCCTCTGGGTTACTTTTTTCTGCCACTCCATACAGCCTCTCTTATCTACAAGTCTCTGTGAGTGGTAAATTACCCCTAGGTATCAGCGCAAGACAGCGGTTTAATTTTTTTAGTCACAGCATAGAGCCTCCAGTATCTACAAGTCTCCGTGTGTGGTGAATTAGTTCTCAGCGCTATACAGTGGGTTAATTTATTTTGGCCCTGCTCTATCTCTTATCCGACATGATGAGGAGTAGGGGTAATGGTCGAGGACATGGACGCGGGTGTCGAAGTGAGGGTGTGGGCACAGGCCGAGGTCCTGGGCGGGGTGAATCACAGACGATTGCTGAAGGATTAGGAGAGAGCCGCGGCTCTCCGCTGCCCAGCTTCATATCACAATTTGCTGGTCCGCATGGTAGACCTTTATTACAAGCACAGCAGTGCGAGCAGGTCCTGTCATGGATTGCAGATAACGCGTCCAGCAATGTATCGAACCCCCAATCTTCCACGCAGTCCACTACTACCGGGCTAGGGACTGCACCACTGAATCCTCTGGCTGCTCCACCTTCCTCCCAGCCTCGTTACTCCAGGAAAATGACAGATTCTGAGCAGGCAGACTCCCAGGAGGTGTTCTCTGGTCCCTGCCCTGAGGGGGAAAAAACGGTTCCTGACCCACCTGAGGAGTTTGTCTTGACCGATGCCCAACATTTGGAAAGTTTCAAGAGTCCAGGTGATGAGGCTGGGGACTTCCGGCAACTCTCTCAAGAGCTTTTTGTGGATGAGGATGATGAGACACAGTTGTCTGTCAGTGAGGTGTTACCATGAGGCCGGTCAGGGACCCCAGGTGGTAGTGGCAGTGGCAGTGGCGCGGCTCGCCATGGTGTTCTGGGATGGTGTTGCACCCACGTTAAGGTCAGCAAGCAGCAGCACTGTGCTCCAGGGTGTAGGCACAGCACGTGGCATGCTTGTCTGTGCTTGTGCGTGCCTGCTATGAGAGGCGTGCGCGCTCTATCTCTGTGACTTATAGTGGCTGGCTGAGAGCTCCAGTCAGACAGCTTGATTGGTCCCCGCGCAAGGGGGGGGGGGAGACTCCTGAATATAGTCTGGCAGCTGCTGATAGCAGTTGCCAGTGATTGGTTCCATTCCCTGTGTGTTTGACTTCCGTCCTGCTCCAGTGGAGGTTATCTTGTCTCGATCCGGCTCTGCCTTTGTTCTGTGCTTTCCTGTCATGTTAGTTTATTCCATCTGCCTAGCCTGTCAGTACTAGTAAGTTGTCATCTGCATAGGTACGGTGGTTCCTTCCTGTCCTGCCACTAGGCAGCGTAGGGTCAGTGTTGGCGACCTGGAACTTTCCACCTTTGGGGCTACCTCCAGGAAGGGACATTGGCATGGGTGAGGGTCAGGGAGTTCCGTGCCGTGCTACCTGTGCACACTACTAGTACTGTAACATAATAGCTGGCCCAAAAATTATTTTCCTGCGGTTTCTTATAGTGGGATTCACGGTGTGAATGGAGTCCTACAATACGATTACCGGTCAGATTCGTGACCTTGCCGGGATGGTTCAGGACCTGTTGGGGCGTCTCAACCATCATGAGCAGTGGTTGGTTGTGCCCGCTGATCCAGTACCTGAACCTAAATGCCCATTACCCGAGGTGTTCTTGGGGGACCGGAAAAAATTCTTTGTCTTCCAGGAGTCTTGTAAGTTGTTTTTTCGCTTGCAGCCTCGTTCCTCTGGGTCCGAGCCCCAACGGGTGGTGATTGTTATGTCATTGCTCAGAGAAGGGCCTCAGTCATGGGCTTATTCTTTACTGGCTGATTCCGCTTGTCTGCAGTCGGTAGACTCTTTTTTTCATTTAGTTTGGGAATATTTTTGATGAACCCGATCGTGCAGGTTACGCAGTCAGTAAGTTGTTGGCCCTACGTCAGGGGCGCCAGTCGGAAGAATATTGCTCTAGTTTCAGGCAGTATTTAGGTAAATCTGCATCGAATGACTGTGTGCTCAAAGAATTATTTTTGGTGGGCCTGTCTGATCCAGTAAAAGATCTATTGCTTACTATCCCATCCGTCACCCTCTACTTTGAATCAGGCTATGGAATTGGCAGTCAGAGCTGATCGTAGACTCAGGTCTAGAAGGGAAGCTAAGTAAAAGTATCGTCAAGAATGTAGGTCTAAGTCTCTGGCGCCTTCTACAGCCTGTACCCCATTTGCAACCCTCGGAGCTGATGGTATGGAAGTGGACCGGTTGAGTCCAGGAGAGCGGAGGCGGTTCCGGGCTTCAAACCTACTCTGTTTCTACTGCGGCAAGGCTGGTCATGGCATCACGTCCTGCCAGGAAAGGTAGCCACGGAAGCAGCAGGAAAACTTCAGCTCCTAGGTGACTGTTGGGAGGGTCATCTAGGAGGTCAGGTACTCCCTAAATTACTGGTGCCTTGTAGTGAGTCTTACAAGGCTTTTCACAGGGCAGGGCAGGCATTTATTGATTCTGGGTTGGCTGCGAACCGTATCCACTTGCAGTTCGTAAGACCACTGTTATCAAGTTTTACTGCGTTAGGTTTGCCGATCCACTTTACTAGTATCGATGCAACCCCTCTGTCCTCTGGGGTAGTGCGTTGGAAGACACCAGAACTTCGGATCATGATAGGCGCATTACAGTCGGAGGTTATTTCATTTCTTGTCATGGAGAAGATTTCCGTGGATATTGTTCTGGGATTGCCATGGCTAAGGACACACAATCCTCAGTTTGATTAAACTACTCGGGCTAGTTTGATGGGGAGGGCTCTGTCAGGATCATCAAGTGCCTGTTACATAGTGCGCCACTGATACTATTAGTATTCCGGACTATTTATGGCATTTTCAAGATGTGTTCTCTAAAAAGCTTTCTGAGATATTACCCCCACACCGCGAATGGGATTGTAGGATTGATCTTGTCCCGGATAGTCCCATCCCAAAGGGGGCCATATTTAATCTGTCGGGTTGGGAGCATGAAGCTCTTAAATCCTATATTTCAGAGGCTTTAGCCAAGGAGCATATCAAACCATCAGAGTCACCAGCTGGAGCAGGCCTATTTTTTGTTGAAAAGAAAGATGGCTCTTTGCGGCCTTGTGTTGACTATCGGGGTTTAAACAAGATCACCATAAAGAGTCAGTGCTCGCTCCCTCTGATCCCTGATCTGTTGAATCAGGAGGTGGGAGTATGCTACTTCTCTAAGCTTGACCTTCAGGGGGCTTATAATCTTATGCGTATTAAGTCTGGTGACGAGTGGAAAACCACGTTCAACACCCCGTTGGGGCACTTTGAGTGTCTGGTGATGCCCTTCGGGTTATGCAATGCCCCTTCAGTTTTTCAGGGGTTTATGAACGCGGTCTTCCACGATTATCTAGGGGTTTTTATAGTTGTCTATTTGGACGACATTTTGGTGTACTCGTCGGATTGGGACACGCATGTTAGACATCTACATTTAGTGTTAGAGTGGCTACGGGAGTACTAATTGTATGTTAAATTGGAGAAGTGCTCATTTCGTTTCAAACGCGTGTCATTCCTTGGGTATATCCTTACTCCAATGGATGTGTGTATGGAGTCAGACAAAGTGGCAGCAATCACACAATGGGCTAAACCAAATAATTTGAAGGCTCTTCAGCGCTTTCTTGGGTTTGCCAACTTTTACAGAAAATTTATCAGAAAATTTTCAGTGATTGCACAACCGCTGACTGATTTCACTAAAAAAGGAGCGGACGTGACGCTGTGGTCTCCGGAAGCTTCAGAGGTGTTTGAGCAACTTAAAAGGGTTTTTTCCACCGCGCTGATGCTTGCTCAGCCGGATCCTCAGAAGCCTTTTTCGTTGAGGTAGACGCTTTGGAGGTTGGGATGGGTTCAGTCCTTTCCCAGGTATTGGTGGGCCGTTCAGGATATAGTCCGTGTGCCTTCTTTTCCCGTAAATTCAGTAGCGCCGAGTGCAGCTATGATGTTGGGAACAGGGAACTGTTGGCAGTAAAATGGCCATTTGAGGAATGGTCTCATCTTCTGGAGGGGGCTCCACACCAGGTGACAGTCTTCACTGATCACAAGAACTTAGTGTACCTTAAAAATGCTAAGCGTCTCAATGCGCGGCAAGCCAGGTGGGGGCTTCTCTTCTCTAGATTCAATTTTACATTCACGTACCTGCCAGGAGATAAAAATGTGAAAGCTGACGCCCCCTCCCGCAGTTTCGGGACTCCGGAGGTTAAGGACTCTTCTCTGGAAGGCATCCTCACGCCCAGTGTCGTGGTGGCAGCCCTGACACGGAACCTTCCGGCTCAGCTTCAGGAATATCAGCAAGAAGCTCCGGAGGGGGTTCCGTCAGGGAAGTTATTTGTAACGATGTCTCTGCGGTTGTTGGTTCTGGAAGAGTCTCATTCCTCTGTTTTTGCAGGGCATCCAGGGCTCCAGGGGACTCTTGAGTTATGTTACCGTTTCTACTGGTGGCCCGGCATGGCATGGGAGGTCCGGGAATATTAGAGAGGTTATAAGATTGCATGGAATACCAGTCAATATAGTTTCAGATCAGGGGTTGCAATTCATGGTCCAATTTTGGAGGGCCTTCTGTAAAAACTTCTCTGTCTTTCTCATCAGCGTTTCATCCACAGACGAATGGGCATATGGAATGTAAAAATCAAGACCTAGTACAATACTTGTGTCTTTTTGTGGGCGAGAAGGCCAGTCGGTGGGTAGAGTTTTTACCTATGGCTGAATTTGCCATAAATAATCGTATCAGTTCTGCAACGGGGGGTGTCACCTTTCTTCTGTGTGTTCGGTCATCCCCGGTTCCTGACTTCCAATCCAGTACCTACAGTTTTTCCCGCTGTTGATGTTGTTACTAGTGAGTTGCAGGAGGTCTGGAATGGTGTGCACAAGAATCTGGATGAAGGAAGTGGTCGTATGCAACTACGTAGTTATAAAAGGTCCACTGTGTCTGAGCCATTTGAAGCCGGTCAGAAGGTATATCTGTCCAAGTAAAATTTAAAACTGAAGCTACCCTCTGCAAAGCTTGCACCGCGTTTTATCAGTCCCTTTGCCATAACGCAAGTCATTAATCCTCTAGCTTATGAGTTGGATTTACTTCTTGGAGGGTGCATAGGGTGTTTCATAAATTGCTTTTGAAGTTGTTTATCCCTCTGGTTGTGAGCAGATAGTAGTTGCCAGTGATTGGTTCCATTCCCTGTGTGTTTGACTTCTGTCCTCCTCCAGTGGAAGTTACCTTGTCTCAATCCAGCTCTGCCTTTGTTCGGTGGTTTCGTGTCATGTTGGTTTATTCCATCTGCCTAGCCTGTCATCTAGTAAGTTGTCATCTGCATAGGTACGGCGGTTTCTTCCTGTCCTGCCACTAGGCAGCGTAGGGTCAGTGTTGGTGGCTTGGACCTGTCCACCTTTGCGGCTACCTCCAGGAAGGGACATTGGCGTGGGTGAGGGTCAGGGAGTTCTGCGCTGTGCGTACCTATGCACACTACTACTACTGTAACAGAGGTAGTATTAAGGGCAAGAAGTCCAAGGGAGGAGCGCACAGAGGATTCAAAGGAAGAGCTGCTGGACAATGAGGTGACTGACCGCACCTGGCTTGCTAAGCCTACTGAAGACAGGGCTTCAGAGGGGGAGGCAAGTGCAGCAGCAGGACAGGTTGGAAGATGCAGTGGGGTGGCCAGGGGGAGAGGCAGGGCCAGAGCAAATAATACCCCAACTGTTTCCCACAGCACCCCCTCACAGCAAGCCTCCGTGCAGAGGGCTAGGTGTTCAAAGGTGTGGATGTTTTTTTGTTGAGAGCGCGGTAGACCGACGAACAGTGTTGTTCAACCTGTGCCACACCAAGAACAGCCGGGAGCCAGCACTACCAGCCTCACCACCACTACCAGCCTCACTACCACCAGCATGCACAGGCATATGATGGCCAAGCACCCCACGATGTGGCCATTCACTGCCTCTGGGTCACACCACTGCCTCTTTCCCTGTGCCACAACCTGCCACACAGATACAATCCCCCTCCCAGGACACAGGCACGAGCGCCTCCCGGCCTACACCCACATTCTCACCTCTACGGTCCTCCACGGCATCCAGCAATGTCTCCCAGCGCAGCGTTCAGCTGTCGCTAACACAAGCGTTGAAGCAAAAGCGCAAATACACCGCCACCAACCCACATGCAGAATCTTTAAACATTCACATTACCAAATTACTGAGCCTGGAGATGCTGCCATACAGGCTAGTCGAAACGGATGCTTTCAAAAATATGATGGCGGCGGCAGTCCCACGTTACTCGGTCCCCAGTTGCCACTATTTTTCCCAGTGCGCCGTCCCTGCTCTACACCAGCACGTCTCCTGCAACATAAACTGTGCCCTCACCAACGCGGTTACTGGGAAGCTCCACTTAACGACGAACACATGGACAAGTGCTGGCGGGCAGGGACACTACATCTCCCTGATGGTACATTGGGTGAACTTGGTGGAGGCTGGGACAAAGTCAGAGCCTGGGACTGCTCACGTACTACCCACACCGAGGATAGCGGGTCCTACCTCGGTGATAGTTTCTGCATCATATTATGCCACCTCCTCCAACCCCCCCCCCCTCCTCCTCTGCCACCTCCACCTCTCAATTAAGAAGTGTGAGCACATCGCCAGCAGCCAGTAGCTTGCGGCGCGGCAGCGCAGTGCTGGGGAAGCGTCAACAAGCCATGCTGAAACTAATCAGCTTAGGTGACAAGAGGCACACCACTTCACAGCTGTTACAGGGTTTGACCGAGCAGACCAACCTCTGGCTTTCGCCGCTGAGCCTCCAACCGGGTATTGTCGTGTGTGACAGTGGCCGTAACCAGGTGGCGGCTCTGCTGGCATCCTCACACACATGCCATGCCTGGCCCACATCTTCAATCTGGTGGTTCAGCGGTTTCTGAAAAAACTACTACCACTTGTCTGACCTGCTTGGCAAGGTGCGCCGCATGTGCGCACATTTCCGCAAGTCCACCACGAATGCTGCCACCCTCAGAACACTGCAACATCGGTTCGAGCTGCCAGAGCACTGACTGCTGCGTGATGTACCCACGTGCTGAAATTCAATGCTGCACATGTTGGCCAGGCTTTATGAGCAGCGCAGAGCAATTGTAGAATACAAGCCTCAACATGGCTGGCAGAGTGGTATTCAACTACAGAAATGTTTTAGGGGTCCACCTATACACTTGCTACAGAAAGGTTTGAGGGGTTCGCCTATACTCTTGCTACAAAAGTGTTTCAGGGGTCCGCCTATACACTTGCTACAAAAAGGTTTCTAGGATCCGCCTATACACTTGCCACAGAAATGTTCTTCTGGAGTTCGTCTACACTCTTGCTACAGAAATGTTTTAGGGATCCGCCTATACACTTGCTAAAAAAAGGTTTGAGGGGTCCCCCTATACACTTGCCACATAAATGTTCTTCCGGGGGTTTGCCTACACTTTTGCTACAAAAATGTTTCAGGGGTCTGCCTATACACTTGCTACAGAAAGGTTTGAGGGGTCCGCCTATACTATTGCCACAGAAATGTTTCAGGGGTCTGCCTATACACTTGCTTCAGAAATGTTTCAGGGGTCCGCCTATACTCTTGCTACAGAAATGTTTCAAGCGTCCGCCTATACACTTGCTACAGAAAGGTTTCTGGGGTTCACCTATACACTTGCCACAGAAATGTTCTTCTGGGGTTCGCCTACAATCTTGCTACAGAAATGTTTAGGGGTCCACCTATACACCTACTACAGAGAGGTTTGAGGGGCTCGCCTATACACTTGCTACAAAAAGGTTTAAGGGGTCAGCCTATACACTTGCCACAGAAATGTTCTTCCGGGGTTTGCCTTTACTCTTGCAACAGAAATGTTTCAGGGGTCCGCCTATACACTTGCTACAGAAAGGTTTCTGGGGTTTGCCTATACACTTGCAACAAAAATGTTCTTCCTGGGTTTGCGTATACTCTTGCTACAGGAATGTTTTAGGGGTCTGCCTATGCACTTGCTACAGAAATGTTCCAGGCGTCCGCCTATACACTTGCTGCAGAAAGGTTTCTGGGGTTCACCTATACACTTGCCACAGAAATGTTCTTCTGGGGTTCGCCTAAACTCTTGCTACAGAAATGTTTTAGGGGTCCGCCTATACACTTGCTACAGAAAGTTTTGAGGGGTTCGCCTATACTATTGCCACAAAAATGTTTTAAGTGGTCCGCCTATACTCTTGCAACAGAAATGTTTCAGGGGTCCGCCTATACACTTGCTACAGAAAAATTTGAGGGGTTCACCTATACACTTGCTAAAAAAATGTTTCAGGGTTCCGCCTATACACTTGCTACAGAAAGGTTTCTGGGATCCGCCTATACACTTGCCGCAGAAATGTTTCAGGGCTCCGTCTATACATTTGCTACAGAAAGGTTTCTGGGGTCTGCCTATACACTTGCAACAAAAATGTTCTTCCTGGGTTTGCGTATACTCTTGCTACAGAAATGTTTTAGGGGTCTGCCTATACACTTGCTACAGAAAGGTTTCTGGGGTCCGCCTATACACTTGCCACAGAAAAGTTCTTCTGGGGTTCACCCATACTCTTGCTACAGAAATGTTTCAGGCGTCCGCCTATACACTTGCTACAGAAAGGTTTCTGGGGTTCACCTATACACTTGCCACAGAAATGTTCTTCTGGGGTTCGCCTACAATCTTGCTACAGAAATGTTTAGGGGTCCACCTATACACCTACTACAGAGAGGTTTGAGGGGTTCGCCTATACACTTGCTACAAAAAGGTTTAAGGGGTCAGCCTATACACTTGCCACAGAAATGTTCTTCCGGGGTTTGCCTTTACTCTTGCAACAGAAATGTTTCAGGGGTCCGCCTATACACTTGCTACAGAAAGGTTTCTGGGGTTTGCCTATACACTTGCAACAAAAATGTTCTTCCTGGGTTTGCGTATACTCTTGCTACAGAAATGTTTTAGGGGTCTGCCTATACACTTGCTACAGAAATGTTTCAGGCGTCCGCCTATACACTTGCTACAGAAATGTTTCTGGGGTTCACCTATACACTTGCCACAGAAATGTTTTAGGGGTCCGCCTATACACCTACTACAGAGAGGTTTGAGGGGTTCGCCTATACTATTGCCACAGAAATGTTTCAGTGGTCCGCTTATACACTTGCCACAGAAATGTTGTTCTGGGGTTCACCTATACTCTTGCTACAGAAATGTTTCAGGGGTCCGCCTATACTCTTGCTACAAAAAGGTTTGAGGGGTCCACCTATACACTTGCCACATAAATGTTCTTCCGGGGTTTGCCTACAATCTTGCTACAAGAATGTTTCAGGGATCCACCTATACACTTACTAAAGAAAGGTTTGAGGGGTTCACCTATACTATTGCTACAGAAAGGATTCAGGGGTCCGCCTATACTCTTGCCACAGAAATGTTTCAGGGGTCCGCCTATACACTTGCTACAGAAAGGTTTCTGGGGTTCGCCTATACACTTGCTACAAAAGGTTTCTAGGATCCGCCTATACACTTGCCACAGAAAAGTTCTTCTGGGGTTCACCTATACTCTTGCTACTGAAATGTTTCAGGGGTCCTCCTATACTCTTGCTACAGAAAGGTTTGAGGGGTCCACCTATACACTTGCGACATAAATGTTCTTCCGGGGTTTGCCTACACTCTTGCTACAAAAAATGAATTGGGTAGAAGTGTGGGCAGAGGCAGAGATCCTTGGTGGGGTGAAACTCTGCCATGTTTGGGCACTGTCATTTCTTCATGTTTAATACTGTCCTTGGGTCTCATTGGCTCACCTATCCTGTGGGTGCACAAAGGCTTTCCAGCGCGGTGTCCAGCTGTTTGGTACAAATACACTAAATGACTTAGGTAGGGCGCAGAAGGCTTTCCCATTGCGGTGTTCAAGTATATGACACATACAAAGAATGAATTGGACAGAAGTGTGGGCAGAGGCCGTGGTCCTAGGCGGGGTGAAACTCTGCTAAGTTGGGGCACTCTGATTTCTTCATATTTAATACTGTCCCTGGGTTCCGGGGCTCACCTGTGCTGTGGGTGCACAAAGGTTTCCCATAGCGGTGCTTTAGCTTTCTGGCACAAATACACTGAATGACTTGGGTAGGGTGCAGAGTGCAGATGGCTTTCCCATTGCGTTGTTCAGCTATCTGACACATACACAGAATATTTCTGTGGGGACACATGGGTTTCCCATAGCTATGTAACTCACGGCACCTTGGGTCACACAAGGTGGAGGCTGGGACCAAGCCTGACCCTGGGCCCGCTCATGTGCTTCCCACACAGAGGATTGCGGGTCCTACCTTGGTCATGGTTTCTCTGGCTTATTATGCCACCTCCTCCTCCTGCTTGGGGTCTGGGGATCAGCGCTGGTCAACATGTATTTGCTCTCGTGTTGCCACAGTTATCTGAGACACTAGTTTAGACCAAAAGAAGTGTAACTGAATTAATGAGATATTCACAGCAGTACTAGCATCCGAGTCAGCTTTATGCCCACGATTGCTGAGGGTGTGGGCAGAGGCCGAGGTCCTGGGGGGGGGGGGGGGGGACTGTGCCAGGTTTGGCCTGTGGAACTTCTTTGTTGTTCATCCAGTCTTTGGAGCGATGAAAGCAACTGCAACTGATTAAATGAGACATTCACAGCAGTACTAGCATCCGAGTCCACTTTATGCCCATGATTGCTGAGGGTGTGGGCAGAGGCAAAGGTCCTGGAGGGAGGAGGGCAACTGCGCAAGCTTTGGCCTGTGGAACTTCTTCGTGGTTCATTCCATCTTTGAAGCGATGAAAGCAACCGCAACTGACAACAAATTGGGTCAACCAGTTGGAGGCTGGGACTGAGTCTGACCCTGGGCCCGCTCACGTGCTTCCCACACAGAGTATTGCGGGTCCTACCTCCGTCATGGTTTCTCGGGCTTTTAATGCCACCTCCTCCTCCTCCTTGGGGTCTGGAGAACAGCGCTGGTCGGCATGTATTATCTCTCGTGTTTTGTGTTACCCCAGTTATCCAAGAACCTGGATTGGAGCGTTCACAGGAAGCGTAACTGATTTAATGAGACAGTCACTGTATACCTCTGGTGGCTACTTTTGGGACACCTCCTGCTTCTAACCAATCTTTGGTGTTAGTATGCGCTGCTGCATTGTGGAGATATGTAGAAGTACTGGCATCTGAGTTCCCTTTATGCCCATGTTTGCGGCTCCTGACAATTTTGTGACGGAGGTGGCACGGGATTGGAATTATGATCGTACGTCAATTTATCATTAATTCTCATCAGCATTGTCGACTATCGCCCACACTTTCAAAGAGGGTAGCTGCCAGGCCCTGCCAACCCTCTGCAGTGTGTGTTTCCGGTTCCTCTTCATCGCAGACGCACTTATAAATAGACATGAGGGTGGTGTGGCTATCAAGCGAGCGTGTGACATGAGGCCAGCTGAGCGCTGTGCAGGGGAAATTTTGTGTGTGCTGTGGACGCAGGCTCGTGCGGGGGGTTGGACAGCAATGCCAGCATGTAACCCAGGAGAAAAGGGAGTAGTGTCACCTGCAGGCGGTGATTGGCCTTGGTTGCAGCTAGTGTGGTGCTTAGCTAAGATGTGCCAGCGCGTGTGCCTTACGGCTTATGGTCTGTCCCAAGCAAATAGGGAGGTGACCACCAGGCTCTTGCCCCCAATTTGGCTTAATAGTGGTACCTGGGAGCCTCAGATGCACCCATGCATGCTGCCCCCGCTGTTCCCTATCCGTTTCTGTGGTGTTTCCATGACTTTCTGATGTTTTCAGGTGTTTCACACAACCTCCCCTATGCGGAGCATCGGTCAGCTAGAAAAATGCTCGAGTCTCCCATTAACTTCAATGGGGTTTGTTACTCAAAACGAGCTCTCGAGCATTACGAAAAGTTCGACCTGAGTAACGACCACCCGAGCATTTTGGTACTTGCTCATCTCTAATAATAAACAAGCAATCATTCACACAGATGAATAACTGCTAGAGATGAGCGAACGTACTCGTCCGAGCTTGATGCTCGGGCGAATATTAGGGTGTTCGGGATGCTCGTTACTCTTAACGAGCACCACGCGATGTTCGGGTTACTTTCACTTTCATCTCTAAGACGTTAGCGCGCTTTTCTGGCCAATAGAAAGACAGGGAAGGCATTACAACTTCCCCCTGTGACGTTCCAGCCCTATACCACCCCCCTGCTGTGAGTGGCTGGCGAGATCAGATGTCACCCGAGTATAAAAATCGGCCCCTCCCGCGGCTCGCCTCAGATGCGTTGTGAGTTAGCTGAGGGAAAGTGCTATACTGTTGGAGCTGCTGTAGGGAGAGTGTTAGGAGTGAGTGTAGGCTTCAAGAACCCCAACGGTCCTTCTTAGGGCCACATTTAACCGTGTGCAGTATTGTGGAGGCTGCCTTTTGCAGTGGTGCACATTTTTTTTTTTCCAAATCGGCCGTGCAGAGCATTGCGCCCTGCAGTAATACTACAGGGACAGAAGTGGTGGTTAGGCAGGGAGAGTGTTAGGAGTGAGTGTAGGCTTCAAGAACCCCAACGGTCCTTCTTAGGGCCACATCTAACCGTGTGCAGTACTGTGCAGGCTGCTGTTAGCAGTTTTGCACATTTTTTTTTTCCAAATCGGCCGTGCAGAGCATTGCGCCCTGCAGTAATACTACAGGGACAGAATTGTGTAGGCAGGGCCAGAAGACATATATTATTGATTGAATATAGTCAGTGGGCCTTTCCTTAAAAAAAAAAGGGCAAAAATTCTATTTGGCCTGCAGGCTTGCGCCAATTTATTTCCTGGCTGCGAAATCACCGCTCTGCTGCAGTTAATAGCACTGCAGTTCTGTGACACACAGCAGGGCCATAGAACACATTTGTTACTTGATTGAATATAGTCAGTGGGCCTTTCCTTTTTAAAAAAAGGGGGAAAAAATTCTATTTGGCCTGCCTCTGACAGTCCTCAGCGTTCTGGGTACATGTGTGGTGGGTGGAGACCGTCAAAAAAGTCATACGCAGCCAGCTAAGTTTAACAGCAGGCTTGCGCCAATTTATTTCCTGGCTGGGAAATCACCGCTCTGCTGCAGTTAATAACACTGCACTTCTGTGACACACAGCAGGGCCACAGAACACATTTGTTACTTGATTGAATATAGTCAGTGGGCCTTTCCTTTTTAAAAAAAGGGGAAAAAAATTCTATTTGGCCTGCCTCTGACAGTCCTCAGCGTTCTGGGTACGTGTGTGGTGGGTGGAGAACGTCAAAAAAATCATACGCAGCCAGCTAAGTTTAACAGCAGGCTTGCGCCAATTTATATCCTGGCTGGGAAATCACCGCTCTGCTGCAGTTAATAGCACTGCAGTTCTGTGACACACAGCAGGGCCACAGAACACATTTGTTACTTGATTGAATATAGTCAGTCGGCCTTTCCTTTTTAAAAAAAAAGGGGGAAAAAATTCTATTTGGCCTGCCTCTGACAGTCCTCAGCGTTCTGGGTACGTGTGTGGTGGGTGGAGAACGTCAAAAAAATCATACGCAGCCAGCTAAGTTTAACAGCAGGCTTGCGCCAATTTATTTCCTGGCTGGAAAATCACCGCTCTGCTGCAGTTAATAACACTGCACTTCTGTGACACACAGCAGGGCCACAGAACACATTTGTTACTTGATTGAATATAGTCAGTGGGCCTTTCCTTTAAAAAAAAAGGGAAAAAATTCTATTTGGCCTGCAGGCTTGCGCCAATTTATTTCCTGGCTGGAAAATCACCGCTCTGCTGCAGTTCATAACAGTGCAAGACTGCAGTTCTGTGACACACTGCAGGGCCACAACACATTTATTATTGATTGAATATAGTCAGTGGGCCTTTCCTTTAAAAAAAAGGGAAAAAATTCTATTTGGCCTGCAGGCTTGCGCCAATTTATTTCCTGGCTGGGAAATCACCGCTCTGCTGCAGTTCATAACAGTGTAAGACTGCAGTTCTGTGACACACTGCAGGGCCACAACACATTAATTATTGATTGAATATAGTCAGTGGGCCTTTCCTTTAAAATAAAAGGGAAAAAATTCTATTGGGCCTGCAGGCTTGCACCAATTTCTTTCCTGGCTGGGAAATCAAATCACTGGTAATACAGCATGCTGAGGGGTAGGGGTAGGCCTAGAGGACGTGGACGCGGCCGAGGACGCAGAGGGCCAAGTGAGGGTGTGGGCACAGGCCGAACTCCTGATCCAGGTGTATCGCAGCCGACTGCTGCGCGATTAGGAGAGAGGCACGTTTCTGGCGTCCCCACATTCATCGCACAATTAATGGGTCCACGCGGGAGACCTTTATTAGAAAATGAGCAGTGTGAGCAGGTCCTGTCGTGGATGGCAGAAAGTGCTTCAAGCAACCTATCGTCCACCCACAGTTCTGCGCCGTCCACTGCTGCAAATCCGAATCCTCTGTCTGCTGCTCCTCCTTCCTCCCAGCCTCCTCACTCCACTACAATGACACATGCTCAGGAGCGGGAAGACTCCCAGGAACTGTTCTCGGGCCCCTGCTCAGATTGGGCAGCAGTGGTTCCTCTCCCACCAGAGGAGTTTATCGTCACTGATGCCCAACCATTGGAAAGTTCCCGGGGTCCGGGGGATGAGGCTGGGGACTTCCGGCAACTGTCTCAAGACCTTTCAGTGGGTGAGGAGGACGATGACGATGAGACACAGTTGTCTATCGGTGAGGTAGTAGTAAGGGCAGTAAGTCCGAGGGAGGAGCGCACAGAGCATTCGAAGGAAGAGCAGCAGGACGATGAGGTGACTGACCCCACCTGGTTTGCAACGCCTACTCAGGACAGGTCTTCAGAGGGGGAGGCAAGGGCAGCAGCAGGGCAGGTTGCAAGAGGCAGTGCGGTGGCCAGGGGTAGAGGCAGGGCCAGACCAAATAATCCACCAACTGTTTCCCAAAGCGCTCCCTCACGCCATGCCACCCTGCAGAGGCCAAGGTGCTCTAAGGTCTGGCAGTTTTTTGCAGAGACGCCTGAACACAGACGAACAGTGGTGTGCAACCTTTGTCGCGCCAAGATCAGCCGGGGAGCCACCACCAACAGCCTCACCACCACCAGCATGCGCAGACATATGATGGCCAAGCACCCCACAAGGTGGGACGAAGGCCGTTCACCGCCTCCGGTTTGCACCGCTGCCTCTCCCCATGTGCCCCAACCTGCCACTGAGATCCAACCCCCCTCTGAGGACACAGGCACGAGTGCCTACCGGCCTGCACCCACACCCTCCCCTCCGCTGTCCTCGGCCCCATCCAGCAATGTCACTCAGCGCAGCGTCCAGACGTCGCTAGCACAACTGTTTGAGCGCAAGCGCAAGTACGCCGCCACGCACCCGCACGCTCAAGCGTTAAACGTGCACATAGCCAAATTGATCAGCCTGGAGATGCTGCCGAATAGGCTTGTGGAAACGGAGGCTTTCAAAAGCATGATGGCGGCGGCCCCGCGCTACTCAGTTCCCAGTCGCCACTACTTTTCCCGATGTGCCGTCCCAGGACTGCACGACCACGTCTCCCGCAACATTGTACGCGCCCTCACCAACGCGGTTACTGCCAAGGTCCACTTAACAACGGACACGTGGACAAGCACAGGCGGGCAGGGCCACTACATCTCCCTGACGGCACATTGGGTGAATTTAGTGGAGGCTGGGACAGAGTCAGAGGCTGGGACCGCTCACGTCCTACCCACCCCCAGAATTGCGGGCCCCAGCTCGGTGGTGGTATCTTCGGCGGTGTATGCTTCCTCCACTAAAGCACCCTCCTCCTCCGCAACCTCTGTCTCGCAATCTAGATGTGTCAGCAGCAGCAGGACGTCGCCAGCAGTCGGTGTCACGCGGCGTGGCAGCACAGCGGTGGGCAAGCGTCAGCAGGCCGTGCTGAAACTACTCAGCTTAGGAGATAAGAGGCACACGGCCCACGAACTGCTGCGGGGTCTAACACAGCAGACCGACCGTTGGCTTGCGCCGCTGAGCCTCCAACCGGGCATGGTCGTGTGTGACAACGGCCGTAACCTGGTGGCGGCTCTGCAGCTCGGCAGCCTCACGCACGTGCCATGCCTGGCCCACGTCTTTAATTTGGTGGTTCAGCGCTTTCTGAAAAGCTACCCACGCTTGTCAGACCTGCTCGGAAAGGTGCGCCGGCTCTGCGCACATTTCCGCAATGCGCCACCCTGCGCACCATGCAACATCGGTTTAATCTGCCAGTGCACCGACTGCTGTGCGGCGTGCCCACACGGTGGAACTCTACGCTCCACATGTTGGCCAGGCTCTATGAGCAGCGTATAGCTATAGTGGAATACCACCTCCAACATGGGCGGCGCAAAGGGAGTCAGCCTCCTCAATTATTTTCAGAAGAGTGGGCCTGGTTGGCAGACATCTGCCAGGTCCTTGGAAAGTTTGAGGAGTCTACCCAGGTGGTGAGCGGCGATGCTGCAATCGTTAGCATCACCATTCCTCTGCTATGCCTCTTGAGAAGTTCCCTGCAAAGCATAAAGGCAGATGCTTTGCGCTCGGAAACGGAGACGGGGGAAGACAGTATGTCGCTGGATAGTCAGAGCACCCTCCTGTCTATATCTAAGCGCGTTGAGGAGGAGGAGGAGGAGCATGAGGAGGATGAGGAGGAGGGGGAAGAGACAGCTTGGCCCACTGCTGACGGTACCCATGCTGCTTGCCTGTCATCCTTTCAGCGTGTATGGCCTGAGGAGGAGGAGGAGGAGGAGGAGGAGGAGGATCATGAAAGTGATCTTCCTAGTGAAGACAGCCATGTGTTGCGTACAGTGACCCTGGCACACATGGCTGACTTCATGTTAGGATGCCTTTCCCGTGACCCTCGCGTTGCACGCATTCTGGCCACTACAGATTACTGGGTGTACACACTGCTCGACCCACGGTATAAGGAGAACCTTTCCACTCTCATTCCCGAAGAGGAAAGGGGTTCGAGAGTGTTGCTATACCACAGGACCCTGGAGGACAAGCTGATGGTAAAATTCCCATCCGACAGCGCTAGTGGCAGAAGGCGCAGTTCCGAGGGCCAGGTAGCAGGGGAGGTGCGGAGATCGAGCAGTATGTACAGCACAGGCAGTGCAACACTCTTTAAGGCCCTGGACAGCTTTATGGCTCCCCACCAAGACTGTGTCACCGCTCCCCAGTCAAGGCTGAGTCGGCGGGAGCACTGTAAAAGGATGGTGAGGGAGTACGTAGCCGATCGCACGACCGTCCTCCGTGACGCCTCTGCCACCTACAACTACTGGGTGTCGAAGCTGGACACGTGGCCTGAACTCGCGCTGTATGCCCTGGAGGTGCTTGCTTGTCCTGCGGCTAGCGTCCTGTCAGAGAGGGTGTTTAGTGCGGCTGGGGGAATCATCACAGATAAGCGTACCCGCCTGTCAACCGACAGTGCCGACAGGCTTACACTCATCAAGATGAACAAAGCCTGGATTTCCACAGACTTCTCTTCTCCACCAGCGGACAGCAGCGATACCTAAGCAATACGTAGGCTGCACCCGCGGATGGAAGCATCGTTCTCTCTCACCATCCAAAACGGGGACATTTCTGCTTCATCAATCTGTGTATGATATTCCTCCTCCTCCTCCTCCTGCTCCTCCTCCTGAAACCTCACGTAATCACGCCGAACGGGCAATTTTTCTTAGGGCCACAAGGCTCACTCATATAATTTTTCTAAACAATTTTTATACATTTCAATGCTCTTAAAAGCATTGAAACTTTAACTTGAACCAATTTTTCGTTAAACTGGGCTGCCTCCAGGCCTAGTTACCACTTAAGCCACATTAACCAAAGCGATTAATGGGTTTCACCTGCCATCTTGGTTGGGCATGGCCAATTTTTTCTGAGGTATATTAGTACTGTTGATACACCAATTTTTTTGGGCCCTCACCTACAGTGTAATCATAGTAATTTCTATGTTCTTCGCCTGCACTCATGGTACAGAAAGGTGTGTGGGGTTGGCCTACACTTTAGCTACATAAATGTAACTGGGGCCTTGTCTATACTGCAACTACTGAAATGTGAAAGAGACTGTTATCTCCCTAAACTGCTGCAATGGGAATGTTACTGGGGCCTGTCTTGAGTGCTACTATTACTGAAATGGAACTAAGACTGCGCTCCCCCTATACTGCTGCTAGTGATATGTTAGTGGGGCCTGTCCCTAATGCTACCGCTGAAATGTTAATAATTCTGGGCTCTGCCTATACCGCTGCTAATGGTATGTCACTGGGGTCTGGAAACAGAGGCTTCACAAAGACATGATGGCGGCGAGGCCATTTCCCACCAACGCTGTTACTGTTAAGGTGCATATAACCACGGACACGTGTAGAGGACACATAGTGCCTCCAAAACATCCCCCTCCTCCTCCAACAATGAAAACATTCTTGGCAAATACCTTTGCATTGGTCCGTCTGGTGGCAGTCCAAGAATTTCACCTTTAACGACACAACAAGAGAGCACCACCACCATCCCCCCGCCACGGCGCACTTAATCCTGGCCACATTCCGAAAACCAACTACATAAAACCGCGCTACCAGGTCCGCAGTCACCACCACATTACCACCAACGACGTTACTGTTAAGGTACATATTACCAGTCTGACTGGGGCATGCAGTGTGGGCCGAAGCCCACCTGTATTGTATCTGACGTTAGGTCTGCTGAGTAGGGCACTGCAATGGGATATATTTATGTACCACCGGTGGGTTCCAGGGAGCCACCCATGCTGTAGGTGCACACGGAGTTGTAACTGCATCTGTCCACTTGTAAAGAACCCCAGTCTGACTGGGGCATGTAGTGTGTGCCGAAGCCCACCTGCATTAACCACGACATTACCTCAGCTGTGATGGGCAATGCAATGGGATTTATTTATGTACCGCCGGTGGCTTCCTGGCACCCACCCATGCTGTGGGTCCACAGGGAGTTGTTACTACATCTGTCCACTTGTAAAGAACCCCAGTCTGACTGGGGCATGCAGTGTGGGCCGAAGCCCACCTGCATTAAGCACGACATTACTACCTCAGCTGTGTTGGGCAATGCAATGGGATATTTTTATGTACCGCCGGTGGGTTCCAGGGAGCCACCCATGCTGTGGGTGCACAGGGAGTTGTAAATGCATCTGTTTCCCCTTCTAAAGAACCCCAGTCTGACTGGGGCATGCAGTGTGGGCCGAAGCCCACCTGCATTAAGCACGACATTACTACCTCAGCTGTGTTGGGCAATGCAATGGGATATTTTTATGTACCGCCGGTGGGTTCCAGGGAGCCACCCATGCTGTGGGTGCACAGGGAGTTGTAAATGCATCTGTTTCCCCTTCTAAAGAACCCCAGTCTTACTGGGGCATGCAGTGTGGGCCGAAGCCCACCTGCATTTAATCGGACGTTACCTCAGCTGTGATGGGCACTGCAATGGGATACATTTATGTACAGCTGGTGGGTTCCAGGGAGCCACCCATGCTGTGGGTGCACACGGAATTCCCATTGCGGAGTTGTACCTGCCTGTGACTATTTATAAAAAAACGCGGTCTGACTGGGGCATGCAGACACCTTGACAGAATGAATAGTGTGTGGCACATAGGTTCCCCATTGCTATGCCCACGTGTGCAGCTCCTGATGGCGGTGGCACAGGATTATATTTCTCATTGCTTCTGTACAGCATTGTGGGCTATCGTCCCGCCCCTTTTAAAGAGGGTCGCTGCCTAGCCGTGCCAACCCTCTGCAGTGTGTGCCTGCGGTTCCTCTGGCAGACGCACTTATAAATAGACATGAGTGTGCCGTGGCATGAGGGCAGCTGAAGGCTGCGCAGGGACAGTTTGATGTGTGCTGTGGACACTGCGTCATGCAGGGGGGGGGGGTTGGGCAGCATGTAACCCAGGAGAAGTGGCAGCAGAGTGTCATGCAGGCAGTGATTGTGCTTTGTTGGAGGTAGTGTGGTGCTTAGCTAAGGTATGCCATGCTAATGAGGGCTTTTCAGAAGTAAAAGTTGTTGGGAGGGGGGGGGGGGGCCCACTCTTGCCGGTATTGTGGCTTAATAGTGGGACCTGTGAACTTGAGATGCAGCCCAACATGTAGCCCCTCGCCTGCCCTATCCGTTGCTGTGTCGTTCCCATCACTTTCTTGAATTGCCCAGATTTTCACACATGAAAACCTTAGCGAGCATCGGCGAAATACAAAAATGCTCGGGTCGCCCATTGACTTCAATGGGGTTCGTTACTCGAAACGAACCCTCGAGCATCGCGATAATTTCGTCCCGAGTAACGAGCACCCGAGCATTTTGGTGCTCGCTCATCTCTAATAACTGCCTGTTTACACAGGTTAATCCGTCGTTCTGTTTTCTGCATGCAGAAACTCAGCAAACAAGGTGCAAAAGAATTCTTGTTCATCATTTAGTCTGGGCATCCATTTTCACTAATTGATAATCGTTCAGATTTAGGCTGGATGCTGGAATCTGTACAATTTATTGACCCACATAAAAGGATCCTTAGTTTTGGCTATTATGGTGAGTTATTTTCAGTTAATTATTTACATCTTCACTGCTTAGTACTTCTTTAGCATCCTCCTTGATAATATTACTCTGTGTGTATTACAGACAGTTAAGGAGCATGATCTGCAACACTTGGTGCACAGTTTATAAAACACAGAATAACAGGTGGCTTCTAGAGATGAGCGAGCACCAAAATGCTCGGGTGCTCGTTACTCGGGACAAAATTATCGCGATGCTCGAGGGTTCGTTTCGAGTAACGAACCCCATTGAAGTCAATGGGCGACCCGAGCATTTTTGTATATCGCCGATGCTCGCTAAGGTTTTCATTTGTGAAAATCTGGGCAATTCAAGAAAGTGATGGGAACGACACAGCAACGGATAGGGCAGGCGAGGAGCTACATGTTGGGCTGCATCTCAAGTTCCCAGGTCCCACTATTAAGCCACAATAGCGGCAAGAGTGCCCCCCCCCAACAACTTTTACTTCTGAAAAGCCCTCATTAGCAATGCATACCTTAGCTAAGCACCACACTACCTCCAACAAAGCACAATCACTGCCTGCATGACACTCCGCTGCCACTTCTCCTGGGTTACATGCTGCCCAACCCCCCCGCACGACCCAGTGTCCACAGCGCACACCAAAGTGTCCCTGCGCAGCCTTCAGCTGCACTCATGCCACAGCACCCTCATGTCTATTTATAAGTGCGTCTGCCATGAGGAGGAACCGCAGGCACACACTGCAGAGGGTTGGCACGGCTAGGCAGCGACCCTCTTCAAAAGGGGCGGGGCGATAGCCCACAATGCTGTACAGAAGCAATGAGAAATATAATCCTGTGCCACCGCCATCAGGAGCTGCACACGTGGGCATAGCAATGGGGAACCTATGTGCCACACACTATTCATTCTGTCAAGGTGTCTGCATGCCCCAGTCAGACCGCGTTTTTTTATAAATAGTCACAGGCAGGTACAACTCCGCAATGGGAATTCCGTGTGCACCCACAGCATGGGTGGCTCCCTGGAACCCACCAGCTGTACATAAATGTATCCCATTGCAGTGCCCATCACAGCTGAGGTAACGTCCGATTAAATGCAGGTGGGCTTCGGCCCACACTGCATGCCCCAGTCAGACTGGGGTTCTTAAGAGGTGGACACATGTAGTTACAACTCCCTGTGGACCCACAGCATGGGTGGGTGCCAGGAAGCCACTGGCAGTACATAAATATATACCATTGCATTGCCCATCACAGCTGATGTAAAGTCAGCTTTAATGCAGGTGGGCAAAAAATTACTAGGATTACACTGTAGGCGAGGGCCCACAAAAATTGGTGTACCAACAGTACTAATGTACCTCAGAAAAATTGCCCATGCCCAACCAAGAGGGCAGGTGAAACCCATTAATCGCTTTGGTTAATGTGGCTTAATTGGTAACTAGGCCTGGAGGCAGCCCAGTTAAAATAAAAATTGGTTCAGGTGAAAGTTTCAACGCTTTAATGAGCATTGAAACGTATAAAAATTGTTTGCAAAAATTATATGACTGAGCCTTGTGGGCCTAAGAAAAATTGCCCGTTCGGCGTGATTACGTGAGGTTTCAGGAGGAGGAGCAGGAGGAGGAGGATGAATAGAATACACAGATTGATGAAGCAAAAAGGTCCCCGTTTTTGATGGTGATAGAGAACAATGCTTCCATCCGCGGGTGCAGCCTACGTATTGCTTAGGTATCGCTGCTGTCCGCTGGTGGAGAAGAGAAGTCTGGGGAAATCCAGGCTTTGTTCATCTTGATGAGTGTAAGCCTGTCGGCACTGTCGGTTGACAGGCGGGTACGCTTATCCTTGATGATTCCCCCAGCCGCACTAAACACCCTCTCTGACAAGACGCTAGCCGCAGGACAAGCAAGCACCTCCAGGGCATACAGCGCGAGTTCAGGCCACGTGTCCAGCTTCGACACCCAGTAGTTGTAGGGGGCAGAGGCGTCACCGAGGACGGTCGTGCGATCGGCTACGTACTCCCTCACCATCCTTTTACAGTGCTCCCGCCAACTCAGCTTTGACTGGGGAGCGGTGACACAGTCTTGCTGGGGAGCCATAAAGCTGGCAAAGGCCTTGGAGAATGTTCCCCTGCCTGTGCTGTACATGCTGCCTGATCTCTGCGCCTCCCCTGCTACCTGGCCCTCGGAACTGCACCTTCTGCCACTAGTGTTGTCGGATGGAAATGTTACCATCAGTTTGTCCGCCAGGGTCCTGTGGTATAGCAACACTCTCGAACCCCTTTCCTCTTCGGGTATGAGAGTGGAAAGCTTCTCCTTATGCCGTGGGTCGAGCAGTGTGTACACCCGGTAATCCGTAGTGGCCAGAATGCGTGTAACGCGAGGGTCTCGAGAAAGGCATCCTAACATGAAGTCAGCCATGTGTGCCAGGGTACCTGTACGCAATGCATGGCTGTCCTCACTAGGAAGATCACTTTCAGGATCCTCCTCCTCCTCCTCCTCAGGCCATACACGCTGAAAGGATGACAGGCAAGCAGCATGGGTACCCTCAGCAGTGGGCCAAGCTGTCTCTTCCCCCTCCTCCTCATGCTCCTCCCCCTCCGCCTCAACGCGCTGAGATATAGACATGAGGGTGCTCTGACTATCCAGCGACATACTGTTTTCCCCCGCCTCCGTTTCCAAGCGCAAAGCATCTGCCTTTATGCTTTGCAGGAAACTTCTCAAGAGGCATAGCAGAGGAATGGTGACGCTAATGATTGCAGCATCCCCGCTCACCATCTGGGTAGACTCCTCAAAGTTTCCAAGGACCTGGCAGATGGCTGCCAACCTGGCCCACTCTTCTGTAAAGAATTGAGGAGGCTGACTCCCACTACGCCGCCCATGTTGGAGTTGGTATTCCACTATAGCTCTACACTGCTCATAGAGTCTGGCCAACATGTGGAGCGTAGAGTTCCACCGTGTGGGCACGTCGCACAGCAGTCGGTGCACTGGCAGATTAAACCGATGTTGCATGGTCCGCAGGGTGGCAGCGTCCGTCTTGGACTTGCGGAAATGTGCGCTGACCCGGCGCACCTTTCCGAGCAGGTATGACAAGTGTGGGTAGCTTTTCAGAAAGCACTGAACCACCAAATTAAAGACATGGGCCAGGCATGGCACGTGCGTGAGGCTGCCGAGCTGCAGAGCCGCCACCAGGTTACGGCCGTTGTCACACACGACCATGCCCGGTTGGAGGCTCAGCGGCGAAAGCCAGCGGTCGGTCTGCTCTGTCAGACCCTGCAGCAGTTCGTGGGCCGTGTAGTTTCAGCACGGCCTGCTGACGCTTGCCCACCGCTGTGCTGCCGTGCCGCGCGACACCGACTGCTGGCGACGTGCTGCTGCTGCTGACACATCTTGATTGCGAGACAGAGGTTGCGTTGGAGGAGGAGGAGGAGGAGGGTGGTTTAGTGGAGGAAGCATACACCGCCGCAGATACCACCACCGAGCTGGGGCTCGCAATTCTGGGGGTGGGTAGGACGTGAGCGGTCCCTGGCTCTGACTCTGTCCCAGCCTCCACTAAATTCACCCAATGTGCCGTCAGGGAGATATAGTGGCCCTGCCCGCCTGTGCTTGTCGACGTGTCCGTTGTTAAGTGGACCTTGGCAGTAACCGCGTTGGTGAGGGTGCGTACAATGTTGCGGGAGACGTGGTCGTGCAGGGCTGGGATGGCACATCGGGAAAAGTAGTGGCGACTGGGAACCGAGTAGCGCGGGGCCGCCGCCATCATGCTTTTGAAAGCCTCCGTTTCCACAAGCCTATTCGGCAGCATCTCCAGGCTGATCAATTTGGCTATGTGCACGTTTAACGCTTGAGCGTGCGGGTGCGTGGCGGCGTACTTGCGCTTGCGCTCAAACAGTTGCGCTAGCGACATCTGGACGCTGCGCTGAGAGACATTGCTGGATGGGGCCGAGGACAGCGGAGGTGAGGGTGTGGGTGCAGGCCGGTAGGCACTCGTGCCTGTGTCCTCAGAGGGGGGTTGGATCTCAGTGGCAGTTTGGGGCACAGGGGGAGAGGCAGTGGTGCAAACCGGAGGCAGTGAACGGCCTTCATCCCACCTTGTGGGGTGCTTGGCCATCATATACCTGCGCATGCTGGTGGTGGTGGCTCCCCAGCTGATTTTGGCGCGACAAAGGTTCGTCGGTCGTCAGGTGTCTCTGTGAAAAACTGCCACACCTTAGAGCACCTTGGCCTCTGCAGGGTGGCATGGCACGAGGGGGCGCTTTGGGAAACAGTTGGGGGATTATTCGGTCTGGCCCTGCCTCTACCCCAGGCCACCGCACTGGCTCGGCCTGTGCCCACACCCTGACTTGGGCCTCCGCGTCCTCGCCCGCATCCACGTCCTCTAGCCCTCCCCCTACCCCTCAGCAAGCTGTATTACCAGTAGTGCAGAAACAGAACGCTGTAATTAAATGTGCCGCTTATTGGCCTGTGGTTGGAGGCTGACTTCGCTTACGGAACGCACAGCAGAGGCAGGAAATAATTTTGCGCAAGCCTACTGTAACACTTAGCTGGCTGTGTATGAATTAGGACAACTACCCCCAGCAGAGACCCAGTACACTTGTCGATAGGAATACAGCGGTGATGTAAGAGGCAACGCAGAGGCAGGAAAGAATTTTGCGCAAGCCTGCTGTAACACTTAGCTGGCTGCGTATGATTTAGGACAACTACCCCAAGCAGAGACCCAGTACACTTGTGGACAGGAATACAGCGGTGATGTAAGAGGCAACACAGAGGCAGGAAAGAATTTTGCGCAAGCCTGCTGTAACACTTAGCTGGCTGCGTATGAATTAGGACAACTACCCCCAGCAGAGACCCAGTACACTTGTGGACAGGAATACAGCGGTGATGTAAGAGGCAACACAGAAGCAGGAAAGAATTTTGCGCAAGCCTGCTGTAACACCTAGCTGGCTGAGTATGAATTAGGACAACTACCCCCAGCAGAGACCCATTACACTTGTGGACAGGAATACAGCGGTGATGTAAGAGGCAACACAGAGGCAGGAAAGAATTTTGCGCAAGCCTGCTGTAACACTTAGCTGGCTGCATATGAATTAGGACAACTACCCCCAGCAGAGACCCAGTACACTGAGGACGGTCACAGGCAGCCCAAACAGATTTTTTTTCCCAAATGTTTTTGGAAAGGCCCACTGCCTATATACACTAAATATGTCTTCTGTCCCTGCCTCACCACTACTGGCCCTGGACAATGTAAAATTACTGCAGGACGCAATGCTCTGCACGGCCGATATACAAAAAAAAATGTGCAACACTGCAAAGAGCAGCCTCCACACTACTGCACACGGTTAGTTGTGGCCCTAAGAAGGACCGTTGGGGTTCTTGAAGCCTAAAATCACTCCTAACGCTCTCCCTATAGCAGCTCCGGCACCAGCAGCACTGTCCCTGATCTCTGTCAGAATGCATCTGTGGCGAGCTGCGGGAGGGGACGATTTATATACTCGGGTGACACCTGATCTCGCCAGCCACTCACTGCAGGGGGGTGGTATAGGGCTTGAACGTCGCAGGGGGAAGTTGTAATGCCTTCCCTGTCTTTCTATTGGCCAGAAAAGCGCGCTAACGTCTCAGAGATGAAAGTGAAAGTAACTCAAACATCGCGTGGTACTCGTCTCGAGTAACGAGCATCTCGAACACGCTAATACTCGAACGAGTATCAAGCTCGGACGAGTACGTTCGCTCATCTCTAGTGGCTTCTCCCACCAGTCAGCAGAGCACAGAGAATTAAAAATTCAGTCTGCTGTTGGGGAAAATAATGATAAATGCAGTATGCGAGGGGGTGCTGATAGGTCTTCGGCTTTACGAGATAGGAAGATGAAACTTTACATTTATTCCATATACTCTCCACTGATGCCAACACACTACTTACATCGGTATTCCAAGTTCTGTAAGCCTTGCAAAAAGAAGGATTTCGGTTGTGCCTCAAACCAGTCATCCGTACAGCCATGGCATCAGAAATGGTGTGAAATTTGGTATCCTTGAGGTGTTTCTTCAGATTTGGAAACAGGTGAGAGTCAGAGGGAGCTAGCTCTGGTGAATAAGGTGGGTGGTCAACCAGCTGGAAGCCTAGCTCCACCAATTTTGCCGTGGTCGCTTGTGCAGTGTGAGGGGACGCGTTGTCTTGCAGGAACAAGATTCCTTTGGACAGCTTGCCGCACCTTTTGGCCTTCAGAGCTGCCTTCAATTGGTACAAAAGTTCAATGTAATACTTTGCATTGATGGTGGAACCATTTTGAAGGTAGTCTAGTAGCAGCACACCCTCCATATCCCAGAACACAGATGCCATCACCTTAGTGGCTGATTTTTGCACCCTGAACTTCCTTGGGTGAGGAGAACCACTGTGCCTCTACTCTTTTGACTGCTTCTTTGTTTCAGGGTCATACAAATAAATGCAGGTCTCATCCATAGTGGCCAGTGGATCCAGGAAGTTCTTATCAGTCTGGAAACGCTGACAAATGGAACGGAAAGTTTTCACTCGCATGCTTTTCTGATCTGTTGTCAAACATTTGGGGACCCACTTTGCAGATAGCTTCTTCATATTCAAGTGTTAATGGATAATGACACAAGCACGTTCACCAAAAATCTCCATGATGTCTGCTATTCCTTTAGCTGAAATTCACCAATTCTCCAGTATGAGGTTGTGCCCAGCATCGACGATCTCCGGAACAACAACCTCTCTTGGTTATCCAGGACGTTCCTCATTATTGGTGCTGAAGTGGTCCATTTTAAATTTGGCAACCTAGTTCTTAACTGTAGAATATGTAGGGCACTGATCCCCCAATGTCTCCGACATATCACCATCCTTCGCGGACTTTCCTTGCAGAAACAAGAATTTTCATCTATTCAGGATTCACTAAAGATACATTTGATACATATTTTAGTCCAGGAATAAGAGATGCACATTTAGGCCATTGTCTTCAAATATAGTGAGATATCCTATCACTGAAGTCCCATTCGCATAGGAACATTTAGGACACTAAATATAAAGGTAATTCATCCAATGGCAAACCATAAAAAGCACCTAAATGAACAAGAAAAAATAATTGTCACCAAAAAACCCTGCCTGATGGAAAAATTAAAAAAAAACACACATTTTAATTCAAAAGGTAAAATTCTACTGGAATCACCATTAAATATTCTTGTGAAAAAAATCATGCTGACCGGTGTTATATAGTGCTTAGAAAACAAATGGGATCTATCTATTACGAGAAAGGAAAATCTTTTTTTAGGGTATGTTCACACAACAGAGTTCTTGAAGAAATTTCTGTGACTGTTACCTAGATCTGAATGGTTGTAAAAGTCCATTCACAGGCTCAAGAAACAACACTCAAATGTATGGGACACTTTCCCAGTTGTAGAACGTTCTACAACAAATCTGCCACATACTACATTGTCAAAGGTTTTATAATAAAAATGTGCCGTTTGCTATTGTATAGTTTTGTGGGAAGAAAATTGCTTGCTATTTCTTAGTTTAGCAGCAGAGGGCGGCATAGTGCATAAAAATCATAGTTATAAGACTAGATATATGGCATACGACGGAAAAAACGAACTGAAAACTCTTTGCTTAGAACTGATAAAGTCATTTATCGGTAATTAATTGTATATATTTAATTGTATACATTATTTCCATTGATGTTCAGTGTTAAAACTGGATATAATTCTTCGTTGTGTTTTTCACATTTTAACTTTTATACTTACTTTATATATCTTCAAATAAAGTCTCCTGTACAAATTGTACAAAGAATTTGACTGCAGTTGCAACAAAGGTTTACATTTCACTTGTAGATTTGCTACCTGCATTTTTAGCAATTAGCCAAAACAGTAATAAGAACAGGCATCTCCATTTATAGGGGTTTTGGCCTGGATTCACACACAGCATTTTAAGGGTATGTTCACACTAATGTAAATACTGCATGTTTTATCGCCCGTGTGCAGGTAGCCTTAAGGCCCATTTAGACGGGACGAGTGTGTGGCAAACGATGCCCAACACTCGTCCCCGCACATACTAGTTCCCGTGCTGTTGCATGGGAGTTAGTATCGCTGGCTCACAGTGGGGCGGCTGCAGGAGATTTCTCTCCTCACTCTCCCTCGCCTCTCTATACTCACATAACATAGCGGCCGTTTAGTACTGAGTCCACTGAGTGAACATGGAAACAGAACATTGGGCGATTATCTTCAAACTGAGACTGTAGATTTAGTGAAGTCAGGACTGGAAGAAACCTCACTCATTCCTGATTTTGGAAGAAATGTGGACCTGTAAACAGTGCTATCTTAACGCATGGGCCTGATAGGCACTTGCCCGGGGGCCCCACAAGCATAGGGGCCTCATACTAATCTATGTATGTTAACATTTCAATGCACCTTGTATCATATATGATAATGTTGTGTGGCAGGATATGAACTTGGCTCCAATCTGTCTATGACATGTGTGAAGACTTTTTGTCACTTTCTGTTTCACTTTCAAATTACCCAAAATTCCTATAGTAAATTATCCCTAATTTCTATAATAAAAAGAGAGATTTCCTGCCGAATGGATGTGTGGATCATCTTGTGAAGCGTAGTACATCGTCCTGTTACTTTCTAGTGTAAAGTGGCCTGACACTATGAACAAAGAGACGTCTACGGGGCAAGAGGAAAATGGGCCCTAGAGACTTAGATTTCCAGTTCTCCGGTCAAGGTTGCCGGTTACTAACTCGCTCGTTCTCCCAAGTTTTCTCAACGTCGTCCCATGCCAGCTGCATCCCTATATAATATATATTTCCAGGGGAATAACCCTTTCAGCAGAAATGAAATTTAACGTTTTGAGCAGAGCACAGAACATTACATTTTTATTCCTGTGACTAGTTGTCGTTGGGGCCTCAGTACGCTGCTTTGCCCGGGGGCCCATAAGGCTGTTAAGACAGCACTGCCTGTAAATTCTCATCTATTGATGCTGGGAGGTTGAGGGGACTGCAGAGGTTAAATACGTATTTACCAGATTATGACAGAACTAATGCACAGAATAGCAAGGTGGGTCCAGCTTCCACCCATCAGTCATTGGCTGGGAATGAAGTTGGAATGTCCACGTGTTGGTCTTCTAATGGATAGAGATCATCGATATATACTAAATGGGGTACTGCTAGGAAAAAGTGATATGACTTAACTGGAGCAATCAATGCCAGTCAGCTGCTGCAAAAGCAAATAAAATTTTGGGGTGCATTAAAAGAGGTATAGGGGGCGAGGGATGAGAACATTATTCTTCCTCTATATAAGGCACATGTCAGGCCTCACATGGAACACTGTGTACAGTTCTGGACCCCGGGGCTCAGGAAAGATGTTGCAGTTCTTGAGGGGGTTCAAAGAAGGGCAACTAAATTATTAAACAGAATGGGAGGACTAGAATACCCAGAGAGGCTATCAAAATTGGGATTATTTACCTCGGAAAAAAGACGGTTAAGGGTCGATCAAATAACTATGTATAAATACATGAGGCGACAATACAAGGATCTCTCCCATAATCTGTTTATACTCAGGACAGTGATGGTAACAAGAGAGAAACCTCTACGCCTAGAAGAAAGTAGGTTTCATCACCAACATAGAATGGGGTTCTTTGAGAGCAGTGAGACTGTGGAACTCTCTGCCTGAGGACGTGATGATGGCAAAATCCATAGAGGAGTTTAAGAGGGGACTAGATGTCTTTCTAGAGTGCTGTGATATTACAGGATATAGACATTAGGTGACCAGTGGGTTTATGATCTCAAATGTTGATCCAGGGATTACTCTGGCTGTCATTATGGAGTCAGGAAAGAATTTGTTCCTCCATAGAAGCTAATTGGCTTGCTGTTTTTGGAGTTTTTTTGCCTTTCTTCTGGCCCAACATGGGGGAGGTTAAAATAGGCTGAACTAGATGGACATTGTCTTCATACAGCCTAACATACTATGTTACCTAAAAAGAAAGACTGGTTCCTTGGAGGAGCTTTTCATGGTGTCACAAGAGATAATAGTGTCAGCACTTCATTAGAAAGTCTCATTCTGAGATACACACGCTTGAAGATACACATACCTGAAATATGTAAAAAAAAAAGATTTGTAAAAAAATAGTTTCAGAGCCTCCGTAACCTTTAAAAACTTATGAAGATTTTATTATTAATCGACCTTTAAAATTTTCCAATCATTATGTGCATGACCAGAGGCGTAACGTGAAGCTCCTGAGCCCCAATGCACAATCTGTAACAGGGCCCCCAACTATAATGCTTTATTCATAGTACTGGGCTCTCTATATGGAGAAGAGAGGCCTTATGGGCCCCCTAAGGCTCCTGGGCCCAGGTGCAACCGCATCCCCTGCATCCCCTATAGTTACGCCTCTGCATGATAAATATTGTTTATTCCAGAACAGGGCACACTTGTAACATTGACAAAGAACAAAGCATACCCCAAATAACTCTAGCCCTGCAACCATCATTTCACCCTTTTCATCTGCCATGGCATAGAACAATTTTTAGGGTTGATAATCCTGTTCCCTAAACCTGCAGTGGGAACCCAGGAATGTATTCCCATACACAGAGCTCAAAGGGAGCATTGGGCATAGAATAAGAGCAGTGTCAATGCTGCAGCTCTTGTTGGTCCCATGACTATGAACATATTTTGGTGGGGCTTATGTATTACAGTATATTTATGTGCCAATGTATTTATGGCATTTTTTAGGCTTGAAAAAGACCTATAAGGTTGAAATGTTGCCTACCTCATGACTATGGAACAATGAAGTATTTTTTTTTATTTTCACCATTTATGCTGCCACAGTCTGTTTTATTCTTTGCTCACGTTTTTTGGAGTTGAGGGTTCATAACTCCTTAGGTGGCTTTGCATTTCTTTCTTTTTTCATCCCCCCTTATTGGGTTATGGTTTGAGTGTTGCTGGACTTTTTTATTTAATGACTATGAACATAAACAGAATATATTTTAGGGTACTGCTATATGATTGCTAAAGAGAATAATTTGATTCATAAAAGCAGAATTTTTTTCACCATTTTTTAAAAGTATAAGTCTAATAATTCTAAAAAAATAGCTATGTGCATAAAATGATACAAATTAAACTCAGCAAAAATGACTTTGAGAGGCAAACAAATAAAAATCTTGTCACAGTTAACAGCAAGCCATATCTTGCTTAATATTACACCATTGCCTATGCAGTGGGCATCCTGATATTAAAGTGGTAGTTACTGAACATAATCTACTGTCACTAAAACTACAGAATACAGTGGACTATCAGTGCAACTGACTAACTGGAAATGTATAAAGTCTGGTTCATTCCGTGCTTGTCTAACATCTATATTGTTGTTTATTGCAGAAGTCACCGTCCCTGTTTTCCAATCAGGAAGAGTCAGGATTGCCCCAGGTTCCTGATGTGGGGTTGCACTCATCAGGGTGAGTGCTCTGCTTTTAGGTAGGGTCTCATTGCATTAGTAGGTTGGGATCAGATTTCCTGTTCCTCCACATTATTGCTTTTTTTATCAATATTTTGTGTTCTCCGCTTTAGTATTTTGTGTGTATATCCATCCTTTTAAGACAAAAAATTACGTCAAATCTGGATGATGTGCTTTACGTACAGCTTGGGTATAGCAAGTTCCCTGTATATCAATCACTGGTAAGAGTGATCTCAGATAATTAGTCATTAGACTACTGTTACCTGTGATCTCTATTTATTTAAATGCAGAGATCACAGAGCTCATGTGTTCCTTACAGCTCATAGCTGCATTGAATTGATGTAAAATAAATCAATAAATAAAAGTATACAGTAAAAACAACCCCTTACAACCCCCAAAAAGTTAGCAAATCAAAAATCCAAACATATCTCCCATTATCACCAAAATTCTTGCAGGGTCATTGGTATGCAAAAATGCATCAGTGCAATGCAGAAGCTAAATTCTGCCAAAAATCATTGGGAAATATTATTTGCCCAAATGTTTGCCTACTTTACCGAGGCTCTTTTGGGACTTACATCTTTTTTATATGGTATGCACAAAAGTAAAATAGGGGCCTTTGTTCTAACGCTGAATAAATACATAATTGGCTTTGCTTTGTATAGGAGAAATAGTGCATTTATTCATGGAAAATGGTTTATGAATTGAATAAAGCAAAATCAAAGATTTTATTTTGTTCAAGGGAATTCAGTGATTTGAATCAGTGGGTGGCAGACAACATTTTAGCATATCATGGTAGTTATTAGACTGGATTATTAGTTTCAATGCAATGAAATGTTAAAATGAGAGAAATATGAAATGGAGAGGAACAATAGGATCCACCAATCAACTGTGAAGGAAGGATTGACACAAAATGAAAGTTTTCTTCCTAGAATATACAAGTGTTTAAATGTACGGGTGAATATGAAGTGTATATCTGGGCACAGATGAAAACTTAACTCTGCTCCTGATTTCTTGCAGATAAGTTCCTTTTATCTTGAAATATTCTATGTCACCGAAAGTAACCACTAATTCTAAAACATAACTTTTATTAGATAATGTAAAATGCGTGAATAGATATAGATATTCTCAAATGAGTGATAATAATCACTCACACTAGATACACTTCATCATATGAAATTATATCCACATAACTCAGTCGTGATCTCTCCACATTAATCCTCTAATTATTGTTTCCACAACGGGCATAGTGTACTTATTGCCTTCTGGGGTTATTTATATGACCCTCTTAGGTATTCAATTTCAGTATCCTGTTGCTGTTTAGTGAATCAATGTGATCACCAATAATACAAATTCCTGATTCCTCATTTATAATAACATGTAAGTCTTGGGCTCGTTTTACATTATGTTTCTATGAATCCAACATTGGTTCCATCCTGGTCATGGCTCTCAATGCAGAAAACTGTATGGGGACGGAAACCAAGTCGGAACCATATAGGCTGAATATGTGAGATGAAGATTTTTTAATGGGAGGATATCAACCAGGATGGAATGAGTAGTGGATTTACTAAACATAACGTGCAACCAGCCTTACCCATGTGGAATCATATGTTTGTACTCTTCTTACTTTGCAGCTATATTTTACTTAAAGCTACTGTACCATTACCAGTTATATTGGAGCTATTTACACTAACTAACCCATTTGCCCAAGAAGTCACAAGCCATTTTTTTTCAGGCTTTCCTGGCATTTAGTCACAATACGACTAGAATTACAAATGCAGTTTTCGATTAAGTAATATGGCCCAAAGGAGTAGATGTAACAGGAAGGGGAAGTGTAAAGAAAGGAATAATATTGTCAGGAGGAGACTCACGGTCGCTGGTGGTGTTGCGCGGCGCGGGTGTGGAGGCTTGCCCAGGGCCGTTGGGGGTAATGGTGGTGTCGCCCGGGGGTTGCTTAGGGTGTTTGGCGTCCGGGCTGGTGTCGGGCACAGGGTCCGCAGCACTGCTGGCCAGGGCCTCGCTCGGAGTTCCCCTGCTAAGGGGTGTGGCTGGAGGAGGGCCGGACTTTATGCAGTGCAGGCCAGCGTGTCACCATGACAGCCGAGGAGTTTTGTTCACAATTCCGACAGTTCTGTGTAGATTCTCGGTGGAATAATTGGGCCTTAAAGGACTTATTTTTGACCAGGCTATCTGAGTCAGCTAAGGACTTGTTGTTGGGTCACCCGGAGCCTAAGACGTTAGAGATGGAAATGACATTAGCAGTACGGGTGGACAGGCGTCTGAGGGCTAGAAAGGTCACCAGACTGGAGAGTTTCACTTCGGCCTGCAAAGAGCAGCACCCCAGTTCCCCCGGTAACCAGGTTGAGAATATGGAGCTGAGATACCTGTCAGCACCGAAGCGCTGGACCCTTCGACAAAGAAACAGGTCATGCTTCTACTGCTGGGATCCTGGACATCTTGTCGCCACCTGTGACCTGAGATGGTAGCCGGAAAACTTCCGCTCCTAGGCGATCTCCGGAAGGATCGCCTAGGAGCACAGGTACTTCCGGGTTTTTCCAAGTTGCTTTTCCCGTGTTCCATTCTGTTGGGTTCCTGCCTTACCTCAGGCCACGCTTTTCTCGACTCAGGGTTGCAGTTAATTTTGTGAATGCCGAGTTTGTCAAGTCTATAGCTTCTGAGTTGCGAGATTTAAAGCCCAACTTACAGATCTCTGGAATTGATGCTACCCCGCTGGCTGCGGGTTTGATAAAGAAGATCACTCCAGAACTAAGGTTTTCGGTGGGAGCTCTACATTCAGAGACCTGTACATTTTTTGTAATGGAAGGGCTATCAGTTGATGTCATGTTGGGGTTACCGTGGTTACAACTACATAACCCCATTATCGATTGGGCCGCTGCTGAGTTGATACAGGGGGGTACAGAATGCAAGGACCATTGCATTTCTCGATCTGTGAGGTGGTTGGCCTACCTAAGTCTTTAGAAGAATTTGCAGATGTATTTTCCAAACAGCTGTTGGAAGCTTTACCCCCTCATAGGGAGTGGGATTGAAAGATTGATCTCCTTCCCGGAAGTAAGATCCCAAAGAGGGGTATCTAGAATGTTACTGTGCCCGAACGAGATGCTATGAAAGAGTATGTAACTGAGAGCTTGGCCAAGGGCCATATACGCCATTCTGAGTCTCCTGCTGGGGCCGGTCTGTTCTTTGTGGAGAAGAAGGATGGTAGTCTCCGGCCTTGTATTGATTATCAAGCATTAAATATGATTACTGTAAAGAATCAATACACGCTTCCATTGATTCCCGATTTACTCAATTAGGTTGTGGGGGCTATATGGTTCTCCAAGCTCGATCTGAGGGGAGCTTACAACCAGATTAGAATCCGTGAAGGGGATGAATGGAAGACCGCATTTAATACTCTGTTCGGACATTTTGAATGTTTAGTAATGCCGTTTGGATTATGCAATGCCATGGCCATTTTTCAGGGCTTCATGAACGCCATCTTCCACGATATCACTGGGGTCTTAATGGTGGTGTATTTGGACAACATATTAATTTTTTCTCCCGATTGGGAATTTCATGTGAGGCATTTACATGTTGTCCGGTCACGTCTTCGAGATAATAAATTATTTGCCAAGTTGGAGAAGTGACAGTTCGGTGTACAGAAGGTGTTGTTTTTGGGTTATGTGATAACTCTCTCCGCCATTCAGATGGATTCCGATAAGGTTCACGTCATAATGGAATGGTGCCAACCTACCAGCCTAAAGGTGCTTCAGCGCTTTCTTGGTTTCGCAAATTTTTACCGTAAGTTTATCAGGAACTTTTCTGTGGTGGCCAAACCATTGACAGAGTTTGGAGCTCCTGAGCAGGAGGATTCCCACTCTGAGGGGATATTGTCACCTGGGATAGTGATGCGGCCTTGACGGCAGACATATCCAATCAGATTTTGGCGGCACAGGCGGATGCCCTGGTTTCTCTTCCTGAAGGGAGGCTTTTTGTACTCAGTGCCTGGCGGCTGCAGGTACTGGAGGAGGTCCATTCATCGGTTTTAGCATGTTACCCGGGGATCCGTAGTCTGTTAGAATTATGCAGACGTTCGCACTGGTGACCACGGATGGCCTGGGATGTCAGGAGTTTTGTGGAAGCCTGTACCATCTGCGCTCGGGGGAAGAGTGTTAGGAGACGCCCTGAAGGACCTATACTGCCACTACCTGTTCCATCTAGACCATGGTCGCACTTATCCATGGATTTCATTACCAACTTACCCATTTCTCAAGAGTATTTGGTAATATGGGTGGCAGTTGACCGTTTTTCTAAGATGGCTCATTTTGTTCCATTGAAGAAGTTACCGCCGGCTTCTGAATTGGCATCCATTTTCATTAAGGAAGTGGTATGGTTGCATGGCATCAACGATGATGTAGTGTCTGATCGGGGGGTACAATTTGTGGCCCGCTTTTGGCGTGCCTTCTGTAAGAACTTGGGAGTGGGGTTGTCATTCCCCCTCATCTTTTACCCCGAATCCAATAGGCAGACGGAATGCATGAACCAAGAACTTATTCAGTATCTCAGGCTCTATGTGAGTGATCAGCAACAGCAGTGGGCAGAGTTTTGGGCATTGGCAGTATTTGCTATTAATAACCATTGCAATTCCGCATTCGGTACCTCGCCGCATTTCTGTAATGTGGGTTATCACCCCAGATGTTCTTTGGTGGTTCCTTCAGTTTCTTAGAATCCTGCAGTTGATGCTAGAATTGCTAAGCTTCAAGAGGTTTGGGGTGAGGTCCGATGGAATTTGGAACAGGCCAACAGAGTTATGCTGAAGGGCGGTGCTGACCGGCGCACCATCTCGGATGCTTTCTCTGTTGGTCAGTTGGTGTATCTTTCCTCCAAGAATTTGAGATTGAAGATCCCCGCATTGAAATTAGCTCCACGTTTTGTGGGACCTTTCCCTTTTACCAGAGTCATCAATCCGGTGGCCTTTGAGTTGGCGTTACCGGAGTCATGGAGGATTCATATGGTTTTTCATAAATCCTTGCTGAAGAAATACGTCCCTCCTGTGGTTCATGTTCATGTCTGGAGAACTCGGGGTGAGAGACTCAATGCTGCCTTTGCAGCAGCACATTGTCCCCACTGCTGGTGTGATGGTCTGGGGGGCTATTGCAAATGCCTGTTGGTTACCCCTAGTAGTGGTACAAGGGACAACGACAGCTCAGCGATAGGTTTAGGACATCCTGCAGCCACATGTGTTCCTCTTATGACAAGGCTTCTGAGAGGCATTTTCCAGCAGGATAATGCTTGGCTGCACACAGCAAGTGTGTCACAGGAATGCCTCCACAACATTGCCACAATTCTGTGACTTGCCCAATCATCAGATTTATCACCAATAGAACATGTATGTAATCATCTGGGACACCAACTTTGACAGCCTACGAGTTTACATGATGTTGAGCAGTGATGGCGAACCTTTTAGAGACCGAGTGCCCAAACTGAAACCCAAAATCCACTTATTTAGCGCACAGTGCCAACATGTCAGGGGGCGGGGCTTATCACGACGTATGATTTTACCCCCGTCGTTCTAAAAAGGACCGGGCCGCTTCAAAATAGACAGGGTGCAGATTTTAACTGCTTTTTGGATGTGAAAATACTGCAGAATGTCCTCAGTGGAGATTTCTGTGGAAAATTCTGCAGCATTTTACACATCCAAAAAGCAGTCAAAATCTGCACGCTGTCTATTTTGAAACAGCCCTGCCCATTTCCGCCACATGTAAGCATACCCCAGCCATAATAGCGACACCCCACAGCGGTAATAGTGACACCCCAGCAATAATATTGACATCCCACAGAGGCCCCCAGTATAATTGTGACCCCCACCCAGCGGCCCCCCAGTAGTAATAATAGTGACACCCCCCAGAGCGCCCCCCCCCCAGTAGTAACATTAGTGACATCCCCCAGAGCGGCCCCCCAGCAGTAATAATAGTGACACCCCCGAGAGTGGCCCCCCAGCAGTAATAATAGTCACACCCCCCAGTGGCGCCCCAGCAGTAATATTAGTGACACGCCCCAGCAGTGATATTAATGACACCACCTAGCAGTAATAATAGTGACACCCCCAGTGGCCCCCAGTAGTATTAATAGTGACACCCCTCCAGCAGTAATAATAGTGACACCCCCCAGCGACCCCCCAGATACAACAGGGTACTAGAGCCTCCATGCCCAGCCGTATCACATCTTGTATCAAAGCTAGAGGTGATACAACAGGGTACTAGAGCCTCCCTTCAAGGGGTCAGTATTCTGCAATAAATTCTCCTTTTGCTCTAATATTGCAATCACTTATATATATATTAATGTTACAATAATAATTTAATAGATCAATATATGAACATAACTATGGGAACGCATATTCTAGAATCCACAGTTTGTTACAATCTCTAGAAATACAATGTAAAACGGTTAAACTTTAAGAAATTCTTATGGATGGGCATTATTATTGCTAACTAAATTCGTTTCTGATAAAATTTGCATGCAATTAAGGCTGATGTATCTAAGAATATTAATAATAGTTGGTGGATATCTGTGTAGGCATTGCTCTTTTTCACTTGCCAAAGAAATAAATACATGTGTTTTGGAGTGAGTTTATCTTTGCATGATTTGCCATGAAAATCATGTTTAAGTATAGGGTGAATATGAAACAAAACAATCCTTCTTTAATACTGGTTCTCCATTATTATTTGTGTGAATGCAATATTTACTATTGTTGATGCATAGAACAGATAACCTCAAATATACGGTAGTAATGATTCAATATTCTTTTGTGAAATTTATTTTTATTTTTACTTGTTTTGTCTTTCATTTCAGCTGTGTGATTATTGCTACACTAGTACTTTATTTATCTGAGGTAGGCAAACGTGTTGGGCATGGACAATCTATGAGAATTGAAAAAACACAGGTGCTTTGATAACAATCCAAATCAAAAGTGGACAAGCATAACTGTGCCTAAAATCAAAATTACATGTGGAATGTGATTATTCAGTGCCTCAGGAGCACAGCAAAAAACACTCTTTAGTAATATAAAATTCTCAATTAAAAATCAATTACAAATAATAATGGAACATAAACGGTAAGACAATAATTGTATGAGTGTTTAGCATAAAGGGGATATATATATATATATATATATATATATATATATATATATATATCCCAATTCACCAGACGATAAGATGCACTTGCCAGAAGTAATAGTGGCCCCCATCAGTACCAGTAGTAATAATGGCCACTAGTAGGGATAGCAGCACTCAGTAGTCCCGGTAGTAAGAGTAGCACCCAGTGGTCATAGTGCCCCAGTAGTAATAGTGGCCCCTAGTGGTAACAGTGCCCCCAGTTGTTCCAGTAATAATAGTGCCCCCAGTATTAAGAATGCCATCAGTAATAGTGCCCCCAGTAGTAATAGCAGCCCCCAGTGGCCCAGTAGTAATAGTGACCCTAGTATCTCATGTGGGCAGCAATCCCAGCAGGAAGTACTTTACCCTCTCTGCACAGCTCTGCCCCAGGTGACACTGAGTATTACAGGCTCTGAATTTCGACACTTCCCATGGCATCAGTATTACTGCACTTTCTGTACATGCAGATGACTGAGGGAAATGTGTTGGAGGCCAGAGCCTATGATACTCAGTAGCGCCCACACTGGAGTTCGGCAGGGAAGTTAAAGTATTTCCCAGTGGGGTTGGTTTTGTGCTGTAATTGATCATTATGGAAACAGTTAGAGGGACCTAGCACTGTCGGACCTATCTAACCTGATGCTGGACCAAAAGAAGCAAGATTTTGTATTACTAAAAATTGCATATTTTAGTCAGAAAAGTATAGTGTGTGTGTGTGTGTGTGTGTGTATATATATATATCATATTTTTGGAAAGTCTTCAGAACTTCTGCACTCCATACTCCACAATGTCAAAGTGAAAACAGAATGCTTGAAATCTTTGTCCTTTTTTTTAAAATGAAAAACTAACATTTTCAATTGACACAAGTATTCAGGCTCTTTGGTATGGCACTTAAAAATTTTCTCTAGGGGTCTCCCATTTCTCTTGATCATTTTGATATGTTTCTACACCTTGATTGGAGTCACCTGTAGTAAATTCAGTTGATTGGACAGAATTTTAAAAGACCACCCCCTGTGTATGTATAAAGTCTTACAGCTCACGATGCACATCAGAGCCAAAACCAAGTCATGAGGAGAGAACTGCCTGTAGAGCTCAGAGACCGGATTGCATGAAGGCACAAACCTGGAGAAGGCTTCAAAAACATTTTGCTGCACTGAAAGCTCCCAAGAACACAGTGACCTCCATAATTCTTAAATGAAAGAAGTTTGGAACAACGAAAAAGTGTTATGTGTGGAGGAAACCAGGCACTGTTCATCATCAGCCAATATCATCCTTATATGGCATAACTAAAGGCTCATGGGCCCAGGTGCAAAAGTTTATCTTGAGGCCCCCCAACTTCTCATAATCCCTTAACGTAAAGGCGTAATTTGAAGGTCCTGGCCCCCAATGCAAAACCTGTAACAGGTACCCCAACTATAATGCTTTATTCATAGTACTGGGCCCACTATATGGAAAAGAGAGGCCTTATGGGCCCCCTAAGGCTCTTGGGCCCGGTTGCAACTGCATCCCCCATAGTTATGCCAGTGCCTAGTGGTGGCAGCATCATGCTGTGAGTGCGTCTTTCAGAGACTGGCACAGGAACACTAGTCAGAGTTGATGGAAAGCTGAATGGAGCAATAGGGCCATTTATCATTGTAAAAACCGTGTAAAAACGTTGCACATTTCATCTCAGCATTACTTCCCAAAATGTTTTGTGACTTTTTCAAATTTATGTCGCACATGCCAGTTTTGAGGACAGGAAGCTTGGCTTATCAGGAGGGGAGTTGACCAGAAACTGGTGTAAATTATACTACAAATCTACTCCAGTTGATAGCTTTTTTTTTTACTGCTTTTTAGGCGCACAGATGGCTTGAGATGCTCCTAATGAAGAGGTATGTGCCTCTTTCTATATAACACACATCTTCCTTCTGTGAGAATTATATTAGGACCAATGTTTGAAATGCTGGTTTTAATAAATTCCTCCCTTAGTGTGTGGCTAAATGGTATTGCAATGTTTCAACTCATGCAGTACGAAAGAGAATGAACCAGACGGATGGCAAATTTCACTAATAGCAACTGCCTTTACCATGACTTTGACTAGGGTTGGGGAACGCAGCTGGCCCCAGGACTTACTGTATGTGCCTCTGGTCTGAGAATTAAAGGGGTGGTCTCGCGAAACCAAGTGGGGGTATACACTTCCGTATGGCCATATTAATGCACTTTGTAATATACATCGTGCATTAAATATGAGCCATACAGAAGTTATTCACTTACCTGCTCCGTTGCTAGCGTCCTCGTCTCCATGGTTCCGTCTAAATTCGCTGGCAGCTTGCTTTTTTAGACGCGCTTGCGCAGTCCGGTCTTCTCCTTTCAGCACGAGCCGCTTCAGTGTGCTCCCCGCTACAGCTCTTCTGCGCATGCGCAGACGAGCTGTCACTGCTCGGGAGCGCGCTGGAGCGGCCATTCTGTACCTTCCTCTGTTAGAGGAAGGTGCAGAAACTGGAGCTGCCGTCCGGAGAAGCCGCCCAGCTGTCCTGCCGTCCAGGTAAGTGATGGGCCGGGGGGGGGGGCTGTCGTCGCTGTGATGCGCCGGGGGGGGCTGCCGCTGCGATGGGGGGGCTGTCGCTAGGCCGGGGGGCTGTCGCTGCGATGGGGGGGCTGTCGCTAGGCCGGGGGGGCTGTCGCTGCGATGGGGGGGCTGTCGCTGCGATGGGGGGGCTGTCGCTGCGATGGGGGGGCTGTCGCTAGGCCGGGGGGAACTAGCGCTGGGCCAGGGGGGTAAGTGATGGGTCGGGGGTGATGTTCACTGACAGGTGAAGGCCCCGGAGCCCAGCGCTGGGCTCCGGGGCCTTCACCTGGGCTGAGGGTCTAGCGCTGGGGAGCCGGGAGCGTAGCGCTGGGGAGCCGGGGGCTAGCGCCGGTTACCTGCTGCCTGGCGGTGGGTGACTGGTCGGCGGCTGCGGGGCGTCTGGTCGGCGGCTGCGCGGCGTCTGGTCGGCGGCTGCAGGGCATCCGGTTGCCATGGAGACACAGCTGGCAGCGTCTCGGGAGCGCGCACGTCGGGCTGCAGCGAGCGACGGGGAAAGAGCCGGCGGCCATCTTGGGGAAACTTTTATAAGTTGCTGAAACGCTGGAACGGTAAGTACAAACCAGCTAGGAAAGTCATTTACAGGGGTAATTAGTAATGTATGTTTAATTAGGGGGATTGGGCAAAAAAAAAAAAATCACTGCTTCCTCGAGACATCTCCTTTAATGCTGTGGATTTGTAGGGCGATCCATAGCAATGTAAATGTAAAAGTCTATTTTGATGTACTTGTAAGAGTATATTGATAGGAAAGGAACAGGAGCGTAGTCACATTATCCAAAAGTCTGCAATGGGTGTCAATAAGTTGCAGATGCAGTATTTGGGTTGTGAAGTGTCAGATAACAATAGTCAAGCAGAACCAGTTATCCTATACTTTAATGGGATAGTTCAGAAATGTAGTCAGACAAGCTAGGAATTCATTAATGGCTTTCAAATAGAGCACAGCATGAGGTAGAAGAGCATAGAGTAAGGCATAAGAGCAGAGAAACACTTAAATCAATAAGATTGCACTTGCAAGAACATGTAACCAATTTAATGATAAAATGGTTCCAAACTGTACTGAGGCCAATGTACTGTATTTCTTTACTCATTTATATAGCACAAACATATTCTGCAGCACTGTACACATATTGTCATTGCTAACATTGGCTCATTGTCATTGGGGCTCACAATCTACAGTATATTCACCTATTAGTATGTTTTTTGAATGTGTGAGGAAACACATGTGGAGAACATAGAAACTCTGTGCAGATCTTGCCCTTGGTTGGATTTGAAACCAAGACTCCAGTTTTGTAAGGCAACAGTGCTGCTGCTTTATATATGATGGCTTTAATCCCAGCCGTAACCTCTTTACATATAGATCGTGGCCCTCTGCCACGTAATTGCGAAGGGTTGATGGGATACCATGGCAACCGGACACCAGACAATGGCACTTGGCCTGTCATGACCTGTGATCACTATAGTAAGCAATAATTCATTGCAGTACAGAAGTATTGCAATGCATTATCATTAGAGATGAATGAGCCTACTTGCTAAGGACAATTACTTGAGCGAGTATTGCCCTTAGCGAGTACCTGCCTGCTCGGAAGAAAAGATTTGGGGTCGGCGCGGGTGAGCGGTGAGTTGCGGGAGTGAGCAGTGGGAAGCGGGGGGGGAGAGGGAGAGAGAGACCTCCCCTCTGTTCCCCCATGCTCTCCCCCGCCACTCCCCGCCACCCTGCCAGCACCCGAATCTTTTCTTCCGAGCAGGCAGGTACTCGCTAAGGACAATGCTCGCTTGAGTAATTGTCCTTAGCGAATATGCTTGCTCATCTCTAATTATCATAGAGATCAAGGCTTTTCTGGTTCAAGTTCCCCACAAGAACATTAAAAAATATTTTTAAAAAGTAAAAAAAAGTAATAAAAAAACTAAACTCTTCCCCTTTGCATAAAATGTTTTTTTTCTTTTAAACAACCCACATATTTGGTATCATTGTATCCATATCAAACTGTCCAATGAATTGAACAAACTGCTTATCCAGCACAGCAAAACTATAAAAAAAATTGCAAAACAAGTGATCAGAAAAGCCGTATGTACCTCAATATGGTACCAATAAAACCCACAGCTCATCACACAAAAAACAAGCCCCCACAGATCTCGGATTCTCTGTCAATGGAAAAATAAAAAAGTTATGAGACTTTGAATGCAGTGATGCAAAAAGATAATTTCCAAAAAAAGTGGAAGAGTGGAAAAACCTAAAAATAGAAAGAAAATATATTTTAAACAATCACAAAAATGCGAAAATATATTTTAGTATCGTTGTAATCGTACAAACCCTCCGAAAAAAAAAAACTATATCATTCATGCTCTATGATTAATGGTGTAAAAAAACTAGAGCAGAATTGGTGTGTTTTTTTTCTCCCTACCTTCCAAAAGAATTAATAAAAGTTTTACAATACATTAAAGTTACCCCAAAAATTGTACCAATAAAAACTACATTTGCTATGCAAAACATAAGCCCTCATATGGCCATAACAATGGTAAAATAAACAAGACATGGCTTTTGATATGTGGAGATGAAAATTCCCCAAAAAATCATCATATCCTTATGGCCAAAATAGGCATGTCCTTAAGGGGTTAAGGCCCATATACCTCTGGGGCCAAGGTATTAAGGAATTTAGAATTTCCATGTATATATGTAATACTAAATAACTACACGAAGGACTTGCATCTAGGGGCATGCCATTTGTTTTCTGCCTTTGCATTAAGCGGTGCTTTATCACGGCTCGCGCCATTCTGCTTCACAAACAGACTCATCAGTGTCAAAAGTTCATAAAATAACGTGTTATATGAATGGCACTAGAAATGACAAGCTGATAGGTCAGAAATACAAATAATGCCTCTTGTTTTCCATCACCTTTGCTGCCTTCTTTAGAAATCAAGTACTCGAGTAGATGAGCTAATTATATTGATAGATGAATATATGATACATTAGTTATGATAACAGAACTGCCTCTGTTCAGTGAAAATTGCAAGTATGAGAATATAAATGGAGCATTTATAGCAATCTGTGTCAAACTAGGATTTTTCTGTGCTACTATTAGATTGTTATTTTTCTACTTATGTATTTTTAAGGTCAAACAATAGTAAATTATACAATTTACAAGTGATTTCTTCTTTTCAGTTTTCCTTATCTATAGGTTTTGTATATACGGGGACATTGACCACTTCCTCATAAAACTGAAAAGCAAATTACATGTTTACCGCGCTTCCTTAATATTCCTAACACAGTCAAAAATCACAAGTAAATTATGACATAAAAATAGTAAAGTATGAAGGCGTCCAGGAAAAAGATGAAAAGAAGGTTCACTGGGGATAAGAAGCAAGTTGTCTTGAGTTTAGCAAAGTTTAAGATTGTACATATATGATGAATGTTCATGTCCAACTTCAGGGGATACAATTTTTTTGTAGTCTGTTTTTATTTTCTGATTGCAGTTTTTCATTCGACTTTCTGTGTGGGCGCAGCCATCTTGTCTGGGGTGTCACAGTTTTACAGCTACCACAAGGACGATAAGATCTTTAGTCTGGAATGACCTTTTGACTTCTATGGGGGAGTTTTCTAGGCATGCTCTATAACCTATGTAGAGGTCATTATGCAAACAGGTGGAGGAGGTGAGCTGTGCCCATCATCTATTGTGAATAATGCATTTCATATTATCTATATACTGTCTAGGTGTTACCTTTTATTGTAATTATGTCTGTGATGAAAATTAGATGACTACTGAAAAGTGATCTCTATAGAAGAAGTGTTAGCCTACTTTGAGACTCAGTGTTAGGGTTGTCAACCTACTCAATATTGTTTTCTGGACAAATGAACCAAAATCACAGACAACCCAATTTTGCTACATAAGGAACCTGACTCTCCCAAGTAGGAAACAGAAATAAAGTTTGCTACAATATATATCAATTAATATGGTATGGATATTAAACAAGCACACAATGAAATACCACTGCAGAAGTAGAAATCAACAAATCAGCATCTCAAAAATCCTTAAAGAGACTCTGTCACCTACTTTTAGCCCTACAACCTAAATGTATGGGCTGGAAATAGGTGACTTTCTGAATGTGTGTATTTGTTATACTTACCACCCCCATCGTTCCCCTGGTGCTGGCATTTAAAGCCACTGCTGAGCAGCACTTCTATATAGCCTGCCCATTATAAAATTAGAACAGGATTACTTAGCACGCCACTCAATCCATTAAGCAGTAGCTTTTAGCAGTGACACCAGGGAATGTAAGTATAACACTTCCACCCCCAGACTTAACTTATAGTACTAAAAGTAGGGTACAGATTTAACACCAAATAGACCTACCTGACAGTGGAACAAGACTAGATTCGCTGACTTCACCAGAAATATCTTCAGACTAAAAGAGGCTCAATGAGGAGCCGAAATAAATGTGTACAGACAAGCCCTGATTGACTGGCTGAGACACATGCTTCCCAGCTGACCAATTCATCCACATACCAGCAGAGAACTGTTCATGTCCCTGTCCAACGCTAGAATAAAACTGAGCATTTATCGGCATGTGGATCATGTGGCCCGAGGTGACGCCCTCACATCACCCCAGCCCTGATTTAGCAGGGTTAGCAGGCTGTAACAGAAGGCCTGTATTTAACAATTTCAGAAATCAACTTAGTGTCTCTTGTGTGCCAATATGTGATTGTTCTCAGCAAGAGAAACAAAGTAATTTTGTAGATATGATACCTTTTAATGGCAAAAAAAAAGACATGATGTTATAGTGAGCTTTCAAATCAATTTAGGGGTCTCCTTCAGGCTTAATAGAATAGAGTCAAAGATAAATACATTAAAAATACACAAACATATGAAAAGACACAGACATGAAGTGATTAATTTTCACTTAAAATAATACCAGAATAGGATGAATAGAGGATTAAATACTTAATTAGTCCACTGATAAGGAAGTGAAAGTTTTATGGTCTCTAGATTGTTATTAGGGGGTCACCAGGTCTGTGTGTTATCTGTTCTAAAGAATTCTCATACTCTCCACTGATGCATGAATCCACATCCAATATGAATTCTGGTCTTGAGAGTGTCAAGGGGGTTAGAAACTTGTACTCTCAAATTCTTCTATGGCACTGAGATTTGAAGTTGCCTTTTAATATAGTAGCTTTCACATGTTTTATGTTGTGTCCGTGACTAGAAAAATGCTCAGTTACAGGTAATTGTATTCCTTTCTTTAATTGTGTGACGGTAAGACCTCATCTTCGCTTTTAGTTTTTGTCCTGTTTTTCCAACATAAAGCCCCCCAAAAGGACATTCACAGCACAGGATCAGGTACACAACACTGGACGTGAAAGATTGCACCACATGTCTAAAGGAGTCTATATATTTGCCCAAAGTGCGGTTGCGACCAGAATGGGGTGTCCAATCAGACAACTTCTTGGCCCTTAGTTTCTCCTGTGTTTTGGTGCTTGAAAATCCTGTCTCCTCTCTGTCATGGAAGAACTCTTTCAGTCTTAGTCTCCTGTAATATCCCTCCATGTCACTAGAGATCTGTCTTATCAAGCGTTTTAGTAGGACAGAATATAACTCTCCTGGAGAGCACACTGAGCTCCACATTAGTGGGGTTGTGAGATGACAGATCGATAACACAGCTGATATTACCTGTGTCCGTGTCCTGTTGGGGATTCTTTTCTATCCTGCCAGACTCAGGGTGTTCCTGATCTGTGTCTGGGTACAGGCCAGCTTTTAGTGGAACTCTTTGGAGTTTCTTTTTCTTGTTCTTTTTTAAGTTTGCATCTCCATAAGAGCCTCTTACTTGTTGTTGTAGTAGACATGAATAAGTGGATCCGCAGTCTCTCAGAAGTCCTGTAGCATAGCCATTGTGCATAAAGGATATTATAGGTGTGGAGAATGGGGTTCCTTAGGCAAAGTCCTTTGAGAATTAAATGTTCCATCTTGCATCTGGTTATAAAGAAAATGTTGCTGTCCAGTTGTGCAAATTTCTTCAGAAGATGTTTCAGTTTCATCTGTGTATGGTACATTCTGGTATCCTCCATTAGGTTAAAAGAAAAAGGTTTAGTACTGTGTTAGCCAGTAGAGCAAATGGGATTGTTCTCAATGAGAGAAATCAAGTAATCTTGTAGATATACCTTTTAATAGCTAAAAAAGGACATGATGTTATAGTGAGCTTTCAAACCTACTTAGGGTTCTTCTTTAGGCTTAAATGGAATAGATCTGAAGACACATACACACATACATAAAAAGGCACAGACATGCTGTGATTAATTTGCACTTAAAACAATACAAGAACAGGATGAGTAGAGGAGTAAATACTTAATTAGTTCACTGATAAGAATGTGAAAGTTTTATGGTCTCTAGATTGGTGTTAGGGGGTCACCAGGCCAGTGTGTTATCTGTGCTATAGAATTCTCATATTCTCCACTTGCTCATAAATCCACTTCCGATATTAATTCTGGTCTTGAGAGTGTGAAAGGTGGTTATAAACTTGTACTCCCAAATTTTTCTATGATGTTGAGATTTGAAGTTGCCTTTTAATATAGTACCTTTCATATGTTTTATGTTATGTCCGTGACTAGAAAAAGGCTCGGCCACAGGAAATTCGGTCTTTCTTTCTTTAATTGTGTGACGATGAGACCTCATCCTCGCTTTTAGTTTTTGTCCTGTTTCTCCAACATAAAGGCCCCCAACAGGACATTCACTGCACAGGATCAGGTACACAACATTGGACGTGGAAGATGTGAATGTCCCCGGGATCTTATAGTCCTGCTGTGTGCTGGGGATCCATATCCTGTCCATGCTGGCATGATGATGTTTTATTTATTGAACTGACAGGATTGTATCCAGTTTAATAAACACCCCAAAATGACAAGCATGCTCAATAATTGGAACTGGAATGTCTGACACTTCAGAACCTCTCGGAATAAACACTTTTTACAATATATCTGTATGTTGAATTACCACAGATACAGAGAAATAAGCACCGCAGAATTTCTTAGATTTGCCATAAAACATTACAGCACATTCCTTGTTTTCTAATCCTGTAGAATCTGCTATGGTTGGTAGAAAAAAAGCTGAAGTGTAGCTAGGTTTTCTTGCACCCAGGGCAGAGACAGATTGGCACCCTCCTCCATAAGCTTATGGCTAAAGACACATTGTCCAGCTGACAACATATGGCCAAGCCCCACTCACCATTCACCTGTAAAATTGTGTGAACATTGGCCACAGTATGTGTGCACAGTTTATTTACATGCAACCAACCGGATCATGTAGCCTCTTCCACCAATTAAATTACATTTTTTCTTGGAGATGATACAGCCAAACAATCGCAATTCTGGCATTCTGTATTTTTTTTCCTGTTCAGGATAAATAATTTGCTACTTTGATAGATCAGACCTTTATGGACAATACCATATATGTTTTTGGCTTTTTAATTTTTTTTTTTATCATAAATATGGGGACGGGGAGTAAACTTTTTTACCTTTTTATCTTTTCTAATGATTAATAAATAGAGATGAGCGAACATACTCGGTAAAGCACTACTCGTCCGAGTAATGTGCTTTATCCGAGTACCTCCCCGCTCGTCCTGAAAGATTCGGGGAGCGCCGCTGCTGACAGGTGAGTTGCCGCAGGGAGCAGGGGAGAGCGGGCGGGAGAGAAGGAGAGAGAGATCTCCCCTCCGTTCCTCCCCGCTCTCCCCTGCAGCTCCCCGCTCCGCGGCGCTCCCCGAATCATTCAGGACGAGCGGGGAGGTACTCGGATAAAGCACATTACTCGGACGAGTAGTGCTTTACCGAGTATGTTCGCTCATCTCTATTAATAAAACCTTTTTAAACTTATTTTTACATCTATTTTTAGTTCCCACAAGAGACTTGAACTTGCGATCATTTGATCACTCATACAGTATGCAATGCATTTTCACAGGCAGTTAAAAGGCGTCCGGGTGGCAGGGTGAACTGAATGACATCTCGCGATCTTATCATGTGTGGGCTGTTCGGGACCCCCAAACAACAATTAAGCCATTTTAAGGGTTACAGACACAATTAGCTTTCATGCTGATCACAGCTGTTGAAGGCAGGTGTCAGCTGTCAAAAACAGCCAGCATTTGCTGTGTATGCTGTGAGATCATCTCTCAACCCTTTCCATACAAATCTTGCGTGCCCAGGATGTATACCCTGTGGCGTGAGGGGGTTAATATGTTAGTCACATCCACTGTTTAATGTATATATGCATACACACATAACATCAACACATCACACAATTATCTATATTACACATTATTTACACACACGTGTATAAATATACTTTTATGTGTATTCGCACAGGCATACATGCATTTTATACCTACATAAAATAAAGGATGAACTAAAAGTAATGACTCTTGTTCATCGTTCAGTCATTGGCTCACATTTGGGCCAAACGATTAGCGTTCACTTTTGCTCTTTTGAATAATTTTTTGAATGGTAATCGTTCCATCTAAAAGGACCCTTTCTCTTTAGCAGATGGCTAGATCTCTATGAAGTAGAGAGGGGTGGTCTCAAGTTGCAGGAAAAAAAGCAGCTTGGGGATGGGGCACCTGGCAGGGCTAAGAGCTTTCTGTATTCCTCCTGCTTTCAGCAGTGCATGTCTTTGTTGGACCCTTCCCTCTGCTTTCCAACTGCTTGCAGGACTACAAAACTACATGTTACAGGAAGTGAACACAGGAGAAAGTTTGGGGTGAAGAGGAAGAAGGGGGAGGAAGATAAGGAAGGGTGAACGGCTTAAGGGAGCAGTGCATTAAAAACAAAAGAAGCTCCTTATAAATGCCAGCAGCTCTCCAATGCTACCACAGCAGCCAAAACTAACCCCCTTCCCCCCTCTATCCCGGCTTAGTCCTTGAAAAAAAGCAGCAGGATTTGCAGGATGTCTGTGAATTTACATATGGTTGGCAACCAAGATCAATGGTAAGAGTGAAAACTGCATGATTTCATGTCTTTTGTTAAACACAGTATAAATAGGTAAATAAATAGAGACATGAAAAATTAAAAAATTAAAATAAAAAAAATGTCCCAAAATTCTTTAGAAATGTTTAACACAAAAACTTGATTGAAAAAATGGGTCATTTTCTCATAACACATTGTATTTAAAGAGGACCTGTCACCATTCCTAACGTGTGTTTGAGTAAATACTTGTATTGGGCATTAAATAACAAGATTACGTAATATACAGTAAATAAATGCTTGGTTTGCATCCTCCCACATGACAATAGCTGGAACACTGCAGATTTTAGTGAGGCTTCTTTTTAATTAATTTCACACTAAATCATCAGCCAAATGAATTTAAAATTAAAACATTTACAAACATCACTGTTATTGAAGCTCTCAGCATTCTTATATTAGGAGTGTTAGAATTTCATCTAATCAGGAAGATTCTTATTTATAATCTTTTATTTTTATTCTGATGAAATAAGCAGGGAAGGCAATCTGAGTGTCATGCTAATTTATGCTTCACCTGAAACTATAAACACATCTTTTTACAAATACTTTTGTAGTTTTTGCATGTTTTAGATGAAAAAATATAAAGTTACAAAATATATCTCCTCCGTGTTAAAGATTATGCATTCTTTGTGTTTCAACACTATATTTATCGTATATGAAAATGAGCAGTGTTTTATGATTATACCCTTGGTGGTCTAGGGTTGGAAAAAGGTAACTGGTAAAAAGGGGAAAGTGGGGAGCAAAATATGTTTCAAAACCTCCTTGACATGGTGTAGCTGGAGGATGGTTGTGGGTCCAGGCTGGCGTTGCACCATCAACCTTGGCCCATGTGATGCATCATGTCAGTGCATGTTCATTTTCTGTCAGCACTAGTCAGTTAATTACTCCTTGTTGTTAAGTGGTTTAATAAGAGGCTGGGATAGTTGGCTGTTCTGCCAGTCAGTCAGTATTGTTTGTATATTTCAACCAGCTCTTCTGAATAGAAGCCGCTGGTTATACTTTTGGTTGAAGGGGTTTCTGGTCTTGTCTGCGACTTCTGGCTTGGAACTGCGTATTTGGTAGATAAGTCTACTTTTGTTCTACCAGTTTATCTGTTGTGTTGAATTTCTTTTCTCCTGCTGTAGTGGCAGTATATATTTTAGTGTCACTTTATTTTTGCCATGATCCCTGTTCCCATTTAGGGAAAGTTAGTGTTACTGAGGTTCCTGACGTAGGGCCGCCCTTATCAGGTTGATCGCCTTACTTATAAATAGGTTTGTCTTGTATCAGAAAGATTAGGGTCAGTTTCCCTCTTTTCCCTGTTTTTATGTTTCTTTATACATTTTTGTATTAGCCACGATTGTACTAGGTTACATCCTGGTTGGACGGAAACAATCCTATCCCCAAAGTGCACCTATTTTCCCTTTTGGGGTCCCATGAGCTGAACAGACTTCACAGGCTATAGAATCAGTGCAAAAAGAACATAATACAAAAGCATTTAGGTGTATAACCAAATGATATAAGTGAAATGATAAAAACAAATGGCCATTAGGCAATGTACTCTGACAAAGGAGGGTAGTGGAGCAGCCACCTATCCCCTTCCATGGTCGTTCCTCTGATATGTGGGTTTAGTTGTTTGTGAAATTCTGTTTAAAATACAATTTTTGACTTCCTATATATGGTATACTGGTTTATTTGTGAAATGTATAAACACATTTTGGAGGTACAGTAGTAGTATGTGTCTTTCTGTTTCAATTACAATATAATTCAAAGATTACCATAGCCAACCTATTTATATAGGTAAAGATGCTTTTTAGGTAAAAAGAAAAGATACACAACATTTGCAAAGGATACCTAAAACTAACTGCCATGAAAAACTAGTTTGCAGAAAACTTCTTTCTGTTAGGGATAGAAAACTGGCTGAGGAATTGGGGCTCATGCCCAATGATGTCCCAGCTGTTAAGGCCCTTAAGAGCTTGGAATCCGAAGCCATCACCAGGAGCCCCCTCACTGATCTCAGGCTCCCTAACAAGTCCAACCCTCCACCTACACATTGTCCGGAACTAGATATGTTTGAGAAATTGGTTCTAAGGGACCTCAAATGTCTGGAATCTGATCGTCCTAAACAAAAACCCAATATGACCAGATCCGAGTTAATGGTTTTAAAAACACTGGGAAGTAATCACAACATAGTTATCAAGGCCTCAGATAAAGGCGGAAACATTGTGGTCATGGACAAGGAACAGTACACTGATATGTGTTATGAATGATATCTTAAATGACAGGCAGACCTATTCAGTTATGAGGTCTGATCCAACAACCCAGTTTCAGAAAGAACTTACCCAGATTCTAAACATAGCCAGGGAAAAAGAACATTAGTGAGACAGAATACAAATTTATAAATCCAGTGAGTCCAAGGACACCCACGTTTTACACCTTACCAAAAGTACACAAAGGGACACACCCCCTACGGGGACGTCCAATCGTGTCAGGGGTTAACAATCTCACTCAAAATTGCAGTATATACATCGACCGAATATTAAGACCTTTTGTGGAAGCGCTACCATCTTACACCTGTGATACAATGGACGTCCTATGCCAGTTAGAGGGTCTCCATGTTAACCCTGGCTGTGGAAGCTTTATACAGCTTGATTCCACACCAGGGTGGCTTGAAAGCAGTGGCTCATCTTCTATCCCAATGTAGCTCCCGGTATGGTGAGCATAATACTTTTATGTTGGAGTTATTACATTTTGTACTCCCACATAATTTTTATCTCTTTGAAAACAAATACTTCCACCAACTCAGGGGCAGTACAATGGGGACGCCATATACCCATTTGTATGGTAATCTGTACCTGGGCTATTGGGAGGAGAGGATTGTAATTTCCCCTGACTCTGTCTGGTCCCCATATATCCTTAATTGGATACGATTCATTGACGACGTTTTAATTCTTTGGACTGGTTCCAGAAAGCAGTTCCGTGAATTTACCAAGTCTCTCAATGCAAATGATCTCAACTTGCGCTTCACATCGGACATTAGCGACACCTTGATGGTATTTGTGGACATACAACTAACCCTACAGACCGATGGTAGCATCTCCTCTGATTTATTTCGCAAGAAGACAGCTACCAATAGTCTGTTACGATAGGATAGCTTCCATCCATTCAGTCTGCAGAAGGGCATACCAAAGGGCCAATTTTTGCTGCTTCGTAGCAATTGTTCAAATGAAGAATGCTTTGCAATAGAAAGTGCAAAACTGAAAAACAGGTTTATACAAAGAAAGTATCCAAAGACACTCTTAGATGAAGCGGAGAGATTTGCTGTAGCGCAAGATCGGTCTAAACTGCTTACTCCAAGCATAAGAAATCAATCTACAGAACTTAGGGTTATTGGGACGTATGATACCAGACACATGGAGGTCCGTAAGATACTAAAAAACTATTGGGACATTTTACTTAATGATAGGTACATCAAGGAATCCATTGCAGTTACCCCAAGTATTACCTACAGAAGGGGTCATAACCTGAGGGATCACATTGTCAAGAGCCCCTTTAGAGACCAAAGACATGACTGGTTATCAACTTCTAGACCAATAGGCATGTTTTCATGTTCTGGCTGCACGGCTTGCCCATTTATTGATAAAGGCAATACCTTTTGTTCTGTGCGAACACGCAAGAAATACACTTTGCAAGACTTTGTCAACTGCCGGACGTCCCATGTGGTTTGCTTGGCCACATGTACATGTATGAAGCAGTACATTGGCAAAACTTGCCAAGAATTGTGTCAACGCATATTGGCGCATATAGGAAACATCCGCTGGGAGGAAAGTACACTGGTAGCTAACCATGTACGTGATTTTCATGCCGGAGATTCATCATGCCTGAAATTCAAAGGCATTGAAGTGATCAAGTCTGATGGCAGGGCAGGCGACCTTGACCAGTTACTACTCAGGAAAGAAGCAGAGTGGATTTACCGCCTTGAATCCCTTCAACTAATAGGATTAAACGAACAAATTTCCTTTAACTGTTTTCTCTGAAGATCTATATTGCACTTTATTCATAACATACCCCTGATATTTATAATGTAGTGATTGAAGTACACAGGAGTCATCAGTGTTTATTTGGTGCATTGAATGTATCATAACCATTGCGCACACTTTTTGACCATTTACTAGACTGTGTCTTCCTCATTTTGAGGCTTCTCCCCCTATAATCGTTATTGAATGTTCAAACCTAAGTGTCTGCAGATTCCATGTTCCATACAGGTTTGGGAACATCTCTTTTCCCCCTTTTTTTTCAATGATGCTTTATTGTTTTGCTTGTCTAGTGGGCGGTGTTTATTCAGTAGTTCATGGTGTGTTCAGCCCAGTACACTGCTTATTCACTGGAAACCAGGAGAACTACCCAGAGTGAGGACTTACTTCTCACTACTTATACTTCTGCTAGTACCATCAGCCATTTGAGCACTGACCTACCATCCAGGCCAGAGGTGCTGCTGCTTTTTTGTTTTCTTTAGATAGGTCTTATATGAAGGGGTGGGAAACAATCTCTTTTTCACATATACAGAGATTTCTGGTCTGACAGCGATATCCATTGTCACCAGACAAGCTATATACTTTTTAATTCCCTAACACCCCATTGATCAAACCAGTTCCCCATATGGGGATACTGACAGCTGATCACTATTTAGTGTCAGTCCCTAGCCTATTTTCCTATGAAGGGGTGGGGAACAATCTCTTTTTCAGATATAGAGAGATTTCTGGTCTGACAGCGATATCCACTGTCACCAGATGGGCTGTTTACTCTTTAATTCCCTAACACCCCAGTGACCAAACCAGTTCCCCATATGGGGATACTGACAGCTGATCACTATTGAGTGTCGGTCCCTGACTTATTTTCTCTAAGGGTGACTGCATAAATGTTGCTGCACCTATAACATTTTATGGTTTGGCGACTCAGACCACATTCTTTTGATCATCTCAGTTGGCCTTAACCCACGCATCCATATCTCCTGAAGATCCGCCACACGGGCGGTGAAACGCATAGAGCCTGTAGTGATGCTCATTTGTCAACAATAATTAAGCCCAGTGCACTTCTATAGAGACCCTCTGCTCCTTATCCATTCCACCAGACTCTCACACTAGGGATACGGATGTGCATTGGGTCCTCTGCGCGTACCACCATCTTTAGCCCTTGATGGGACTTTACTGGAGAGTGGTGTCTCTCCTAGTTCTTGTTTGTCTCTGAGTCTGTTTTTGTGTGTTTTTCATGGGGTTTTGGGTCATATTTACCCCTATCCCATTTGGTCTAGCCCTTATGTGTATGTTTTTAGATACTTTTCAATAAAGAATAATCATTTTAAAGAGTCTAGTCTGTGAGGGCTTCGAAAAATTTCTAGACTTTCTGTATGCTGTGAATTCTAGATTTATTTAATGGTAGGCTTCCTATCACGGAATATTGATTTATCTGAATGGCTCTCTGAGGCCAATTCAGTATTTTCAGAGACAGGACACTGTTCCCAATCCCATGGTATAACCATACGAACCAGTTTCAAAGATCTAACTCCAATCTACAGGGAATACCTCAAAAGTTGGTGGGAAATTTAGGGGCTGCAGAGATACGAAGAAAATAAGATCATACCCGGAGGCCTGAGGAGCCAAATCTTGCCTCCTCGTAGGTGCAGGAATGCCGAATTTCTCAAAAAATTGGAAAATGAGGCCACAGAATCCTCACTGAGGCTAATAAGACTTCATCTTGATGAGGAGAGAACAACTCTAGTCAAAAAACAGAAATTGTTAGAGGAATATATTGAAAAAAACAAAGCCTTCTCTGCAGAGCCTGAGTTCTCCCAACTTGAGAAATCTCTGGAAGAGAATATCAATAAGTACACCCAACAAATTAAAGAAAGGAAACACGTGCTATTTCTTTGCGATTTAGGGGATTTTCACGATAACCACACCTACACCGGGGCTCTACCACAATACGACACTGAACCCAGTTCATCGCAATTGTCGGAGGGGGAGGGCACTAGATCAAACCAACGATTACCCCATCGAAGAAGGGGTTTGAACCACCCCAGGTATCGGGGACAAGGCAGAGGCCGATAGAACCCCAAGAGACCCTTGGGACAACCTATCTCCCAACATTTTGTGAGGGGGCACAGGGACCCCTCCCTCCATACTAGCCCAGGGAACTACCTCACCCCAGAATAATAGCCCAAGTTTGTTTCCTACACACTCTGAGGAAGAAAAAATGTGAGTGATCAACTTGTCCAAACATGTACTTACCGATCCGGAGGTGTCACTGTTGGAGGGGGGACTGTTCTTCGTCCCGACGACCCAATACCAATCATTCATCTGGGCAAAGGACATCTTCCTCTTCATCAGAAAACTTAAGTTTTCTGTTAGAGATAGAAAGCTGGCTGAGGAATTGGGGCTCACGCCCAATGATGTCCCAGCTATTAGGGCCCTTGAGAGTTTGCAGAAAACTTTACTGAGCATACTAAAAAATTTGGGGATACATATATCTTCTGATCCATCCTAAAGTAACTATGAAGCATTTGATCAAACTTATGCATGTCCATGTTGCATTGATAGAATTTTTCTCACAATAAACTTTCATGACCTGTCAGACATGTCATATGACTCAAATCAGAAAGGAAAAAACTCATAGTCAAGTTGAGTACCATGGGAACCCTACCAAAGGGTCCTCATCTAGTGCATAAAGTGTACTTTAACATTTGCCAGGTGGAGGATCGATCCAGCACTGCTGATCAGCCGAAGAACATGCTGTAAATAGCCAGAAAAGGGGCCAACTACCTTAGCTAATTTGGTAAAGATCTATAAAAATCTGTATTTTGAAATTCAATCCATGCCTTCCAGATATTAGTATAAAGCTCCAACATTTCTGGGGTGTCAGTCAGTTCCTCCATTCTATTTAATAGGGCCACCTCTGCTTACTGTTCCTCTAAAGTTGGAGGAGTCTGACTCTTCCAGTGATGGGGTAACAAATTTTTGACTGCCTGAATGATACATCGAGCAAGTGAGTGCTCATTTCGTGAAGGCCTTCGGGTAGAATATTGAGAAGGAGAGCCTCGAGGATAGTAGGGATACTTAGGGAGAACATTTTCCCCACAGCTTTGTGGACTTGGGTCCAAAATTTATTGACTGAAGGACAGCTCCACCAAATATGGGACATAATTCTTCCCTCTCCTCCAGAACACTAAGACACGTCCAAGACCAATGAGTACCATCTTTGCAACACAGAAGGCTCCCTGTACCAACAATAGACTATGTATAGAGGTCTGTTGTACCTTGACTGCAATGACTTGTGAGTGTATTGAAAACTCTTGTACCATGTGGCTAGATCAAAAGTCTTCCTAGCTTTCACTCTCATGCAACACAAAGGAGATAGGGTCAAGAAAGGAGACCTCAATGAGGCCCCTATATAACTGAGAAATAGAATAGTGCAGAGGAGAGAGAGACAGACATATCCTTTAAAAAACAGATAAAGTTCTCGTTATCTGTATGCCTCTTTTCATACTATCTTAAAAGTATTGCAATTGCAGATAGTTATATGGGAGAGTCTTTTTTCAGAAGGGGCAAATGCTCCAGCATCTACAACATGAGCAAAGTGGAGGGAATCAGGGTTATTTATAATAGGTATCATAGGGCCTACTTGGTCAACTAAGAGCTTCTACCAACCATGTTCCGCCCCTGCTTCCATAATCCTATAATTTTCTGTATTATTTTAGATATTCGGACACGTACAGTTCATTTGCCGTTGCCACCACATTAACCTCATTTTCTCTGTGTTTAATTTTAACATCTTGATTTCTTTCAATTGCACAAGATGGAGTAGTTGATCAGCATTCACATATATTACATTCTGATCAGGTTATTACTTAGTAATAGAGGCCACAGCCAATGGGTGACCTTGCTATATGATGGTGACACTTCACACTCATGTGAACATTTTGCTCTACTGCAGAAGGCCTGTTGGTAAGAACTGACCACATTCTTTTATGATGTCTAGAAGTTCTTCACAGAAGCTTTAGTTACTAGGCAAGTTTTTTTTTTACCTAAACTGTTAATATTGGTGGAAGTAGGATGAATAATGTTACCCGGGGCTCTCAGATTTACACTGATGACTATTAAACATACAGCTCTGTAAAGTCTAGTTGTAAAAAGCAACCTAATAAGTTTTACCCCAGGCAATGCTTATATTTAGTGTCCTATGAGTTGTTTGTGCATCTGTTTCAAGAAATACATGAATAGCTGGCTCTTAAAACCAATATTTGTTTTGGTTAGGTCTTCTTTTTCACTAAACATTCTCTCTAAAAAAACTAAAGTGAATATAAAATCAGTTTGCTGTTTATTTTCCAAATCTCAAAGTTAATGAATATTGCACTTATGCTTCATTTTCCTTAACAAGCTCACTTCTATTCAGGCCACATAACATTTATTTTGAACAGGCTGTTGCCTCTATTTGCATGTTGTTCACTGTGGTACGTGTTTAAAAGGTCACAAGAGATGAATCAGCATTAAATATTTCTTTTTAATACTTTTAATTATTAATAGTGGAATATTTATTATAAGACCTAATATTTAAAAGTCCTGATGCTGAATATAATTTATCTACAATATTCTCCTTTTCTAAAATTACCTTTCTTTTTCTATGTCCTGCTCAGTGAAAAAAGTAAGATTTTGCCCTTTAAAAAAAAAGATAATTTACCAAGACAAGCACCCGAATGTCCTTACAGATATGCCTCTGCCCAAAAGAAATATAGCCAGATTTAATATTGTGGTGGAACTAACATTTTAACCAACTTCTGACATATTACATAGATAAAGTAAATTAGGAGTTGGCGTCCTTATTCTATATTCTCACTCATCACTAAAATGTACTTTAGCGAACTGAAAACACGTCTAAGGAATGTGAACACGAGCCAAAGGCACAAGGCAATTATGGATGCAGGAGAGTTTAACATAACTTTTAACAAGTTAGGAGAACTTTCTGTACCAGAGGCTTTTGTTGTGCCACTGGCTGCACCCAGTTTGAGCTCTATCAGCTCAGTTTTCCATGTAGATTTTCCTATTTTTCTGCTGCCTTGCAGCTTGCAATCCTCTTACCAAAATTGGGGAATGTGTCCTAAGTCACCCATTATGCTCATACTGTACTGACTGGGACTTCCTCTCCAACACATGCTGCCTTGCACAGACCAGCTGCAATCAGCTGCAAGGCAGTATCTAAATGCCATCCCACTATTGTACGTAGTATACAATTAGTGGCGTCGCCATCTCCCTGTGTTACATTGACAAATGGCATTGTGAAGAAACTGCTGGGTTACCCATTATGGTAGTTTTCTTCATATGTAGAAGCATACTGACCTCTCGCAGTCATCTTGTATTTGTATTGTTCATTGCTCTGTTGAAATATTTCTATAATATGCTGTGGTGGGTCACAAGGGGATGTGCAGAAGGAGTGTGCATGTGACAAATACATGTGCACAAATACGTCCTGCCAAATTTCATGTTTGTACGACATCGGGAAGTTAGAGAATTAGATTTGGTACATTGCACAGGGATGACAATACTTATGCAATTAGCATTGAATTTTCGAGTTGTAACCCCTTTACTTTTCCTATTTGGGACCTAAAGGATGCTCCTGCCAAATTTCATGTTTGTGTGACACCGGGAAGTTAGAGAATTAGTGGTGAGTCAGTCAGTGAGGGCTTTCTTCTTTATATATACAGATTAGAAACTTTATGCATGACATACATACAGATTGCTTAATATGAGCCTCAGAATAATAAAACTATTATAAGTAACAAGAAAATCCAATGCCAATCCACGAAAACCAATTGAGTCAGTGAACTAGATTCTGTATAGAGTTCTCCACTACAGACTCCCAAACGCATATAACTAGTACTCAACTAACTAATTAGTGCTCAGCAAGCGACCTACAAGACAGCAGTAAACAAATACTAAACATTATTAACCCATATTTCTTTATAAACAAATCTTAGTCTTCATCTGGGGAGATCTCCATAGGGAGATCCTTTATGAGAAAAAAAAAGGGGAGGGGGACAAGAGAGGCACACCAAGGGTGATTGTGAGGTGCGCACAAGTCCCTAATGAAATAGGAAAGGGAGTGGGGTAAGGAGACTTCAGAGTGGGGAGATATCAGGGAAGAGGAGGGGGGTAAAGAAGAAGAGAAGTGAGCAGAGGAAGAAAGGCAAAGAAAAGAAAAAAGATGGAGCAAAGCAAGAGAGAACAGAACAAGACAAAACAAAGCAAATTCCTGAAGCCGACCCAAGTGACACAACCTCAATTACTTTTTTAAGGTGGTAATCCTCCATCCACAAGCCACCGTTCAAACCCCATGGACATACAAAACATCATCCATAACTCCCATATTGCATAGAATGCCAGCTATCTGTTATCATCCTTTGCCCTGAATTCCTCTATGTAGCCGAATTCATCTAGGGCTATCGCCCAGCTCAGTCAAGTGAGCAAGGCCTGGGATTTCCAGAGTCAAAGTACCACTGTCCTCATGGCCAGAAGGTAAACCCTAAGAACGTTGCTTTTACAAGCTGCAATAGATCCTGGTAAAATTGATGAGAGCCATCTCTGGAGTAAGCACCACGAACTCCACTTCAGTGTGTTAAACAGGGCCCCAATCTCTGACCACACACCCGCAATGCCTGGGCATGACCACCACATGTGTGTGAACATGCCCATTCCCCTCAAACACTTCCAGTATCTATCAGGGGATCCCAGATACATTCTGGCCAAGAGGGCAAGCATATGGTACCACCTCGCTAAGAGCTTGTAATTTAGCTCGTGATGCGTACCCGAGACCGACATTTTGGGAGTCAGGATTTAATCCACTCCCTGTCTGACAAAGGATGGTCAAGCTCTCTTTCCCAGTGCCCTCTGAACCACACCTCGGAGTCCCGTGCCTCCCCAGCTAGTAAGATGATATAGACTGCGGATACCTCACCCCTCAAATCCCGAGGAGTAGAGCATAGCTCCTCAAAAGGCATGGGTGGTGAAGTCAATTCTTAAATTGTTCCCTAATTCTGTATGAAGTGGCATATCTCTAGGTATTAGAACCATGCACCCACTATAGGTCCATCCACTCAGAAGCTCAGTGGTTTAATTCCATCCTTCTGTAGAATGTCTCAGATTCGAGTGGTTTACATCCCTAGTCTGTCTAGGAGTAGCAATCCCACATCTCCCAGTGGGAAGTCCAGATTTTCCACCAGTGGTGTCCATGGGCCAGGTCCTCAGGAGGGGGTTCAGTAGGAGCAAGACCCCTGTGCCCCATCTTCCCAGGCCTCCTCTAAGCCAAAAGAGGCCCTGGACTCCACCACTGGTGGAATTCTGCTCTAATTCAACCCAAAGTTTAGAAGTCTTCCTGTGTATAAGATCTAGTACAGTCTTACCAATTGCAGCTCTATAACAGAAAAGCATATCTGGTAGTCTTGTCCCCCCAGTCTCCTTTCATTGGGTGAGGAGTTTGTAGCTCAGACTTTCTTGTTTTAAGAAAAAAAATCTATGGTATCTGAGTAGGTAGGGTTTGGAAAAGGTACAAAAACTTAGCTAGGTAGTTCACTATAAGGGCGCCCACCCACTGGCGATTTTTTTTTCTTTGCGTTTTGCGTTTTTTCTCAAGAGCAATTAGAATTGAATGTACTCCTGTCCACTGGCGTTTTTTTTTGCGTTGCGTTGCGTTTTTTAACATAGGAACTGTCAGTTGCATATGTGTCCTTATTTTTCTCCTAATGCACCCATGAAAGTCAATGGAAATTAATGGAAAAGCTGCGAAAACGCGGCAAAAAAACGCTGCGGAAAACGCGGCGTTTTTCACGCACGAAAATCGCAAACGCCAGTGGGTGGGCGCCCTAATAGTGTTGATTCTATCAAACCATGGAAGATGCATCAATTTTTTTAATGCACGCTGGAAAAAAGTCCCCTATTTTTAGGGATTGTCCCTTAATTTACAGTCAGTTAACAACCCTGAAGCCAGCTAAAACTCCAACAGAATATTTAAAACACTGGACAACACAAACAAGACAAGAGTGGCTAGAGGAACAAAGAACAGAGGACCAAAATCTTTGGGCTAGTACCCCAAAGGTGTGTTATTCTTACATGCTGCTGGTGATGCATGATCCACCTAAACACATAGAATATCAAAACTAAATAATAATTGCACCAAGCATACACCACCAACAAGCAATTGTACAATTTCCAACAATACAAAGTCAATGTAAGCAACACATAACCGATGACATCTTATAAGAATGCTTATTGTTCTTCAACAGTCTACATTGTACTATTTCAGTTACTAAGACGTAGGAAGGTCATTAAAACGCAGCCCTTCAAAAGCAAACATATCCAGTTTAAGCAAGGTAAGATGCTCACTAAAAACATAAATTAAGGAGCAAATTTAATTTAAAATGTGTCAAACAGAAAAGATAGTCTTCATTTAATTTTAAAATCTGGCACAACAGCTTTCTATCTCTACATAAAGCTCCCCCCTCTATATTTCTATATACAAGCAATCTTAGATTTCCAATCTAGGGCTCGCTTTAGCGTGATTAGCATATAAATGTAAAGAAACAAACTCTGTGAGAACAGATTAAAAACAATGCTTCTCTATCAGGTGAAAGGACTCATCATCACATTTGTTATGTAGAAGGAAATAAGGTGTCTATTTTAATGAGAACTATAAAGAAAAGTTTGATTTTGACTATGAATGTTTCCACGGTGTTATCGGTAATTTACATGAGAATATTGCTTGTTTTGCTTGTTTGTTATGATCTCTTTTAGTCTTGCAACACAAAGTACATTACAATTGTAGACGATGAAAGGAAATACATTACTGTAAACAAAGTATTTCATTATACGTCACTTAGTAAAATAACCCCCAAAATCCAAATGCATGGAGAATGTACAGTTCAGATGAGATGCATCAGTATAAACAAGTAGCTTTGGAATATTTACAGAGTTCTGTTTTCTCTCTAAGCACACACATGTTCACACATTACGCAGATTTTTTTATACAGTATTGAGAGGTTCTGTCTGTTTTGGCTTTGTTACATCACATTGTACCATCTGGCTTTTTAAAACACGGATGCTCAAATCAGCATATTTTTACGCATTAAGTGGCGTATGATTATTATATTATAGCTTGAAATAAAAGTCTTGATATAAAGTGATGAGGATATTTTTAAACTCATCATTGCTCTAAGATGAGAGATTTAAAAGCAATTGAGATTTAGATGTTGTTTCATTTTGAGCCCATATAAAGTATAATCTACTAGTAGGGGGCTTTTCTTTCAGTGGATGTTGCTCTGCATTAAAGCTCGGTACAATGAATAACAGATGCCTATTGTTCTTTTATTCTGTTTTATTTATTTAATCTTTCAAAATTAAACCTATAGATTTTATTTGCACAAAGTAACAATATTGGAAATAAGAAGTAAACACAACAATTTAGTGAACTGTGTATGGAAGGGAGATGGAGATCAAATGGCTTCAGTGTTATGCCTCCAGCTATTTGCAATAAATAAACAAAATTACAGATGTAGCGCACACTCTGGCCTATTGGGCACATTCCATCATGCAAAGTAGTGCCCCAGCCACTCCTATTTTTCATGTTCCTCTAATGCCTTGACTAATGCAGGCTGCACCTGCTGGTGAGTTATGCATATGGTGTCAGCGCATGTCACTGAGTGCAATCATGTTTGCTATAATTGTATATTGAATGTTTATGAAAAGTTTCCCAGATTGAAATGTACATAATAAATTAAACATATTTATGGGGTAGTAGAAGACAAACTCTGTAAGAAATTAGGATTATATTTTTAAAAAATTAGTTACAAAGAAGTGAGAATAAGTTTATGAAAATTGCAATAATGTTACTCGTATATTTTGTAAATGTGTTATATTGAATACTAATACCACATCTATTCAAACAATTGCAGTATCCGTATTTTGCTTCATACATTAAATAAAATAAATAATTCTAGAACAATGAAAATTTGTGTTGTGATTAATTACTGTGTACAATCAAAGAGTTTCTACCCCACATGCTGATAAATCATAGGGAAGTAAGAATACACAGGAGGGTGATAAGAAAACACAGAGCCGTATCGCTTTAATAAAAGCTGTTTCTACCTAACATAACTTAGTTGGTGAGTTAGGAATTGAAAAGTTTTTTGTGTTAAAATCGTACTAGAAAAATTACACCATATATTCCAAACTGTATGAAATATTTCAGGACACTTTCTGTTTTTAAAGATAATTTTTTTCATAGGGAATGATATTGTTGACCATATATTTTCATTCGGCCATAGTGGGAGGTAGTCTGTCCATCCATGACCCATGTCTGCTGATTCAGTGGCATAAACATGGATTTCTGCCAATTTATAAGTAAACCAGAGAAGAATACAAATTGGTCAAGTATTGGAAATGCATGCAGAAGACTTGTGCAGGTTAGAGAGGAAATAATACCATGTCATCAGCATATAAGCCAATGCAGTCCTCCCTAGGTCCAATTGTTACCCCCCCCCCCCCTCCCCAATAGTCCAAATCTTCTGTATAATTAGAGCCAGGGGCTCAATGGCCACTGCGAATAGAAAGGGCAACAATGGGCTCTCTTGCCTTGTACACCTCCTCAAACAGAATGAAGAGGAAAGGGGGACATTTACAAAAAGTCTAGCTCTAGGCATTTTGTAAATGGATATCCATTCAATGAAGATTTGAAAGGGCCATTCAATTGAAGGAAAAGCCTTGGCGGAATCTAAAGATTCCAAAGCCCAGTCTATCTGCAATACAACTTGAACCGTTTTGATGTTGCCAGATTTGATCTCCCAGGTATAAATCCAGATAGGTCTGGGTGAATAACACCGTGAATAGCCAAATTTAATTTGTTTGCTAGTATTTTCATAATTATTTTATAATCTGTATTAAAATAGAGATATTGGATGATAAGACACATTCTTCATATTTTTTATCAATATAACCACAATAGTTGCTTCATAAGAAGAGTCAAGAAATCGACCATCTGCCAATGCTTTCTTAAAAAGAGAAAGCAACTGTTGAAGCAAAATCTCACTATATTGTGAATAAAGCTTTATTGAGAAGCCCTCCAGCCCTGGGGATTTACCCTCTTTTATGGAGGATAAAGTTTTAAGCTATTTCCTCCAGAGTAATAGGCAAATCCAAAAGAACTACATGCTTCGTGGATGATTTAGAAAAAGTGATGGTTCTCAAATAGGTCCGAAGATCCTTCACTGTATAAGTTACCTGAGACTAATATAAATTTCTATAAAATTGAGTAAATCTATGTAATATAGCAGTGGGGTACTGTGAGTTAGAGGACCATATTACCAATTAGTGTGTATAGTTCATGGAAATACCATATCAGATACCAGATATATTGTACTGCAAAAAACTGTTCCAACAAACTCAAAGAAAATTATAAGATATGTTAACAGCTAGAGATGAGCGAGCATACTCGGTAAGGCGATATACTCGAGAGAGCATCGCCTTTTTCGAGTACCTGCTGGCTCATCCCTGAAGATTCGGGGGGCCGCGGGGGTGAGCAGGGGGTTGCAGAGGGGATCAGGAGGGAGAGAAAGCAGGATCTCTCTCACTCTCCTCCCTGCTCCTCCTCGCTGCCCCCGACCCCGTGGCCCCCCCAAATCTTCAGGGACGAGCCAGCAGGTACTCCAAAAAGGCGATGCTCTTTCGAGTATATCGCCTTACCGAGTATGCTCACTCATCTCTATTAACAGCTATTAGAAGCATGTATCTAGATTGGAGATATCACCTGGGAATTTCTGGGAAGAAGAATCTTCATAAACAGGGGAGGGCAACATTTATGGAAAGATAAACAACAAATTTTCTTAATCTCAATTCAGGAATATAATTCAGTGAATCATCAATGTATTTCATTGTGACAATGGACAGAAAACATTCCTCCACTTCCATTGGTGATATAAAGAATCTAGTGCACTCTCCATCCACTACCCATAGCCAAGCAGGGAATATCATAGAGTGAAATATCTATATTTCTTGCAGCTTATGCTTAACTCCCGTAATTGACCCATGTTGTTTCTGTAAATGGAAGATGGATACAGATACATATTGTTGTAATGGATCTCTCCACAGCATTGTGCATACTGTAACACTACATCTCGATCTTTACAGTTTGTTAGACAAGCAAGTAGTGGGCTTGGTGGGGCACCAGGTATGGGAGGCTTCACTGGTATGCGGTGGGCACGTTTCACAATAAATGCTAAGAAGAGTGGTGTATCTGGAAATAAATTCTGGAGCCATTTCTGAATGAATTCCTCTGATCTCTAGGCCTTCATTCTTCAAGGATGGCTATAGTATGGAGGTTATTTTTCCAAAAGCGATTTTCCAAATAGTCAGCCTTTTGCTTTAGTTCTTGTATTGATGATGTATTTGGGGCTGTAAAGTCATCCAATGTAGAGATTCTACATTCAGTACACTTACCACGGTCTCGTAGAATTTGAAGGTCTTGTCTCAGAAGATTGACTTATCTTTTTACTTAAAGGGGTTGTCCCGCGCCGAAACAGGTTTTTTTTTTCAATAGCCCCCCCGTTCGGCGCGAGACAAACCCGATGCAGGGGTTAAAAAAGAAAACCGGATAGTGCTTACCTGAATCCCCGCGCTCCGGTGACTTCTTACTTACCTGGTGAAGATGGCCGCCGGGATCTTCACCCTCGGTGGACCGCAGGTCTTCTGTGCGGTCCATTGCCGATTCCAGCCTCCTGATTGGCTGGAATCGGCACGTGACGGGGCGGAGCTACGAGGAGCCGCTCTCCGGCACAAGCGGCCCCATTCAGAAAAGAAGAAGACCGGACTGCGCAAGCGTGTCTAATCCGGCGATTAGACGCTGAAGATTAGACGGCACCATGGAGACGAGGACGCTAGCAACGGAACAGGTAAGTGAATAACTTCTGTATGGCTCATAATTAATGCACAATGTACATTACAAAGTGCATTAATATGGCCATACAGAAGTGTATACCCCCACTTGCTTTCGCGGGACAACCCCTTTAATGTCAAGGCCTCTGTAGAGGATTGAATGGCTGATAATTATTATCTTTAGCTTTTTACTCTAACATGTAGGCTCCACTTTACAGGTTTGCTTAAAGGGCACCTCCAATAATCTTGGGAAATAAGTCTCAGTTACATCTGAGCTGGACGTCAAACACTTTGTCTAGATCAAACATAATTCATTGTCCTGAAAGGACAGATATACACACAATATACTAATATGGAGAACACAATATATTAATAAAGAAACTAAAAATTGGGGAAATGTGTAATCTGACCCTAACTTACTAATGCAAGGAGACCCTACCTAAAAGCAGAACACTCGCCCTGATGAGGCGGCACCGTGTCAGGATCCTAGGGTGAACCTGACTGTAATTTGAAACAAGAATAATCATTGCTATTATGAATAACAATGGGTGCAGGGTTGATGTTACACAACCATGCAATGAATTAGATGTTAAATCAATGCAAACAATAGCAATTAGTCAGAAGGTAGATGTTACAATACCCCAGGTAGTATAAATGTCAGTTAGACCTATCTAAACTGGGAGACAGGACTGGAGCCACCAACTTGACCAGAAACACCTTTAAACAAAAGGTATAACCAGTATCCTCAGAGAGGAGGATCCAGAATAAATGTGTGCAGACAAGTGCTGATTGGCTGTCTGGGACACACATCTCCCAGTCATCCAATCCACACACCAGCAGAAAAGTGCTCATGTCAGCATCCAACTCCAAAATGACACTGAGCATGCGCCAGTGTGTGGATCACATGGGCCGGGCCTGACACTGTGACGTCACCCCGATTCTGATCTGACATAGCCGGTGAGCAGTGACAGCCTCCTGCCAAAAGTAACAATGAGAGATGTGGCTGAGAGAGCAGGTTGTCAATTTTCTAAGTAGAACCATGTATTGCATAGGCTTTGCAATGTTACCATGCTTTTAGTGTAGTAAAGTTGACCAAGAAATTAGAACACCTTCTCTCCAATCCACGTCTCCTGCTGTCACCTTTAAAGTCAGCAACATTATTGGAGGTACCATTAAAACACTATTGATCCAATATGTGTTATTAGAAGAATCGATTCAAAAGGCTAGGGCAGGGCTGACAGTGCTCACTGTGATGCCCAGTGTCCCCAAATACAGTACTATAGACATAACTATAGTCACATCAAAAACAATATTTCCATAGAGATATGGAATAAACACATTGCAAGATAGTCAGGCAGCTGACATCCTCACACATGAGTACACTGGTATCTTAGAGTGTTTTGCAGTCTACAAGGGTTAATGGTGAGGCATGGAGCCAATGGCTGGCAAGCTCTGTTGCAATTTTCAACCTCATCCACATCCTGAGGACATGGATAAAGTTGAAAGTAGCATTTGTCTAGTAATCTACAGGGAACCCATCGGCAAATAATGGGTTGCTAACCTGACTTAAATCATGCATCTTTGTATTTAAAAAATTACAGTACTATCTGGTTTCATTGTGATCTTTAGAAGCATAGATTACCCATACGTCATAAATGTAGAAATATTGTTGAAGCTAAATGTCATTGGAGAATCTTAGGCCCCCACTTAAGGCCCATTTAGACACAATGACTATCGCACTAGAGATGTCTTTTGAGCGATAATCGTTGTGTCATTTACAGCGCAAGATGATCGCTCAAACATTGAGCTATCACCTTGCTCTCCAAGCGGAGGATGCAGAAGACAAGAGGGGCTGCTGTTCCCTGCTCGGAGCGCCCGACTGTTATACAGCCAAGCGCACTGAGTGGAGGATGCAGAAGACAAGAGAGGTGTCTCTGCTTGCCTTCTGTATCCAGCTGTTTTCTGCATGGAGCGCCCGGCTGTTATACAGCTGAGCACTCCGAGCGGAGAATGCAGAAGACAAGTGGGGTGACCCCACTTGCCTTCTGCATTCAGCTGTTTTTTGCACGGAGCGCCCTGCTGTTATACAGCCGAGCGCTCCGAGCAGGGTATGGAGAACCGAGCTGGACCACTCTGTTCTTCATTCCCAACCTGTCATGAGGGAGCAGGATACAGCTCATACTATTGTATCCCACTGTGAATCCCTGATAAGGCTCATCATTGTCTTTCAGCATGCTGAAAGACAACGATGAGCGACGGCCTAACGAAAACTGCATAATGCCAGTGCAGTTACACACAATGATTATCGCTCAAAAGACAGCTTTTGATTGAATTTTGAGTGATAATCATTGTGTCTAAATGGTCCTTACGTCATAATTTGGCATTATTTATATTATATTTTCTTAAAGCGAACCTGTCATGTCCTATGAGCCCCATACACTAAGGCCATGGGGTTTTAAGAGATGCAGTGTCTGGATGGACAAGAGATGCAGTGCCTGGATGTGACTTTCATACTTGCCTGCCTCCTCATTTTTTAGCTGTCTGTCCATAAAGTTGCTGCTTAGTTTGTTGCACAGACTTTTTCTCTTCATTGCATATGTAACAAGTGGGAGGAATAGGATATCAGCTTGGGTTCACGGTGGCTAATGTACTCTGAGTCCCATCCAATACGCTACAAGTAAAAGGGTTATGGTTAGATGACGGTGGTTTAAATTTGTGATGGCAGTCTGCAGCAGGCTGGAGTGAGGGGCAGCTTGGTAATTGCACTCCTGCATGCTCGTGCTGCAAGGAAAGTTTATGGTCCGTGACGGTTGTGGTCCCTGCTCCTGAAGGGCAGTGTAGTATGCTATGTAGTGCAGATGTTTCCTAGTGGGAAGGAGCTCCGGGAGTTGGGGGAAGGGTGAAATTATAAAACTCACTTTTATTGCAGTTCCAGGCAAGCAAGGCAACGTGAAATACAGTCCATTTTCCATACATCAGAATACAGTGCTTGGTGACTGGAGATACCGCCCTCAGGATAATGTGTCGTATCTGGCACCTTTCCTCCTCTTTCTTCAGACTTAGGAATGGAACTGTCTCTGGCTGTCCTTAATCCAGCTTTCTTTAACCTTTTAATTTCTTCTAACTTTCTTATTATTAACTACATCTATCTTTCACCACTGCACTTAACTTGGCAACTAACGCTAACACTCTCTAACTCTTAACTGCTTGAAGTGTTTACTCTCACTGGACTCTCCAGGATTCGGTGTGTCTATTTATTCGGTGTTTACTCTCACTGAACTCTCATGGGAGGACTATGAGTCCTCCCATGATCATAGGCCTCAGGGGCTAGACAGAGGTTTAGTCTACCCTCTGGTTTAGACTAGTTGGTCCTCCAATCACCAACTCCATTCTAGTATTTTTATTAAAGTAACATAATCATATTATAAAACTATGTACCGAATTTTGTAGTGACAACTTTTAGTCACTACACATGCATGCGCAGACACACGGTCTTCTCATTATGGACCGTTTGTGCATGTGCATACAATGAAGTGGAGGAGACTACTCAATTGACTGAGTGCTGGCTTTGCAGGTGGATAGGGAGGGAACAGAGAAGTAGGCTGTTTGGCCATTGACCATTTCATGTACACTTTGGGTCATTGTCTTGTTGCATCACCCAACGTCTCTTCAGCTTTAGGTCATGGACTGCTGTAAAATATTTTCATACATTTTGGAATTCCTTGTTATCTCAATGATTGGTAGCAAAGCAGCCCCAAACCATCCTGCTTTCTTCACCATGCTTTACAATTGGGATGAGGTTTTGGCGTTAGCGTGCAGCATTTTCACCCCTCCTTATATACCGCTGGGCATTTATGCTAAAAAGTTCTACTTTTTTCTAGTCTGTGCATAAAAATTTTTCACAGAAACATTATATAACATTCAGGTAGCCTTAGGCAAACTTGACAAGGTTGCAATTTTTTTTGCTGTTACGCTTGGTTTCTTTATCTTTCAGGATTTCTCATTCTCCTCTTGGAATGCTCTTAACATGTTGTCCAGTCCTAGGGAAAATAGCTACAGTCCTAAATATTCTCTATTTGTAGATAATTTGTATAAGTGTAGATTGATGTACACTCAGGTCCTTAGCAATGCTTCTATAATTTTGTAGTCTTTTCCATCTCTATAACATGTCTTCTGAGGTCTTCTGAAAGTTGTTTTAATCAATGCATAGTTTGCACCAAACTAATCAATCTTTCTTGAGTAGAACAGATATGTAAGTAACCCAACTTTGTGCGACTTGATTTACAGGGAAAGTATCACCTATATTTTTTCATTAATTAAAACCAGATAGTAAAACATTTTTCCCTTTTCTAATCTGTTTTTATTTTCTGATTGTAATTTTTTTAATTCTATTGTCTGCACAAAACTATGGAGGTAGCCATCTTGCATAATCTGCATTTAACTGCACTTAGACATATGCTTTAAAATTGGCTTATGGGCCATTCACACAATAGACAGAAGCTAACTCATTGACTTCTAAGTGAGATTGTTCTAGGCTTGTTCTGTGACTTGTGCAGGAAGGCAGAGTAGATAGGCTGTGACCATAACCTATTGTGAACTGTGGATTTGAACTTATCTATATTTAAGTGTGAAGGCCCATATACACACGGTTATCATTTGAGCGATAATTGTTGTGTGTAAATGCTCCCATCTTTCACTCTTCGGCTGAACAATGATTTTTAGGTGAGCATAAAATCCATAGTTCAGCCTGAGAAAAAATAACCCAGACTGCATGCTGTGTTTGCTGACCATGGTGCTGAATTCTTCACACAAGCCTGGATTACACTATATTCAGCAGGGAACATGCAGCAGCCCCATGGCAAAACAAAAGAGCTGTATGCAGAGAACAGACCACCTGCTGTTCTCTACATACAGCTCCTTGAGGCTCATTAACATGCAAATGAAGGTGATAAGCTGCTAATGCACATTAATGTCTATTAGCAGCTTATGCAAAACAATTGTTCAAAATCTTTTGAATGATGATTATCTTTGCATGTAAATGAGACCTTACCTTTCATTGTAATCCTGCCTATGATGATAAGATCATTGCTAAAAAGTTTTCTCTAAAGAAGAAAAAATGGCAAACTATTATTAGACTCAGGGTTAGTGTGAAAATGCGGGAGTTTAGGATTTTTTTAAAATATAGATTGTGAGAGAAAATTTTTTAAAAATGACTTGATTTTTACAGTAGGTCATTTTCAGATGCCAGTAACTTCAATAGCTAAAGCACCTGTGAAACCCACAATCCAAACCTAATCTCATCTTTTGTCACCTTTTGCCCATTACCTCCTATGATGCCACCTACCATCCTGAACCAGAAGCTGGAGCTAATAATACGCAGTGTACCACCAGGGTACACCAGCACAACCCTGTCAGATGAGCAGTTTTCTTACTGCTTGGTCCTGTAATTGTCACTTTCACCTTTTATCCAAGTAATCACTAACCTAGAGAATAAAATCTTGTTGTTAAATCTTATTTGTATAGCGCCAATTTATTGCGCAGCGCTTTCAGGTAATTTTTATTTTTTACCCCCCACCAAGCTGAGTGCTCATTTTACCAACCTCGGAAGGATGGAAGGCTGAGTTGACCGTAAGCCGTCTACCTGAACCAAGGGATCGAACTTGCAACTTTCAGGGGGTAAGCGAGAGTTTAGACTGTCTTTTTTTTCAGTTTCTTATTTATGGTACTGGCATTTTGAAAGTTATTCATGAACTTTCTTGGTCAAGTTATGCCAAATTTCTTTTCAATATATATTTCCCAAAAATGAAATGCTCACATGAGCTGCAAAGTGAAGGCAAACCTTATCGTAAGATTGAATCCAATGCCCTTTATTTGAAAAACTTGAATGAATACTATGCTTCTTCATTGAGACATTTTCCAATTTGAAGTCTCCTCATCCACAACTTTTAAGGTGTTTTATGCGGAGAAATATTCACATTATTTGTTTGATCTTAATGTCCTTGAATATGATTGCAAATATTCTTTGAAACTCTTCTCCTGGCACTCTCCCATGTTTTTAGCCATGCCTGACTTTTTCTCCTCTAATGGCATATTCAAACTTTCTCTTCTGCTTTGTGCTCACTGCCAGAACATGAACAATCCATTTCACCTGGCAATTCTGGATTAACCAGTGACAAATTAGATTTCTTTTAGAAATGGCACTAATTTGCATTTTCAACAGTACATTTTTCAACATAGATTAATGATATGGACTCCTGTAAATCCAACTACCTCCATCGTAATGACTTTTGGGCTGATATGGGATATCAGAACTTGTGTGTGAGTGAAAGATAAAGCTCTTTGTAAAGCCAATCAACCATGGTGCACAGTAAAAACGTCACTTTGTAGCCTTTGATTGGAAATGGGGAGGGGGAGAAGGTTTGTGTTCCTGCTTACTCGTAGACAGACCAAGATGAAACTCATCTCGGGGAAAACTTTCATCCAAGGAAAGAAGAATATGGCATGCATTCAAATTATTGCGCTTAAGTGGAAATTAATACTACACAGTACCAAGTTTGACAACATTCTACCCACATTGAAGGAGGGAGTAAGAAAGCATGGAATCCTACTCTATGCTTGGATAGTAGTCTAATCAGATGTCAAGACCCAGTCAAGCCTACCTATAATTTGGTGCAGTTGCCCACTGATCTTTGACCCTTGCAGGTTCTATTTGTACTTTGGAAGAGGTTTATGTTGAGCAGATATAGAATTACAGAGCATAATTTATAGATGCGTTTTAATAAGTTACAATAACGTTTTGTGTCACAGTTTGTTTACTGTTCAATTTCTAGACAATGGTTGTCCTAAGATAAGAGAGTAATGGCTTACAGGGAACCTCTCACCTGCCTAAGACCCCATTTACACTGAAAGATGATCGCTCAAAAATCGCTCAAACAACAGTTTGAGTAACAGTTTTGAGCGATCATCTTTGCATAGTCTATACTAGCTACTAAACAGCTATGCAGGCCGGAGAGGGACACCCCCTCTATAGCTCGGCAAACAATGCAGCTGCTTTGCGTAAGCAAACAGCTGCATTGTTCTCTGTGCTTACAGCTCGCATCCTGCTGTGAACTGCCAGCGGGACACGAGCTGAAAGAATCTTATCAGTACTGCCGACTGTGATAACAGCCTGCACCACTGATAAGAGTTCATCACTCAATTCTAGGAAACTAGAATTGAGCGAGGAAATAATCGTGCACAAAAAGTGCACGATGTCCGTGCATTTCGATGCAACTGTTATAGCTCAAAAGATGGCTTTAAGCAAATATTGAGCCAGAATCGCTGTCTAAATAGGTCTTAAAGCACCATAAAATAAGTTATTGTGCTGTTAGGCGAGGTGACAGAGAGCCAAGTGCTGTATTTTTCATACCCACCTGCTTCCTGGTTCCCACAGTGCCCGCCGCTTAAGTCTGCATGCTGAACGAAAGTCTGACTTGTATAGAAAAATGTGCATGGGACTTTGAAAAGAGTCAGATTTTTGTCCTGGATTTTTGCGGTGGGAACCAGGAAGTCGGTAAGTATAAAAATATAGCACCTGGCTCCCTGTCACCTCGTCTTACAGCACCATAACTTAGTTAAAATAAGATAACGTTGCAGTCAAGTTAACCTGTTATATTTGTAGCTTTAGTTTTGAAATGAGCTGCATCAATATTAATAAAGCAGTGAAGATCTTTATTAGTCTTCCCCCAGAACCCTAAAGCAGGACTCGGATGCTGTGAGTTTTAGAAGCTTATTCCCATCTCAGGAACCCCATTTCAATGTGCTGCAAACATGAATGTAAAGTTCTCACGCGTTACATGTCCATTTCAAAAATGCCCCTGTAATGATCCAGTTCAGGGTTGGGGTCTCTTATTGTAACTGTTGTGGATCTGTAGCATAGTCAGGGAAAGACTGAGGTCGGTATGCAGGTAGATATCAGTTTGCGGTACAGAGGAGCAGGTGGATAACTTAGTTAGGAAGCCAAAGGTTGGTACATAGGTAGGTATCAGTTCACGGTATGGAAGAGTGGGTGGGTAGCGCAGTCATAGAAGCCAGAGATCGTTACACAGGTAGGTATATCAGGTAGCAGTATAGAGGAGCAGCAGGTGGAAGAGCTTGACTACTGGCTAGGAGTACAATAATCTCACAGTGATGGGAGGTGCCAGGCGAAGTTATATAGGGTGAGCAATCACAAGAAAGGGTGGAGCCAAACTGGAACTGTATTAACAGGAGCAGGTTCACCAGGGGGCTGACTGATAGCTCACTGGGGACAGCCTTCGCCTGGAATGCAGGAGGTTCGAGTCCTAACAGTAGTCCCCTCCTACCAAGATGGCCTCTGGATGTCCCAGAGGCCAGCTTTCCTGGGTACCTGCAGTGAAACCCATCTGTGAGCTTGGGAGTATGCAGGATGTAGTTATGGTCCACAACCCTTTCATTGAAGCAGCCTCCCTCTATGTGTTCTTGAGTTCAGGATTTGGTCCACAAGTACCTCCTCTTCACCAGTGGATGAGGTGGCTGTCTCCTTCCAGGAAAGGTGTATGAAATGGCTTAAATAGGAACACCTAAGGATGAATTCTAAGTCAGGGAGTTTTAGGTGGAAGGCAACTTGGCCCACCTTGGCAGAAATCTGGAAAGGCTCAATAAACTTTTGGCCCAATTTGGGAGAGGGCAAATGCATTTTCAACTTTTTAGTAGATAGCCAAACCTTAACACCCACCAGGAAGGTAGGGGTAGCTTTGACTTTTTGTAGTGCTCCTGGGCCTCTAGTAGCATTTCTTTTATCTTTCTCATAGTTCCCCACAGTTCTGCAAAGGAATCATCTTTATATAAAACTTGAATAATGTGAGTTTGAACAAACCAGGATCCAAATCTCCCCAGATGGTAGGTATCAGTTAGCCTGTGAGTGACCATAGGGGTGTTAGTATTCATGGGAAGGTCAGGAATGAACACTGGATATGAGCCAGGGCTACCAAAAAGGACTTTGGGATGTAGAAGACTGTCTGGAGTTGTTATAGACGAATTCTGCTGTAGGTAAGTAGTCCAACCAATCATCTTGGAGGTAGGAAATAAAACAGTGAAGGTATTGCCTCAAGAGTCTGGTTGGTCCTTTTGGTCTGGCCCTTGGACTGAAGCTTTTTCAAAATCTTGATTTAAACTGAACCCCTCTTCTATCAGAAACTACATTATTGGGAATGCCATGCAGCCTAAATATCTCCTTGATCATTAATTCTGCAGTTTATTCAGCAGTAAGAATCTCCTTGGTGGGAATAAAATGGGCCATTTTTGTGAGTCGGTCCACCGTAACAAGGATAGTAGTCATTTCATTAGAAGGGGGAAGACAAACAAAAATATCCATTGATATTGATCCCCAAGACCAGTATGGAACTGGAAGTGTTTGAAGAAGTTTTAATGGAGAAGATTGTGGTGTCTTATTTTGTGCACATGATATATAAGAGGTGGAATACTTTTTCACATTGTTCCTACAATTAGGCCACTGAAAATGAAAAGCTATAATTCCAGAGTTCTCCTAACTCCAAGATGGCCTGTAAGTTTAGAATCATGGACCAGTTTAAGGACTTCAAGTCGAACAGAATTGGGAACATATAATCTGTTTTCCTGCATCCAAAGCCCCTTCATAAAGAAGAGATCCACATCCTTAGAAGGGTGATTGAGAAAGGGGTCATTTTGGCACCCATCAATACTTAGGAATTACTTTGAGTCAAGTATTCTCAGAAAATTTTGGGGGGCAAAATTGTACAGTCAGTATTAGACCCCCTCCCTCAGTTCAGTAAGAATCTTGGACAAGGCATCAGCCTTGTCATTTCTTGAACCTGGCTGATAAGAAATGATAAAATTAAATCTAGAGATAAACAAAGCTCAATGCGATTGTCTTGCCAATAGTCTTTTAGCCGTGTGGATAAACTCTAGATTTTTGTGGTCAGTAAGGACCACTACAGGATGATTTGCACCTTCCAAAAGATGTCTCCATTTGGAGAGGGCAACATTAAAGGGGTTGTCCCGCGGCAGCAAGTGGGTCTATACACTTCTGTATGGCCATATTAATGCACTTTGTAATGTACATTGTGCATTAATTATGAGCCATACAGAAGTTATAAAAAGTTTTTTACTTACCTGCTCCGTTGCTGGCGTCCTCGTCTCCATGGTGCCGACTAATTTTCGCCCTCCGATGGCCAAATTAGCCGCGCTTGCGCAGTCCAGGTCTTCTGCTCTCTTCAATGGAGCCGCTCGTGCAGAATGCAGGCTCCGTGTAGCTCCGCCCCGTCACGTGCCGATTCCAGCCAATCAGGAGGCTGGAATCGGCAATGGACCGCACAGAAGAGCTGCGGTCCACGGAGGAAGAGGATTCCGGCGGCCATCTTCACAGGTAAGTATAGAAGTCACCGGAGCGCGGGGATTAAGGTAAGCGCTCCGGTAAGCTTTCTGTACGTCCCTGCATCGGGGTTGTCTCGCGCCGAATGGGGGGGGGGGGGTTGAAAAAAAAAAAAACCCGTTTCGGCGCGGGACAACCCCTTTAATGGCTAATAGTTCTTAATTTGCAATGTCATAGTTTCTTTCAGCAAGTGACATGATATGAGACATAGATGCACATGGGTGTATTTGCATTTTGTCTCGATTCGTCGAGACACGACAGCTCCCACAGCAGAATCAGAGATGTCCACTTTCATAAGAAAGGGTAGTTCCAGATTCGGATGAACCAGTATTGGTGCAGAAATGAACAGAGCTTTCAGTTTTTCAAAGGTGCCTCTGAAGACTATGAATATGTTTTGTCTTTCTTTGTGAGTGAAGTAATTGGTAAGTTGATTTTTGAAATGTCTTTTATGAATCTAAGTAGAAATTTGCAAATCCTATACAGCGTTGAACGTCTTTTAGGTTACTTAGAGTGGGCCAATCAACCACAGCTTTAATTTTGCTATGCACTATACTCAGACCATCTGAGGAGATAATATAGCTAAGAAATTGGATCCTGGTTTGTTCAAACTCACAATTTCACAGTTTGATATAAAGATGATTCCTTTGCAGACGTTCCAAGACTAGCCGGACATTCCTGCGATGTTCCTCCAAGCTGTCAGGAACAGGCGGGTAGCATAGTCAGGGAAGTCAGAGGTCAGTACACAGGTAGGTATCAGTTCGCGGTACAGAGGAGCGAGTGGGTAGTGCAGTCAGGGAACCCAGAGGTCAGTACACAGGTAGTTATATTAGGTAGCAGTAAGGAGGAGCAGCAGGTGGAAGAGCTTGACTACTAGTTGGGAGCACAATAATCTCGCAGGAATGAGAGGTGCCAGGCCAGCTTACATAGGGTGGGCAATCACAAGAAAGAATGGAGCTAAACAGAAACTGGGTTATCAGGAGCAAGAAATAAAAACAGGTTCAGCAGGAGAGCTGTCAACAGGCTGATAGCTCACTGGGGAGAGCCGTTGCCTAAAACACAGGAGGTACTGGACAGCCCCTTTATCTTGCAAAGCTTTCTTTCAAGTTGTTTATTGTTCATTGCTAGAAGAACTGACCACCTCTGCCATAGAGAAGAGTTGGCTGGCATATGCATACCCCTTACACCCTATACAATGCTCCGCTGGGTGGTCAGGATCTTTGGAGTTCATGCGCACTAGCTTCTGGCACGTACATGATCCACCTCTGTGTTTTGCTTTTTCTTTCTGTAGAAGGCTTTCTGGGCAGCACAAACTATGAGCAGAGATGGCTGGTGGCCAGGCCGAGAGCTGTGTAACAAAAAAAAATGCAGCAAAAAATAAGGCCTCCCCCCCAAAAAAAAATCAATAAAAAGTATTTGGTCCTTTAGGACTGAAGCACTCTGGTCTTTAGGCAGTTAAATATTTTTTTTTACAATCATTGTATGCAAAAGGAGACTCAGACACTGTTTTTTGCACAGCAGTTCTCAGTTGTCTGAGTCTTCTGTTGTGTTAAGGCACATTTACACATGATGATTATCGCTCAAAATTCATTCAAACATGTTGTTGGCGGCTGTTTAAGCTGAGCTCATTGGCTCGCTGGCTTCTCATCCTGTGTAAATGCTCCCCACTCAGCAATCCCATAGAAGGTGAAGTGCTGAGCGAGAAGCGAAGTAGAAGCCTGCTATCCAGCGGCAAGTCTTTCAGTTTAAATGATTTGCATGAGCGCTGGTGACCTTAGAGATAATGTCAGCACTTGTGCAGTCATTTGAAAGACTGTTGGTCTGTATAAAAGGGCCATTAGTTATACTTTACCGTCAATGCCATAGACTTTAATAGAACAGAAGACTGACACTCCATTCAAACTCCTCTTACCTTCCGTCTTCCAGCTAGGGTGAATACGGGAGCAGACCATCTGTTCTGGCAATCAATGGGAGTTTTTGAACGGTTGGTTCTCCGCTAATCTGGCATTTATTACCTATCTAATGAATACTGCAAGTGATAACATAGTATGCTAAGCCGAAAAAAGACATGACCATCCAGTTCAGCCTGTAACCCTCAATGTTAATCCAGAGGAAGGCAAAAAAAAAACACTGAGGTAGAAGCCAATTTTCCATATTTAAGAAAAAAAAAATTGGTCTCTGATTCCAATCTTGCAATAATACCCGGATCAACAACCCTTTTAAAGTTCTTAATGATTATAACTAGAGATGAGCGAGAATACTCGCTAAGGCACTACTCGCTCGAGTAATGTGCCTTAGCCGAGTATCTCCCCGCTCGTCCATAAAGATTCGGGGGCCGCCGCAGCTGACAGGTGCGTTGCGGCAGGGAGCAGGGCAGAGCGAGCGGGAGAGAGGGAGAGAGAGATCTCCCCTCCGTTCCTCCCTGCTCTCCCCCGCAGCTCCCCGCCCCGCGGCGGCACCCGAATCTTTCAGGACGAGCGGGGAGATACTCGGCTAAGGCACATTACTCGAGCGAGTAGTGCCTTAGCGAGTATACTCGCTCATCCCTAATTATAACATATAATATTGTATTGCTCAAGAAAGATGTCCAGGTCTCTCTTGAACTTTTTTATCAAATTTGCCATAACCACGTCCTAAGGCAGAAACTTTCATAGGTTCATTGCTATTACAGTAAAGAACCCCCTTCTATGTTGTGTAGAAACCGTCTTCCCTCTAGATGTAGAGGATGCCCCTTGTTACAGTCACAGTCCTGGATATAAACAGATCATGGGAGAGATCTCTGTGCTGTCCCCTGATATATTGATGTAGTGGCCTGGAAATAGGCACAACATAGCACTGTTTAGTTATGGGGAGAAGTAATATATTAACTGGGCCTAGGGGTTTAATCTGAGTCAGTTTACACAAGAGATGCAGGTAACCTAGCAACCAGTTAGGACGTTTTTATCTAGCTGCACAAGATAGAAAAAATGCATAGAGACTCAGATGAAGCAGGTAGCCTAGCAACCAGATAGATTGTGATTGGCTGCAGACAAACTGGTCAGGTGAAAGAGGTAATAAATAGCCGGACAACAGTCGCAGGAGGCAAAGTAGTGACAAGAAAATGAAAAGCCAGAAAGAGGAGTGACAAGGAGAAAAGAAAGTGCCAGGCAGGAGAGAGAAAAGGCACAGAGAGAGCAACAGAGGCAGAGAGAGCAGAATAAACAGGAGCAAGAAAAAGAGACAGGAGAAGGAGAAATCAGAGAAACAGTGAGTAACAGAGAATGAGAGTCAGCTTTGACAGTGAGGGAGATAAAGAAATAAAGAGATGTAAATACAAAGAGGTATGGAAAAAAGAAATCCAGAGTAAGCTCCCAGTATATAATTGAGTTAGTCACAGGCGTCTACATTGTTGCAATTTGTGTATCAGTTATTATGCACTTAATGTGATGAAGAAAACTACCTCATCTCACTGCCTTATTTAATAATATCATGGTTACAACAATTTAAGCAAAATATCTTTCTCTGTACATTATTCCACACCTCACCACTCACAACTACATATTGTACCCAAGGGCACTGGCGTCCGAACAAAACAAATCACAATTAATTGCCAGTCACAAAAAATAATAAAATTAGCGCTCACCATAGTGCTTTTGTGGCGTCATTATAGTGCTCTGTGGTGGCACAACATTTATGCATAGTTATTAGTTTGCCCCTCAGCCATCATTTTTCTAAACTAAATAATCTCAATTTTGATAACCTCTTTGGGTATTGTATTCCGCCCATTCCTTTTTTTACTTAAGATACCCACCTTTGAACCTGCTCAAGCTCAGATATGTCCTCTTGAGTGCTGGTGCCCAAAACTGTGGTCTTATTAGTTACAAGATTCTCATCATGTGTTCCTAGACCTCTTGTGATGTAACCCATAATCCAATTTGCCTTGGCACCAGCTGCCTGGCACTGACTGCTCCAATTAAGCTTACAGTTAAGTAAAATCCCCAATGAAAATCCCCCATTTTTCATGTCAGTGTTACCCAGTGGTTTCCCCTTCTTCTGGCCATGTTCATAACCTTACATTGATCAGTGTTAAACCTCATTTGCCACTTTTCTGCTCAGGCCCCGAACTTATCCAAGTACTGAACAGCCTCTGTGTTAAGTGAATGGAGAGGGGCGGGGGAGAGCGAGGAGTAAAAATCTCCTCCAGCCGCCCCAGTCCCTGCTGGCTGCTCTGTCAGATAGCCAGTGATACTTGCTCATGTGCAGCAGGATGGGAGCATGTATACAGGGATGAGTGTCTGGCATCATTTGCCCAACATTCGTCCCGTCAAATGAGCCTTTAGTGGAGAGTTTACATTATCACTGTTCATCTCAACTGATATTTCATTTTCCTCTGTGAATACACTGGAGAAGAAACTATTCAATACATTTGCTTTCTCCTCATCACCCTCTACAATTTCTCCTACGTTAACTTTTAAATAAATGCTACATTATTTATTAAATGCTACTGTTACATCCGATTGGTGCACCATGCCTCAGCATGGACGCACTAGTTCCGCAACCAGAAATACCACGCAAATGCGCACATGGAACACCAATGTCAGAACTGCGAACTGGACTCACGGGCAGACATAACATATCCCTACTCTAACAAGATGACCACCATGTGAAATCTGCCTGCAAGCAGGGAGATCGTCCCGATAAGGACGGCCCTGCGCTGGAACCTAGGGACCTACCTAACCCTAGATGGAAAACGATCCAAAGCAGGACAGGACGCAGTTCACACCAACACATAGAACAGGACTGTTCACACCTCATGTCTAGACACCTACAAAGACACTGAACATGTTGATGTTCACATCTACACACACTGAACATGCCTGCTTACACCAACACACGAGGAATTGCATGCAACACAGAACAGAACTGTTCATACCAATAAACACATCACTGTTCACACACATGTCCGGACACCTGCACAGACCCATACCACACATACTGCATTGAAGAAAAACCCAAGGGTGAAAGGAAATCCAGAACAGGAATCTCACTCAGAACTCTCAAGCATACAGATATCACTGCTAGAACAAGTGTCCTCACACCAAGGGGAAAGAGTCAGACACCAAAATGACATACAGGGAACTGTGTCAGGCATCACCCACCTGACAACACACTAGACCCGCATAAAACCAAGCTCTGAGTGGGAGTAACACAGAATGGATAAAATGACAAGCATCCTCTACCAAGATGTGCAGCAGACCAGCCAGATTGGAGATTGGCTGGCTGGAGAACACCACACCCAGCTAGTTCAATTATCCCATACCTAGGAAGGTGCGCTCCTGGAAACCTGTAGAACAACAGGTCCCAGAAACACAACCTCACAGCTGCTCAACTGAATATCTCTTCAATAACTTTAATATAAACATTTTGACCTCTTGTCCTATCCAAAATTGATTATCATATGATTTTATTTGTATGTGACACCTATATTGAATCCCTTCATAGATAGATAGATAATGAGATACATAAATAAATAATAGATCGATAGTAGATAGATATAAGTTATACCCCATTTAGGCACAATGATTATTGTTCAAAATTTGCTCAAAAGCCGTCTTTTGAGCGATAATCGTTGTGTCTAAATGCGCAGCTATCATGCACTGTCCGTGTATGATTCGCTCATGCTAGTTGAAAGACAATGATGAGCCTTATTAGTGCCGTGTGCTGAGTTTTCAGCAGGATACTGCTGATACTATTATTTCAGCTGGTATCCCACTCAGACAACACAGCAGGAGTATGAAGAAGACAGCGCTCCAGCTGTGTCCTGCATACCCTACTCGGAGCACGCAGCTGTATACAAGCTAAGTGCTCCGTGAACACAGGAGTATGCAAAAGACAGCGCTGTAGCTGTATTCTGCATACCCCACTCGGAGCAGTCAGTTGTATACTAGCTGAGCGCTCCATGAACACAGCAGGAGTATGCAGAAGACAGTACTCTAGCTGTCTTCTGTATACCCTGCTCGAAGCGCTCAGCTGTGTACCAACTGAGCACTCTGTGAACACAGCAGGAGCATGCATAAGACAATGTTCTAGCTGTGTTCTGTATACCCTGCTTGGAGCACTCAGCTGTATACCAGCTGAGCGCTCCGAGAACACAACAGTTCTTGGAGCCTATAAATACACATAACGATTGTCACTCAAAAGATTGCCTTTGATCAAATCGTGAGCGATAATCGTTGTGTCTACACGGGCCTTAAGATAGATAAACAGTCTGACCGACTAGATAGATGGATAGATAGATAGATAGATAGATAGATAGATAGATAGATAGATAGATAGATAGATAGATAGATAGATAGATAGATAGATAGATAGCATAATTCTTCTATTTAAAAATATATAGTATGATAAACCAAATTAAACAAGAGTTAGGTGAATTATTAGCTTAATTCATTAACTCTAATAATTAACCTCTTATTGAACAATGTAGTTTACCTCTGGCTTGGTAAAGACACATCTGTACTATCAAGGAATATAATGTACAGAAAATATAATATTCATGATTAAGATTTGTAATGAATGGCCTTGTTAATGCATACACTGTATGCATGTTGTGAAATTTTGCAGGCTTAATTAGTACTTGCTGATTATGTTTATTTCCTGATGTACACACTGATTATGCATTGTCCACACACTGAGGCTTGAAACAGGATCTGTGTATAAAGTAGCACCTAGTCATTTAACTGGGGACACAAAATGCAAATAGAGCAACTTATGTAAAATTGAATTAATTCTAATAGAACCCATTTTGCTTGAGCAGCTGGTGTCACATTATAAACAGAGATCTCTTGTTATGAGAAATAAAAGGCTTCTGTTGACAGATGCTTATATACTGTTAAATACAGGCACAAACATCATTTAAAAATCATTTCACCCAACTTGGATTTTTCAAAATTTTCTCTTTGTTTAATTTATGTTTCTTAGTATCTTTTCTGTAATAATAAACTGCTGCATGTTTTGGTTTATTAAAACAGTGTAGTGAGAACATTGTAATCGTAATAATGTTGTGTCAGAGGGTTATTACCAGTTATGTTTTTTATTAACTATTTATTTTAACTGGTTCAGACCCCAAGAATGTTGGGATGATTTTAGTACATTAATGTATCTGTCTTTTGGACTATCAATGTCATTTTTAAGTCCTTTTTTTATAATTTTTTACATATAGGTTTTGCTTTTTTAGAATTGTTAGCTTAAATATTTTTCAGTTAGTTCTATTCTGAAATGGACTTTAGATTTGTGTTCATTATCATCTATTATGGTTTTTTTACATGACACATCTGATTAACTGAATCAGGGCTAAAAAAATGATTGGTTCGAATATTTATATTTATTTTTTGAATAGCATTCATTAGTTTCTACATTTTTACTAGTTTGCTTATTTGTGTAATCTGGAACCCAAAAGTCAGAAAGTACCAAGAGAGGACTTTATGCATTTAATTTTTCATAATATACTTTTCTCCTGTAATGAGATTATCATACTGTCATATGATCACCAAGACCAATAGAGCCAGCGCTACTGCTGCTGTTTCTGCTCTATGTCTACTTAGTCACTAGTAGGAGGGCAGCTGTGATTGATAGTAAACTCTGATCTAGCTGCTTTATGCCCAATTACTTCTTAAATCAATCTTTTAAAAAAAATAAATAATAATAATCTTTATTTGCATAGCACCAACATATTCCGCAGTGCTTACAAAGACAGGGGGAATACAGAAAGATGAAAGTACAAAAATTACAGAACCACGGTTACATAGTAATCAATTGATGGAAACAATAGGGGTGCGGGTCCTGCTCCAACGAGCTTACATACTACAAGTAATGGGGTGATACAGAAGGTAAAGGGGCTGGAGATGTGCGCGGTATAGCGAGGTGGAGAGTGAGGGATTCTATACACAGACAATGGTCAGACATTTAGCCGTGTGACGGCAGAAACGATACGACTGCGGGGGCAGTTGATGGTGGTTAGTAGGGATTGTAGTCAGTTGGTCAGGGAGCATGTTATCAGGCGGAGTACAGAGGGGTTTATTTAGGGAATGCGGTATGCCTCTCTGAAGAGATGCATTTTTAGAGCACGCCTGAAGTTTTGTGAGTCCTGGATTGCCCAGATAGCCTTTGGTAGTGCATTCCAGAGGACCAGTGCTGCTCTGGAGAAGTCTTGGAGGCGGGAATGAGAAGTTCAAATTAGAGGGGCGTGCAGTCTACTTTCATTAGCAGAGCGGAGAGCCCGGGCTGGGTGATGGATTGAGATGAGGGAGGCAATGTAGGGTGGCGCTGCACTGTGGAGAGCTTTGTGGATGAAGGTAGTAAGTTTAAATTGAATTCTGTATTTAACGGGCAGCCAGTGCAGTGACCGGCACAGGGCAGAGGCGTCCGAGTAGCAGCTGGACAGGAAGATGAGCTCGGCTGCTGCATTTAGGGTGGATTGGAGAGAGTAGAGTTTGGTGCAAGGAAGGCAGATCAGCAATGAGTTGCAATAATCAAGCCGGGAGTGGATGAGGGCAACAATAAGCATTTTTAGCGTGTCCATGGTGAGAAAAGAGCGGATTCTTGCGATGTTCTTGAGGTGCGGCTGACATGTTCGGGCAAGAGATTGGATGTAGGGGGTAAAAGAGGGATGGGAGTCGAATATGACCCAAAGGCAGTTTCTAAATATATTAAAATATACCTATTTAGTATCCTTGTATTTGTAACAATCCCTTCAATAAAATGTTATCAAATCCATTAGAGAAAATGCATGATTATGGGAAAATAAATTGTTAAAGTCCAGGCAGGTGATAATATAAAAAGAAGACAATAAACTCCCGCTGCCACATCCTCGTCTCCATCCACAGACAGCTGCTAGAAGTCAGGTAGCTGCGGTAGTCAATCAAAAACTACAGTATCAATATTCAAACTCCTGGCATCAGTGCTTACATAATATGTGCTGTGATATCAGGACTTCGCTGCAGCCACTGACTGGCTGCTTCAGTCTCCTGGTATCTGCAGGCCATCTAAGAGAGGAGGATGGGGCAGTGGGAACAGTTCAGCTAGGTACGGGTGGCCAATGACAGATGAGTATACTGCCTTTCTTTATTTTATCACCTGCCTGGCCATTAACAAATTAACATCTTGCGAGTACCCTTTAGTGTTCAGCTTGGTGGTATCTATAATACTGTATTTGGATTTGCTGCACACTGCCTTAATTTTAGCTTTCATCATGGTGTTTAAAGTTAAGTCTATTAATGCAAAAGGCCTACATAGACACTTAAAGAGTTCCTGGCTTTGACGAGCCACGTTAAAGGATATGACTGACATATTGTGTGTCCAGGAAACACATTTGTTGAACGCAGATCTGTATAGGCTAAAACATAAAAGGTTTACCCGTGTTATCTCTGCTCCTGCAATCTCAAAGAAAAGAGGGGGTTTCTATTGCTATACGTAATATGCTATAATTTAACCAATTGCAGACGGTCACACATATTCATGGCTGGTATGTGATCTTGATATGTGAAATTAATAATGCACCTCATTTTGGACAGCTTTGCTTTATTAAAAATCACTTTCAAATTGTTAAGAAGGTTGAGAAAAAAGCTATGTAAAGGCCCATTTACACCAGCCAATGATCGCTAAAAAAACCCCGCTTATCGGCGATCGTTTTAATGATAATCGGTGCGTGTAAATGTGCACCCATCGTCCGCTTTTCGGGCACTGCTAGCTTTAAATTCAGTCCAACCTAAAAATCGTCCTTCACTTTTATCAGTAGTTCTCCACAGAGAGTGCTGATAGCATTGTTTCCCCTTGGAAAACAAAGGATCTGAGCGCAGATAAGAGCCCTTGGGCTATTAACTGCTTTCAGTGAAGACTTCATTTGCACACCTAATTGGTACTTAAGTAGCTGAGTAGCTACCTAATACTTTATGCAAAATGATCGCTCAAAGCTGTCACTCAAACTGTCCTTTGAGCTGTCTTTGAGCAATTATTGCCCCGTGTAAACCTAAAGCCTTTAGTGTTGGGTGACTTTAATAGGACCATGTGGTTCTATTTAAGGCCCTTTTACATGGACCAAAAACCTCACGATTCTCAGTTGCCCAAGTGGATGAGCTGGTGACTTTATCACCAGCTCTTCGGCGCTCGTGCAACCTGTTTAAACTTCACGATTCTTGTTGCAAAACATGCAGTTCTCATGCACTAGTCGTTCAGTGTTTCACAAACATTTGTGAAACACTGAACGACCACTGTTGAAAGTGCACGAGAAGTGCACAAGCCGGTGATGATTTTTATGCTGGCTGAAACTTAAAGCAGTTGTCCCGTGAAAGACAGTGGGGTTCAGCACTTCTGTATGGCCATATTAATGCACTTTGTAATATACATCGTGCATTAAATATTGGCCATACAGAAGTTATACACTTACCCCCTCCGGTGTTGGCGTCCCCGTCTCCATGGCGCCGACCGAAGCCTTCTTCCCCCTCGATTAGACGCGCTTGCGCTGTCCGCTCTTCTGTTCTGTTGAATGGGGCCGCTCCGGCGTGCTCGCGCCGCACAGGTCTTCTGCGCAGGCAACCTCAATGGACCACAAATCTGAGAACTTATGAAAGACTAGCATTTCTAAGATTAAGTGGACAACTTTAATGCCCGTGCTTGGTCGTTGTTTTGTACTGTTATAAAGCACTTCCTTGGGAACTATAAGGTTGCAAACTACAGTGAACTTGTGGAGAATACGCACACTTCTGTTTTTGAACACTTGGTTGTAACATGAACATCAGATTGCAGGACCTGCAGTCATCCTGGATCGATTTCCAGATTGTCTTGGTGATGTAAGTGATGAACAGGGTGAACGATTTCACCAGGAAATAAGGACTATGGGAGAACAGTACTGCGGATGATGGGATAGACATATGATGGCGGACTACTGTTGACCATGGGAGAACAGCACTGCAGACAATGGGATACACATATGATGGCGGACTACTGTTGACCGTGGGAGAACAGCACTGTGGACAATGGGATACACATATGATGGCGGACTACTGGTGAAACATCAAGCATGAATGTCCAGCAGTATCTCATCGCAGGAAATCACAATAATGTAGTTTCATCGACATGTCTCAAGGAAGAAACGTTTTTGTTTTGTTCATGTTCTAGGCTTCTTGGCATTTATCTTACCTTCAGCTTTTGATTAGCAGTCATTACATGTATAATACAATATGTATACATTTATATATTTAAATGGACATGTGTCATATCTTGATAAGCAGAAAAACTAATGTCATTTTCAGAATCTATGACCCCAAAATACCCCCAAAAAGTTTTAACATCTCAGTCACCAAAAATTGCGTTCTCCAGTGTACTCGTTTGGTCTAAACAGGGCATTAGACTCATCTTTCTCAGCTAAATCAGACTCCCCCGCTGACCTTTTTCATTTTATGCATAAAGAAGGTATGTTAGATAATTGGAGGTTGCAGCACCCCTTGAGACTACCCCTTTTTCTTACACCCTCATAGGTCCTGCTCAAGAGTTGACCTTGCACATACTGATAAAACATTGTACCAGAAAATAGTGTCATCAGAGATTGGCCTTATCAGCTGGTCAGATCATGCCCCAATTCACATAATGGTAGCAGGACAGTTCAATCTGCCCCCTTCTCCTCGTGCAGGATAAACCAATATCTACTTTGGTCCAACAAATATGTACATCAATCCAAAACAACAATAGAGGAATTTATTTCATTTAATTGCAATAATGAGGCAAGAGATATTTTGGTTTTGTGCACACATAAAGCCTTTGTTAGAGGCCATTATATCAGTGTAGCTGCTGAGGACTAAAAAGAAAAGGAAGCTTCTCTATTATGAATTACGCAATGAATACTTAGCCTCTCTTAACTAAACAACCAATCTTACTCTCAATCTAGAGCTCAGGAGCTTAATAAGTTACATAGTCAACTACATGCTCTCAACCTGCATAAATATGATTTAGTATTGAAGAAAATTAAGGCTACATATTACTGCCATAGTAATAAAGCTGGGTCTGTATTGGCTAATCGATTCAAAAACGTGCTTTTAAAATCTAGGATCCCCTTTATTTATAACTTTGCAGGGGTTAAAATCTTTAATCCACAGGATATATCTAATCATATTGCAGATTATTAGTTCTCTCTCTAGAACCTACAAAGGGATACCTCGTGGTTCAACTGATGGACACTGCTATTAAGACATTTTTGGAGTTGGTCCAATTCCCTTTTATACCCTCAACCTAACTATCTACCTTAACTGCAGACTTCACCTTAATGGAAGTGTCTAAAACAATCACCTCCCTTAAAGCTAATGAAGCTGCAGTGTCGGATGAGCTATTTAATTATTATTATTGCATTTTGGCTCGATTCTGCCTCCACATTTGTTGAAAGTTTTTAACAAAGCTAAGGCCAGTGGTTCCTTCCCTAAGGAAATGTTATCTGCTACAATTATCACTCTTCCTTAGCCTGGTAAACCAGTGGATCACCCTAGCAATTTTCCAACCAATTTCACTTCTTAATACAGCTGTAAAAATCTAAGTGAAAATGTTGTCTGCCAGATATCGGAGATTCTCTCCTCTGTTATTTCCAAAGAGCAGGTAGGATTTGTCAAGGGAAGACTATCTTTGGATTGGATAATAATTGGTGGAGGAAGTTGAGCAAATGCTTTCTCTGCTTCTGTCTCTGGATGTGGAGAAGGCATTCGATTGTGCACATTGGGGGTACCTGGCTGCAGTGCTAGATAAATTTGACATAGGGGGGCTCACAGGGCTATTGTGCCACTATGTTCCTGTCCTTTGGCGGCAGTATTGGCTTCAGGTTTTCTTTCGATCTTCAATGGTACATGACAGGGGTGTTCCGTGTCTCCATTAATACTCACGCTTGTGATAGAACCTTTGGCAGAAGCTTTCCAATCTTCTCCCCAGATCCATGCGTTCCTAATTAGGGCAACTGAGCACAAGATTGGTTTGTTTGAGGAAGACATCATTATAGCTATTACTAAACCAGAGGAGCCCTTACCAACTATAATTAAAAGGGTTCTACCATTAAAAAAAATCTATACTTCTCCTGGCTTCTCCAGTCCCCCGGGTCATGTCACCCCCTGATGTAGTGTATGTTGCCCTGCGGGAAGTGAACTGCAGCTAATACATGCTCCACAACAGAAAGACAAGGATCCGGGTGGCTGGAGGTGAGGTGACTTGGAGGACTGGAGGAACCAGCAGAAGATCCCCATTTGAATTATTATTTTTCAATTCTACTTCTAGAGATAAAGGAATATCTAAAACATACTTCTTAAAATCTTTCAAATGCTCTACCACCTTGCGTAGCCCGATGGGGAAAGGATCTAAAAATTTTGGTAGATACTTCCATCTGGTATTAGGCATTCTTAGGGGCTAATAAATACTCTTGATGTGTGGCCCATCTGGATTCACAAGGAAACTGCTTTATGGATGGTATTATATGCCATATAGACTTTCATTGATATCTTCTAATATATCTAAACTCTGTTAGAGATGTCCCTCAGAGATAGGTCATCTTTTGCATATTTGTTGAGCTATACTAAATTTACTACTTTCTAGGAAGCAGTTCGATCCTTTTTATCAACCCTCTTAAAGGGGTTGTCCCGCGGCAGCAAGTGGGTCTATACACTTCTGTATGGCCATAATAATGCACTTTGTAATGTACATTGTGCATTAATTATGAGCCATACAGAAGTTATAAAAAGTTTTATACTTACCTGCTCCGTTGCTAGCGTCCTCGTTCCCATGGAGCCGACTAATTTTCGCCCTCCGATGGCCAAATTAGCCGCGCTTGCGCAGTCCGGGTCTTCTTATCTTCTCAATGGGGCTCCGTGTAGCTCCGTGTAGCTCCGCCCCGTCACGTGCCGATTCCAGCCAATCAGGAGGCTGGAATCGGCAATGGACCGCACAGAAGCCCTGCGGTCCACGGAGACAGAGGATCCCGGCGGCCATCTTCAGCAGGTAAGTATGAAGACGCCGGACCGCCGGGATTTAGGTAAGCGCTGTGCGGGTTGTTTTTTTAACCCCTGCATCGGGGTTGTCTCGCGCCGAACGGGGGGGGGGGGGGGGGTTAAAAAAAAAAAACCCCGTTTCGCCGCGGGACAACCCCTTTAAGGTACCAAAGGCTTTGGTCCCGGTTCTCTGCCTGCTCAACCTTGGCCTAGAGGACCTACCACCCTCTAGTAAAACTGTTATGTTTTATAGGTTTGTACTGACTAAATGGCTGATAGCCAAGAATGGGAAGCTATAAAATATCCCTACCAGTGCTGAATTGGTTCAATGTATTGATTATAATTGTGCTATGGAGGGCTCAGTTGAATCTCAGCATGGTAGACACCATATTTACCACTCTAACTGGGAAACACTAAGTTTGGGTTAGATTCAGGCACTTTGTTTTTTTTTTTAATTAATTCAATACAGTGTTTTGGAAATGGTACTCCTATTTGTACCAGTGTAAGTACCAGGTATTTATGTTTTCTGTTCTTTGTTTGTTGTTATCAATATACTCTTTTTGTGTATTTCTGTCTAGCATATCACTTAGGGAATGTATATCTCTTTAAAAGCCTGTCACAGTGGGATTTCCGTAAATGTCCTTGTGTCACTGAATCTACAATGTTGACTTTAAATATTTCAATTGCAGTTCTCTACTCTGATTTGGATATAATGTATTTATTTTATTCTTGCTACTCTTGCATTCAATTGCTGAATTATGTAAAATCTTACATATTGTATTTTAGTTGTTTGTGTATCACAGCTCAAAATTATACCCAAGTGCTTTCACTTCTTTGTTGTTAAAATATTTTCTTTTCAATAAAAAGAATGTTTAATTATAATATTAGCAACGGAAGAAAGAAGAACTGATGCTAGAAAATATATATAATACAAAAACTTTATTTACAAAAATCAATAAATAACTAATTCTGTATATACAAATAATAAATTAGTCACATACATTCTTTACCATTTCATTAAGGCCCATTAGAATTGTTGCATTCCATTTATACAGTCTTTCCTACATAGCAATTTAAATCTCTCTCTTTATGTAGAGTCAATATATTGGATTGGAATGAAAAAATCATTTAAATCCTTATATTATTATATGTTTTATATACCCATTCTGTACACTTAAACAAATAGAGTCTGATCCAGCTGCTTAATGATAAATCCACTACTTTTTAAAAGGGTTGTCTGGGCTTTGTATAACTGATGACCTATTCTCTGGATCACCTGGTCCGCTGTCAGTGCTGCAAATCCACACCCAAAATCAGTGTCAAAATCTGCACCAAAAGCTGCAGATTTTTCGGTAGTAGCTTTGCTGCAGAATTTTTTGCTGTGGAAGCTTGACAGCAAATCTGACACATGTTAATACACTCTTAGGGCTATCATCTGGGGCGTAGAAGCTCGTGAACGGGCACACATCTAACGTTTGTGCACCTGTTCACACAGCATGGGCCCCTGCGCATATGCGCCGAGGTCACCATGCCGTCGCCCCTTTCCTCTCCCTCCCCATCACAGGCTCACCTCTGCTCTCCTCCCATTCGTTGCAATAGGAGTGGACAGGGTGGAGCTAAGTGCCGTCCTGTCCCGCCTCCTCCCATTGATGGCTATGGACAAAGGGCTTATCTTCGCCCACGTCCAGCCCCTTGTCCACAGCCAGTGATGGGAGGAGGCAGGATGGGCCAGCGCTTAGCTCCCCCCCATCCCGCCCCCTCCCATTGCAAAGAACGAGCCGGGAGGAGAGCAGAGGGGAGGAGAGCAGAGTGGAGGAGAGCAGAGTGGCTTCTAATCTCCCTCCCACCTCCGGCCACCTGTATGGGCTCCCATAGGAGCCCATGCAGCGGCCAATGTATTTTGGCACAAAAGATAGTTCCAGGACTATTTTTGTGCCCAACGTAAAAATGCCCAGCGCTATATTTGCCAGCCGGGCACTTTCTCATCTCAGGAATATGGCCATGTGATTTGATGCGTTGCAATCTAATGCATCAATTCACAGCGTATATGGGCCAGCTGTGAAAACGGCCGGCTGATATACGCTCGTGGGAAACAGCCCTTAGAGTGGAAACATACAGTGCAGTTGACCAAATTCAGCCAAAACATGGCCACAAAAGTGACTGGCAAAATTGTACGGCCATTGACCATGTGTTGCCAGTCCTAATTTGTTCTTCAGTCTTTAACTTGTTTATGAATATGGTACCAAGGCTAACCTCAGTGTATAAATACAGGCACAGAACCAAGTTCATAACCTTATATCACCTGCCTAATGCAGGAGGAAGTACAGAGTTGCCCACAAAAGATTAAAATCGATAAATCACTGGGTCCAAATAAAATACACCCAAAAGGTCCTAAAGGAACTAAGTGATGTGATAAACAGACTGCTATTTTTATATTTAGGGACTCTATTGAGACCATGGTTGTAACGCAGGATTGGCACATTAACAATGTGCTTCCAATATACAAAAAGGAGTCAAAAAGAGAGCCTGGTAACTACAGGCCAGTAAGTCTCACTTCAATAATTGCAAAAATATTTAAGGGGTTTCTGAGAGACCCCAAGCCATCTTGATCAGCTTCTACAATTCTAGGCTGGACCTGGGAGAGCTATTGATCTTGTATATCTGGAATTTTCTAAAGCATTTGACACCATGCCGTATAATAGGTTGATATATAGAATGAAACAGCTCGGTCTGGGTGAAAACATGTGTATCTGGGTAAAGAACTGGCTCGGACATGGGAGGCAGAGGGTGTTAATAAATGGTTCGTACTCTGGGCCACCATTGCTAGTGGGGTGCCGCAGGTTTCAGTGTTAGGCCCCATTCTGTTCAATTTATTTATCAATGACCTGATAGAGGGACTGCATAGTAAAATATTGGTATTTGCAGACGATATGAAATTATACAAGGTAATTAATACAACGGAGGTCAATGTATGGCTGCAAATGGACCTAGATAAACAGGGGGCTTGGATAGAAAAATGGATGTCACCAATATACACTAAACGGGGTACTGCTAGGGAAAACTGATATGGAAAAAGACCTGGGTGTACTAGTGGACTGTAGACTTAACTGGAGCAATCAATGTCAATCAGCTGCTGCAAAACTAAATAAAGTCTTGGGGTGCATTAAAAGTGGTATAGGGGCGAAGGATAAGAACATTATTCTTCCACTATATAAGGCACTTGTCAGGCCTCACATAGAATACTGTGTACAGTTCTGGTCACCGGTGCTCAGGAAAGATGTTGCAGTGCTTGAGGGGGTTCAAAGAAGGGCAACTAAATTAATAAGTGGAATGGAAGGATTAGAATACCCAGAAAGACTATCAAAATTGGGATTATTAACACTAGAAAAAGACGATTAAGGGGCGATCAAAAAAAACATGTATAAATACATTAGGGGACAATACAACAATCTCTTCCATGATCTGTTTATACCAAGGACAGTGACGGTAACAAGAGGGCATCCGCTACGTCTAAAAGAAAGAAGGTTTCATCACCAACACAGAAGGGGGTTCTTTACTGTAAGACCAGTGAACTCTCTACCTGAGGATGTGGTGATGGCAAAATCGATAGAGAAGTTTAATAGGGGACTATATGTCTTTTTAGAGAACTATGATATTACAGGATATAGACATTAAATAGAATGAGTTGTTGATAAGGGGATTTTCCGACTGCCGGACATGGAGGCGGGAGGGAACCTTGTTTGAAGAGTGTTGGTCCAGGAATTATTCTGACTACTATTATGGAGTTGTGAAGGATTTTTTTTCACCCAGGGTGGGACAAATGTCAGGACAGTGTCCAGGAAATGGGGGTCCCTGAGAAATCCTGCAAGCCCTGTCCCTGCCTACTTGCCCCCCTGGGCTAACCCCCAGGGCGACAACTGGGCGGCGGTCCCCACTCTCACTAGGGAAGCGGGACACGGGAAGACAAACAGACACTGAAAACAAACGGTAGACTGGTCAGACAATCCGGGTCGGAAACAGGAGGGTACGCAGTACAGAGGGGAAGGCAAAAACGTAGTCAAAGTCCAAAAGCAGAAGTCACAAAAGCCGGGGTCACAAGAGCAGTCAAGATATACGCGGGTGCAGCTGGAGAACCAAACTAACACTGGCAAGGGCTGGAAGGAAAACACACACATATAAATGCTGTCAGAGCTCCCGCCCCAGCAGCTGATTGGGGCGGGGAGCCTGACAGCAGCAGGGCCCATCAAGGAGTAGCTGGGGACACGCCCCCCAGCCTTGCTGAACATACAGTTACCAAGGAAGCATGCTTGATAGTCAAGGAAATCCATAGCAACCCGGCGGCGACCAGTTTTACAGCGGCCAGGGGAGATCACTAGAACCGGGGCTCCCCTATGCCGCACTCCTGTAATCCTGGTGGCAGAACTGGTGGTGTGGGCACAGCGGCCCCGAGAGTTGCTGGTTCTGACAGTACCCCCCCTTCTACGGGGGGACACCGGACCCCCATGGCCAGGAGCGGGCTTGAGCGGGAAAGCCCTGTGGAACGATCGGACTAAGCGTGGCGCATGAACATCCCTGGCAGGGACCCACGTCCTATCCTCAGGGCCAAACCCTCTCCAGTGGACCAGGTACTGCAGCACACCTCTAACCCATCGGGCATCAACAACCATTGTACTTCATACTCCAGTTCCCCCTGTACCAGAGAAGGAGGGGGTGGGTTCTGGGTGGGTAGAACTGGAGTCACTTACTTTTTAAGAAGCCTTTTATGAAAAACCTTGTGGACCTTCCAGGAGTCAGGAAGTGACAACTTATACGACACCGGGTTGATAACCTGCGAAACAGTAAATGGGCCAAAGAACCGTGGAGCAAGTTTCAGGGAGGGAACCTTAAGTCTCAGATTCTTGGATGACAATAAAACTTGCTCCCCGACCACAAAAGGTGCCGAGATAGTACATCTTTTCTTAGAGTATTTACGTAGTTTCTCTTGTGAACCCTGAAGGTTCTTACGAACCTGGGCCCAAACTGTGCACAGTTCGTCAGAGGATATGTCAGCGGCCAGATTGTTCGAGACAAAAGGAGCAGAAAGCGAGAATCGGGGATGGAACCCATAGTTACAAAAAAAAGGTGACAATTGGGACGACGACTTAACATGGTTGTTAATAGCAAATTCGGCGAGAGGTAAGTAGTTGGCCCACTGAAACTGGTTATCAGAAACAAAAAGTTGCAGGTACTGGATAAGTTCTTGATTCATCCGTTCCGTTTGTCCGTTACTCTCGGGATGGAAGGCGGAGGAAAAAGACAAATTAACATTTAGATTTTTACAGAAAGCTCGCCAGAAGTGAGCGACGAACTGTACCCCTCTATCTGACACAATATCTTCGGGGATCCCATGTAGCCGAACAATCTCCTTGATGAACATTTCAGACAGAAGTTTGGCGTTAGGCAACTTGCAAAGCGGAACGAAATGTGACATTTTAGAGAAACGGACAACTATGACCCAAATGACCGTATTCCCCAGCGAGGATGGCAGAGCAGTAATAAAATCCATGGACAAATGGGACCATGGCCTGGACGGAATGGGCAAGGGAAGAAGAGGACCCTCAGGACGTCTCCTGAGATTCTTCCCCCTTGCACAAACCGGGCACGCGGACACAAATAACCGTACATCCCTGGCCATATGCGGCCACCAATAGACTCTGGACACTAACTCTAGAGTACCCATGATACCGGAGTGACCAGCTAGGACTGATGCATGTGTCTCCTCTAACATTTTCAATCTCAGTGACAACGGAACAAAAAATTTGCCTTCCGGAAGGGCTTCAGGGGCGGTTTGTTGAGCGGCATGTATGAGAGGTGAAAGGTCAGAGGAGACAGCAGCGAGGACCACCCCAGGGGAGAGAATAATCTCAGGCTCAGACTCGGAAGGTTCCGGGGAACCAAAACTCCTAGACAGGGCATCTGCCTTGACATTCTTTGAGCCGGGTCTATAGGTAACAACAAAATTGAACCGAGAGAAAAACAAGGCCCAGCGGGCTTGCCGAGCATTTAACCTCTTAGCGGAATCTAAATAGGTGAGGTTTTCATGGTCTGTGAGTACCGTGATCTGGTGATGAGCTCCTTCCAAAAAATGCCTCCACTCCTCGAAAGCCCACTTAATAGCCAGCAATTCCCGGTTGCCTATGTCGTAGTTCCGTTCAGTGGAAGAGAACTTTCTAGAAAAATAGGCACACGGTCTAAGGTTAGTGAGTGTGGAGGGACCTTGGGACAGTACCGCTCCCACACCAAACTCTGAGGCATCTACCTCCACAACAAACGGGCAGGACAGATCCGGTTGTACTAGGACGGGCGCTGAAGAGAACGCCGCCTTTAGGGTATCGAAGGCCCTAAGAGCATCAGAAGACCAGGTACTCACATCTGCTCCCTTTCTGGTGAGGTCCGTTAGAGGTTTAGCCACCACGGAGAAGTCTTTAATGAACTTGCGATAGTAATTGGCGAAGCCGAGGAAGCGTTGAAGAGCTTTCAAGGTACCTGGCCAGGCCCACTCTGTGATGGCTTTCCCCTTCCCAGGATCCATCTGGAAGTCACATGGTGTGATGATATACCCTAAGAATGATATCTTTTGTACCCCGAAAACACATTTCTCGAGCTTAGCAAACAGCTTGTTACGTCTGAGTCGAGCTAGCACGGTCTGAACATTAGTATGGTGGCTCGGCAAGTCGGAGGAAAAAATCAGAATGTCGTCTAGATATACAACAACGAACACCCCCATGATATCCTGAAACACAGAATTCATGTACCCCTGAAAAATGGCGGGGGCGTTACACAATCCAAAAGGCATCACTAGGTATTCAAAATGACCGAGAGGCATATTGAAGGCGGTTTTCCACTCATCCCCCTCCCGAATGCGAATGAGGTTGTACGCTCCCCTGAGGTCAAGTTTAGAAAACCATTGGGCACCAGCGACCTGGTTGAGGAGGTCAGGAATGAGCGGAAGAGCATACTGGTTTCTGATTGTGATTTTATTTAGCTCTCTATAAGCTATACAGGGCCGGAGACCCCCATCCTTTTTCTCGACAAAGAAAGACCCGGCACCCACCGGGGATTCTGAAGGCCGGATGTGGCCAAGCTGTCCTGGATATAGTCCCTCATGGATTCTCTCTCTGGAACCGTAACATTATAAATGCGGCCCTTAGGAAGTTTTGCCCCAGGAATCAAATCGATTTTACAGTCCCATTCCCTATGAGGGGGCAGGGCTTCAGATAATTGCTTGGAGAAAACGTCCGAGAACTCGGAGAGGTAATCTGGTAGGGGAATCCCCTCGCAGGTGGAGATACCCACCTCCACCGGACATAGGTGGTTGGCACAGCGGGGACCCCACTCTACCAGTTCCAACGTGTCCCAATTTACTACAGGATTGTGCACCCGGAGCCAGGGGAGACCTGGAATAACGTCCACAGACAAAGCTCTCATCACCAGAAATGTGCAGGTTTCAACATGTAGGGCTCCTATAGTAAACCTTACCCAGGGGTAACCAGAATAACTACCCCTGTCTGCAATGGAGTTGAGTCCACTCCTGAAACAAAAATTGGAGTCTCTAAGCGTATCAAAACCCCAGAAAGTTGAGCAACGAAATTAAAATTAACTAAATTTGCAGCAGCCCCAGAATCAATTAAGGCTTGCCCAGTACGGTAGAAAGAATGGAATTCTAGGGTGCAGAGTAATAACATTTTCGACAACACAGGGAGTACCTTGGCTCCTAGACAGTCCTCCCGACAACTGCCTAGGAGTGGAAGTTTTTCCTGCTGTGGCTTCTTAGCGCAGGTTGCAATGCGGTGACCCGGCTCCCCGCAGTAGAAGCAGAGGTTCTTCTTCAGGCAATATTCCCGTCGTTGCTTGGGGTTCATGGCTCCCAGCTCCATGGGCTCGGTAGTGGGAGGTGAAAAAGTTGGGTCAGTAGAAGAAGTGGGCATGGGGAGTGGAGAGGTCCGAGCGGCGTGTCTGGCCCTCAAACATCGGTTGGCCCGAATAGCCAGCGACATGGCTTGCTCCAGGGTTCTTGGCTCCGGGTGGTCCACGAGTAGGTCCTTGAGACCTTCAGATAAACCGGCCAAAAATAAGTCTTTTAGGGCGGCATCATTCCACCCGGATTCTGTACAATGTTGGCGGAATTGGGAACAGTAGTCCTCCACCATCTTGCAACCCTGGCGCAGGGCCAGAAGCTTGGAGACTGCGTAGCCGGCCTGATCGGGTTCGTCATAAATCTGACCCAAGGCGGAAAAAAAAGGGTCAAGGGATAGTCGGGCGGGAGAGCCAGCTGGTAACGAGAAGGCCCAATTTTGGGGCTCTCCCCTCAGGCGGGTAATTACAATTCCCACTTTCTGGTATTCAGTACCAGAGGAGTGGGGTCGGAGATCAAAGTAGAGCTTGCAGCTCTCTCTGAATGCAAAAAACTGACCTCTCTCTCTGGAGAAGCAATCCGGAAACGTAGCCCGAGGTTCTGACATCGTTCCTGGAGCGGAAGGGTGCTGCATGGGACCTGCAGCCGCCACTTGTTCCTGTAGCTGCAAGCGGGCGGTTAGGTCCTGGGCAAGGTTCGTAAGGACCTGGACCTGGTTTGCTAAAGCTGCCACGGCCTCCATCGAGGGGTTCAAAGTTGCAGGGCGGATACAAGGGTCTGACCTACCTTCGGCCAGTGTTACTGTCAGGACAGTGTCCGGGAAATGGGGGTCCCTGAGAAATCCCGCAATCCCTGTCCCTGCCTACTTGCCCCCCTGGGCTAACCCCCAGGGCGACAACTGGGCGGCGGTCCCTACTCTCACTAGGTAAGCGGGACACGGGAAGACAAACAAACGGTAGAATGGTCAGACAATCCGGGTCGGCAACAGGAGGGTACGCAGTACAGAGGGGAAGGCAAAAACGTAGTCAAAGTCCAAAAGCAGAAGTCACAAGAGCAGTCAAGATATACGCGGGTGCAGCTGGAGAACCAAACTAACACTGGCAAGGGCTGGAAGGAAAACACACACATATAAATGCTGTCAGAGCTCCCGCCCCAGCAGCTGATTGGGGCGGGGAGCCTGACAGCAGCAGGGCCCATCAAGGAGGTGCTGGGGACACGCCCCCAGCCTTGCTGAACAGACAGTTACCAAGGAAGCATGCTTGATAGTCAAGGAAATAGAGAAGCACCTGCGGCCTCCCTAGCAACTCGGCGGCGACCAATTTTACAGCAGCCAGGGGAGATCACTAGAACCGGGGCTCCCCTACACCGCACTCCTGTAACCCGGGTAGCAGGACCGGTGGTGTGGGCACGGCGGCCCCGAGAGTTGCTGGTTCTGACAACAAATTGGCTTTTGCCTCATTAGGTTTTTTTTGCCTTCCTCTGGATGAACATGGGAAGAGGTGGGGAGGGGGGGGCAGAAACAGGCTGAACTGGATGGACATTTGTCTTTTTTCAGCCTAGCATACTATGTTACTGTGTTACTATAACATGAATATAGCACCCAAACCAACCTTAGTACATAGATACAATGCTAGAACCAAGTTCAGTACAGAAATACAGCACCAAAACAATCTCATAACATAAATGCAGAACAAAGCTGAGTGCATAAATACAGAACCAACACAAATACAGAACCAAATCCAGGCTCATAACATAGGTGCAACATCAGTACTACCGAAAAAACTTGTATATATTCTGTAATACAATCTTTATGATTCAGCATACTATTGCAAACCCTATTCAACTTTTCACAATAGTAATGTGCCCACTGTGCTCGCACTTATTAATAGGGCCCCTTGTGTGCCCCCACTTAGTAATAGGACCCGCATTTAAGAATAAGATCCCCTATGTGACTCCAATTGAAGACATTGTCTCATGATAGACTTTTATCACCTATCCATAGAATAGATGCTAAAACCTGGATCTGTGAGACCTCCACTGATCAGACTTCTATTACCTATCCTATGGGTAGGTGATAAGTTTGTTGTGAGACAACCCCTTTAGTAGTAAGACTCCCTCTGGCCCCACTTATTAGTAGGACCCCCCAGGTGCCTTTAGTGACTAATAGGACCAGGGCCAGACTTGGATTAAAAAGCAGCCATGGCACACAAGCCCTACCAGCCCACTAACAATATTACGCCCACTGCCTTGGGGTCATACTGGTTTCCAACCTCTACTTTACCCCCCACATCCAATCTCTGGCCCGAACATGCCACCCAAACCTCAAAAATGTTGCTAAGATCTAGCCGTTCCTCACAACTGACCTGCTAAAGATACTTCTGGTCACCCTCATCTATTCCCGACTCGACTACTGCAACTCCTGCTCATTGGCCTTCCATGCACCAGACTCTCCGCTCTCCAATCCATACTAGGTCAGCAGCAGCTAGACTCATCTTCCTATGCAGTAGCTTCTCAGACACCTCTGCACTATGCCAGTCACTACACTGGTCGCCCATACACTACAGAACTCAATTCAAACTCATTGCATACCCATAATGCTCTCAATGCTGTCGCGTCACCATACATTGCTTCTCTCCTGATCATACATCACCCAGCCCGCACACTCCACTCTGCTAACACACACTGACTAAACACTCCTTTAATACAAACCTCACATGCTCGCCTCCAGGACTTTTCTAGAGCATCACCAATCCTCTGAAATGCTCTACCCCAACACACGGAACTTCAGACACACCTTAAAGGGGTTGTCCCGCGGCAGCAAGTGGGTCTATACACTTCTGTATGGCCATATTAATGCACTTTGTAATGTACATTGTGCATTAATTATGAGCCATACAGAAGTTATAAGAAGTTTTTCACTTACCTGCTCCGTTGCTAGCGTCCTCGTTCCCATGGAGCCGACTAATTTTCGCCGTCTAATGGCCAAATTAGCCGCGCTTGCGCAGTCCGGGTCTTCTTCTGTTCTCAATGGGGCTCCGTGTAGCTCCGTGTAGCTCCGCCCCATCACGTGCCGATTCCAGCCAATCAGGAGGCTGGAATCGGCAATGGACCGCACAGAAGAGCTGCGGTCCACGGAGGGAGAAGATACCGGCGGCCATCTTCAACCGGTAAGTAAGAAGTCACCGGAGCGCGGGAATCAGGTAAGCGCTGTGCGGTTTTTATTTTTAACCCCTGCATCGGGGTTGTCTCGCGCCGAACGGGGGGGGGGGGGATTGAAAAAAAACAAAAACCCGTTTCGGCGCGGGACAACCCCTTTAAAGACGCACCTCTTCATAGAAGCATACCAAACCTCCTGATCTATTCCCCCACCACTACCATGCCCCCTGCCCCTCCTTATAGCTTTCCACTTTTGTCTATCATGTACACTTCCTGCCCCATACCTCCTGTACTACCACCACCCCGTTTGTGTCCTAAAAATTATATATCGCATGTTATCGTCACATTGCTGTGTTCCCCCTTGCTCCACTGCCCCTGTACCTTCTGTATCACCTTAACCCCTTTGTTTCCAAATAATTGAATATCATATATAACTTTTGCAATTTCAGAATAAGTCGGCACTGTACAGATAAAGATTATGATTTTATATATATATATATATATATATATATATGTATATATATATAATATCAGCACGCAATGCATGCTGCAACAAATTGTGCTTAAGACTGGTCTCAGACAAGTGTATTGCCTGTAATATAGACAAGTGTCCAAGTTGACCGCAGGTCTACTGACCAAAAAAATCACAGTACCATGTGGATCAATAAACCTCTATTTGGGCCAGGACACTCAATCGTATTCCAGGAGAATAAATGTGCTCTTAATATGCTATTTGAAAACTGGGTAGGAGCTGAACAGGAGCCCAGGAAAGAAAAAGGTATTATCTGCTGTTGTATATTGGTTTAATCCAATAAATCGGTTCTTCTCAATCGTTTTCTACATGATCTCACCAGCCAATCCTTGGTGATGACAGGGTCACACCAGGGAACAAATACTACCATGTAGTGCCCATATTATCTCCAGCAGTGCCAAACAAATGTCACCATGCAGCGCATTGATACAGCTAGCCTCTAGCTGTATCAAATATTACAGTGCAGCAAAAAATAATGCCCCAGTAGCGCTAAATACCAAACTGCAGCACAAAATATCACCCGAGCAGTGCCAAACATCTGCCACAATGCAGCACAAACTGTCACATCAACAGCGTCAAACAGGTACCACAGTGCAGCACAAAACAATCACTCCAAGAGTGCCAAATACCACAGTGCAGCACAAAATGTCAGCTCAACAGTGTCAAATAAGTACCACAGTGTAGCACAAAATATAACCTCCGCAGCACCAAATACCAAAGTGTAATAATAATAATCTTTGTTTGTATTTGCGCTAACTTATTCCACAGCGCTTTCAAAGCACGGGGGAACATAAACAAGACGGTTACATGTGGTATACACTTATTTGGAGAGAGATGAGGTGGGGGTGGTTCAGAAGGTACAGGGGCAGGAGAGGAGGCACTGGGGAGCACAAAACAGTAGGAAAATTACATACGGTATTTAATTATTAGGAAACAGAATGGGGGGGGGGGGGTAATGAGGAGGTACAGGGCCAGAAGATGTATACGATAGGCAAAGTGTAAAAGCCCATTTAGACCCAACGATTCTCGCTCAAAGCCGTCTTTTGAGTGAGAATCGTTGGGTCTATAAGCACAGATATCGTGCAGTTTTCGTTAACGATTCACTTTGCAGCAAGCTGAAAGACAACGATGAGCCTTATCAGTGCCGTGCACTGAGTTCTTAGCGGGATACCGCTGATACTATTGTTTCAGCTGGTATCCTGCTCAGAAAATACAGCAGAAGTATGCAGAAGACAAGCGCTCCAGCTGTCTTCTGCATACCTCACTTGGAGCGCTCAGCTGTATACCAGCTGAGCGCTCCGAGAAGACCACAGCTGTATGCAGAAGATAGCGGTCCTGCTTGTCCTTTGCATACAGCGTGAGCCTTCATTTACACACTTATGCAAAGTGAACGCTCAAAAGTGTCACTCAAACTGCCATTTCAGCGAATTTTGAGCGATCATCTTGCCATGTAAATGCACACAACGATTATCGCTCAAAAGATGTCTTTTGAGCAAATTTTGAGCGATAATTGTTGTATCTAAATGGGCTTTAAAGTGTGAGGAGCCATAGGGACGGACAGAGAGCATGTTGTGGGGGGCTAGGAGATTGCATCATGAGATTTGGTATGCCTTCCTAAAGAGGTGTGTTTTTAAGGCGCGTCTGAATTTCTGTGCATCGGAGATTGTTCGGCTGTTTTGAGGTAGTGTATTCCAGAGGACTGGTGCTGTTCTAGAGAGGACCTGGAGGTGAGCATGTGAGGATCGAATTAGAGGGGGACAGGAGGGAGGCGAAGTATGGTGGTGCAGTGCCATGGAGAGCTTTGTGGGTGAGGGTGATGAGTTTGAATTTAATTCTGTAATGGATGGGTAGCCAGTGCAACAACTGGCATAGTGCGGAGGCGTCTGAGAAGTGACTGGATAGGAAAATTAGTCTAGCTGCTGCACTTAGTATGGATTGTAGAGGGGAGAGTCTGGTGTGGGGAAGGCCAATGAACAGCGAGTTGCAGTATTCGAGTTGGGAATGAATGAGGGCATCAATGAGTGTCTTTAGCATGTCCATGGTGAGAAATGGCCAGATTTTAGCAATATTTCTGAGGTGCAGGTGGCATGTTCAGGCCAGGTATTGGATGGGGGGAGGGGGTGAAGGAGAGGTCAGAGTCCAGTGTGAGCCCAAGACAGTGGGCATGCTGTTTGGGGGGTTTTAATGCCAGACACAGGAATGGAGATGTTTGGGGGAGGTTGGTTAGAAGGTGGAAAGATGAGAAGGTTAGTTTTAGAGAGGTTAAGTTTAAGAAAAAGGGAGGAAGTAGTATTAGAGACAGCGGACAGACAGTCGGTGCTGTTTTGGAGCAATGATGCTGAAATATCATGGGAAAAGGTGTATAACTGGATGTCATCAGCGTAGAGATGGTATTGGAGGCCAAATTTGTGGATGGTTTGTCCGATTGGAGCTGTGTAGATAAAGAAGTGGAGGGTACAGAGGACCAAGCCCTGGGAGACCCCAACAGTGAGAGGAAGTGAAGAGGAGGTAGAGCCAGCAAAGGAGACACTGAATGAGCGGTCAGAAAGATAGTAGGAGAACGAGGAAAGAGCAGTGTCTTTTAGGCTGATAGAGCAGAGCATAGCGAGGAGGAGGTCATGGTTAACAGTGTGAAATGCAGTGGAGAGGTTGAGGAGGATTAGTAGAGAGTAGAAGCCCCTCAACTTTGCCATCATCAGGTCGTTTGACACTTTTGTGAGGGCGGTTTTGGTCAAGTGTATGGGGCAGAAGCCGGATTGGAGAGGGTCAAGGAGAGAGTTATCAGAGAGGAAGAGTGTGAGACTGGAATAATCCAAGCATTCTAGTAGTTTTGGAATGAAGGGGAGGTTTGAGATGGGTTGGTAATTGGCAGCTTCGGTCGGGTCAAGGGTCAGTCTTTTTAGCAGAGGGGAAACGATGGAGTGTTTGAATAAGGAGGGGAAAATGCTAGAGGTCAGGGAGAGGTTGAAGATGGTGGTGAGGTGGGTAATGACAGCCGGAAAAGGGACCTGAGGAGATGTGAGGGAAAAGGGTTGCTACTGCAGGTGCTGGGTCGAGCAACGGTAAGCAGTCTGGAGACTTCTTCCTCTGTCATTGGTTCTAGTATAGATAGTGAGTGAGTGATGGACTCAGTGCTGAAGAGACTGGAATTGGGGCTAGCCGTGTAGTTTTTGGAGATTTCTTTTCAGATGTTTTCAATTTTTTCTTTGAAATAGGTGGCTAGCTCTCCAGCACTGAGATCTGTCACGGGGGCCTATTGTTTGGAGCTGAGGAGGAGGTGGAATGTATCAAAAAGTCGTTTGGGGTTGTGGGATAGTGAGGGGATGAGGGAGGTGAAGTAAGTTTGTTTGGCATGGTGAAGGGCAATATTGTAGGTTTTGAGCATAAGTTTGAAGTGGAGAAAGTTTGCGGACTGCTTTGACTTTCTCCACAGCCGTTCAGCACACCTAGAGCACCACCGGATAAAGCGCATTTAGGTTGTGAGCCAAAGTTGCTGTGGTCTGCGGTGGATGGCTTGGGTCATAGGGGGTGCCATTTCATCCAGGGCGCATCTGAGTGTGGTGGAGTAATGTTCAGCAGCAAGATTGGGGCATGAGAGGAAGAGGGGACTGGGGGACAGGAAGAACTGTAAGGTCTCAGCAAACTGTTTGGTCCAGACAGTCTGGAAGTTCCTAGAGGTGTGATAGGTGGAAGGGTTTGGGGAGAAGCTAGGGTGCCTGATGGAGAAGGAGAGGTGGTTGTGATCTGAGAGTGGGAGGGGGCAGATTGCGAAATGGAAGGCAGAGCAGAGGCGGAGGAAAATTACATCGAGAATGTTGCAGTTTCTGTGAGTGGGGGAGTCTGTGAGTTGTGATACGCTGAGGGAGGAGGTGAGCATTAAAAGCTGGGAGGCAGATGGGGAAACGGGGTCATTAGTTGGGATGTTGAAATCACCGAGGATAAGGGATTGAGATTTCACAAGATAAGAAATGGGGGAGCTAAGTGGCAAAATGATCAAGGAATAGGTGGGTGCGACCGGGGGCCCGGTAGATAACAGCAACTTGCAGGGATAGTGGGCGGAAGAGTCGTAGGGTGTGGGCTTCGAAGGATGGGAAGATAAGCGAGGGAATCAGGGGAATGACCTGAAAAGTGCTGTTCGGTGAGAGGAGAACGCCTACTCCTTCGCTTCTATCATCCGATCTGAAGGTGTGGCAGAACTGCAGGCCATCATAAGACAATGCAGCAGGGAACTGTAATACAAAATATAACCTCAACAGTGCCAAATACCACAGTATAGTACAAAATATAACCTCAACAGTGTAGTACAAAATGTCACCACAACAGCGCTAGACAACTACCACAATGCAGCTTAAAAGGGTATTCCCATCCAATCATTTCATGTCCAAGATAGGAAAACCCAGCCCTGTACCTCCGACCACCTGTCAGAAACAGTCGAGCGCTTTAGCCCCAACGCCCTGAGTTACAGAAACAGTGTAGCACGTTTTGCTACGCAGTTTCCATGGCTCCTATTCATTTCAATAAGAGCTACGCAAAAAGCACTGGGCTTAAGCACTCAGCTGCTGTTGTAGGCTCCGGACGGTAACTATAGCAATGGTTTCCCATATTGGCTATGAAAAGCTGACATAGGAATACCCCATTAAAGTATTGCCTCCGAAACGCCAGATGAATAACACAGTGCAGAACAAATTACCCTTCCAGTTGCACCAAACACAGCATTGTAGCTCAAATGGCAGCAATATTTTACACCATCCCTCCCCCACTGGCAGCAGCACTTTAACTCCTTCCTTCCCTCACCTCCCCCACTGGCAGCAGCACTTTAACCCCTTGCTTCCCTCACCTCCCCCACCGACAACAGAACTTTAACCCCTTCCTCCTCTCACCACCCCCACTGGCAGCAGCATTTTAACCCCTCCCCAAATGACAGCAGCACTTTAACCTCTTCCTTTCATCACCTTCTCCACTGGCAGCAGCACTCTAACCCCTATCCACCCCTTCTTCACTGGCAGCAGCACTTTACCCCTTTTCTCCTCACCCTTCATCCACTGACAGCAGTAACTTAAATCCTTCTTTCCCACCCTTTCTCCACTGGCAATAAAACGTTAACCTCTGCTTCCACTGGCAGCAGCACTTTAACCCCTAATTATCCCTCCTCCACTGACATTTTCATTGTCCTGCTTACCTTTTCCCTCATACTTGCATGTGACGCAGGAGGTGGAAAGAGAGCTCCATAGGCTCTTGCCGCTGCAGACTGGCATTCATCTACATGGTGAAAGACCTGTGATGGTCATGTGACTGTGATTTCATCACAGATCCTTCATCCATTCTAGGCTTGAAAACTGCACCGATAGTACGGGGCCAGTATTATTAGTGCAGTTTGATCTTTCGCATTGACATCTGGTCCACTGACTGACCAATCCACTAAGAAACTGTCCAGTCCGGCAGATTACGAGTCCAGGCCTTCTGTAGTTATCCTCTTCCACCTGCTGGAGTTTTGGTAGTAGGGCTTCGCAGCGCCACCTTCATTTTACTGGAGTGATGTGCTCTGTGCGGTTGCATAGGTCATCTCCCCCATAAGGCCCGCCAAGACTACAAATATGATACTATGCTTTGTTATAAAGTTGTTCAATATATTGTTAATTAAATTGTACTTTAAAAATCAGATTATACTAAAATATACAATGTGGCCGATTATTTCCATAAATTGTTGCAACTATAACATTTACCTAAATGCGGTTTGTACAAATTCATAAACATGATGCAGAAACTACTCTATTCAGATGTATGAAACAATCATGTAACAAATCCGCCGTGTTTGAATATACCGCAAAGGAGTTTCCAAGGAATGATTTTTATTGTGTCAATCAGTACATGAGTGCCTAAACAGTATATGCTCATCTCTCTAACAAGAATGACCTGGATAGATGCAATGTCAGAAATGATCAATATACAATTGAGAAGCTTGAACATGTGCTGTATCTGAGCTGAACTACAGTATGAGCACAAATTAATACACATCTTACCATTTAAATATTTGTCAAGTAACCAAAATTAGTGGTCACTCAAGTTACAATGGCCTCCGGTTGCAATATTTTAAACACACTTGGACCATTGTAACATGAATGAATTTAGAACCTCACAGCACTTGCTCTGGTAATTTCTCTCCTAATGCCCCATTTAGATGGGCAAGCTGTCAGGCAAATGATACCCAATAGCACTTCCCAGTGATGCTCCTCCTGTGCTGTTACACAGGATTGTGTATCGCTGGCATTGATGAAAGCGCTGCTGGCATGGAGGTGGAGCGGCCGGGGAGCGTTTTCCCACCGCATGCCTCCATTCACAGTTAGCAGATAGTTGTTCATCATTCAGTTTTTGCATGCAGAAACTGAACAACAGAACAACTTTTTCCCAGTGACTGCATGCATTTACACGAGACGACTATCATTCAAATTCCCTTGGTAATGGCCCTTAAGAAGTATAATTTTTACATTAGGCATTGTAAAGTAATCTGTTCTAGGAAGTATGCTCCCCTTGTATTATAAGATCTCAGCTAATCTATTGAGGATATATTTGAGGACAAACTTGTTGAGAGTTTTCAAAGAACACCAGTGCCAAGTTCCTATGGCGCCATAAATGACCATGCCATAACATTACCCTTAACATTAACATTACACATTACCATGTGTGACAGATGATGGGGTATGCTTCAGATTCTGAACCCTGTCTTTGCTTTCCCATACTATTACCTTCCCATCATTCTGATACAAGTTGATCTGCTTTCATCTGCCCAAAAATTCTTGTTCTAGAACTGGGTGGCATTTTATATGTTTTCTAGTAAAGTTTTATCTGGCCTTTCTGTTACAGTGGTTTGTGCTGTGAGATAAACTCTCATTCATGAAAGTGTCTCTTGACTGTAGACTTTGATAATGATCCACCTATCCCCTTCAGAGTGTTCTTGACTTGGCTAAATATTGTGAAGGAACTTTTCTTTACCAAGAAAGAATTCTGCATCATCCACCTCAGTTGTCTTCAGTGATCTTTCAGACCTTCAGTTTTTACTGACCTAAACAATGCTTTCTTTCTTACTAACAAGCAGCTAATTGTTGATTTGGCCACTTCTTAAGTTTCTGCTACCTCTCTCATAGATTTGTCTTGTTCTTCTTCAGCCTAATGATTGCCACCTATACTTGCATTGACAACTTTTTGGACTACCTATTGAAAATTGCTATGAACATCTACCAAATACAAATTCAACATTTGGAATCAACTCCAGACCGTCTGTCTACTTAATTGGTCATGAAAAATTGAGGTAATGGGCCACACTGGACAGTGAAATTACTTATCAGTCAAGTGTCCAACAGCTTTTCAGTCTGTGAAAATGGAAGAACCTTTAAAAAAAATGGCCGTAATTTCAAAATAGGTTAATCAAATAAGTTTATTAAAACCCTTGAATTAAAGCACAAAGTCTGAACTTCAGTCACATTGATAGGTTTATTTGAAACCCATTATATTGGTGTACAGAAGCTAAATGATAAAAATTGTGTTACTGTCCAAATCCTACTAGATCCAACGGAAAGTATAATACAATTGTACATGAAGTGAAAAAGTATGTCTGCCATCCATGCATCATCTATGAAACACATTAGAGAATGTAATTTGGAAAGTTAATGGGACCTAGTAGGAAGGGGAGGGGTGGAACCTAATACTACACTCTTTGTTTCTGTCAATCTTAGTGATATTCAGCCTAACAGGAAACAGACGGCCGATATATGCTTCCGTCTGAGCAGTTCCCTCCCTTCCCTCCCCCTCACCAGCTCTGTGTCTCTCTCCTCCCCTCTGAGTGGTTTGCAATGTGAGTGGGCGGGACAAGGACACAGCTAAACTCCCGCCCCTCCCTGCTCCTTGTCTGCAGCCAGCAATGGGAGTGGGCAGGACAGAGCTTAGCTCCGCCCCCACCCCGACCCCTCCATTGCAAACTCCGGAGTGGAGGAGAGAGGCAGAGATCCGGCGAAGGGGAGGGAAAGGGGGAACTGCTCAGATGGAAGCGTATATAGGCTGGCCGTGAAAAAGCCGGCCAATACACGCTCATGTAAATAAGCTCTGAGGGTGCATTCACACGAACGTATATCGGCTCGGTTTTCACGCCGAGCCGATATACGTCATCCTCGTGTGCAGGGGGGGGAGGATGGAAGAGCGAAACCGAAAACCGAGCCGATATACGTTCGTGTGAATGCACTCTAAATCTGTAAGTTGATAGCAGTAGAACCTGTAGAGAAAAAAAAAGTATAATGGAAGCATTTGTATTTCTATGCTTTGAACTCACTTCTAGTTTAGGCTTTCAAAACTAATGCGAGTTTAATTCTCTTGTATAAAAAAGACACAAGTATAATAGAAGTGATACCTTTATTGGCTAATGAGAAAAAATGCATTTACAAGCTTTTGAAGCAAATAATGATGCAAAACTCTAATAAAAATGCTGCAATGTGTAAGTGGCCTAAATCAAAGAATATTTTTATTCACTGACAGCAAGCAGAAATCGTGAAAAAGAATCGTGGAAAAGATGAATTGGAACACACAGCATATTAGATGAAAGCTTTTTATTATATGCTGATCAAGCTTTAATTATATAATACCAGAAAGTGACTTTAACTTTTTAAAGAGCCAGCTATTCTTAGCCTTAATGTTCCTGGAGCTGAGTCCGCTCCATACACGGCAGGTGCTGGCTGTGTTAAGCAGTTCACACCTATCTGCAACAGCCGTGATTGAAGATAACTCTGATCATAGCTGTTAAGCATTTACATGCTGCTGTCAAATCTACCTGCAGCAATTAAATAACCCGGCAGCATCCCTTGACCCCTCCAAGCTGGATATGATATTTACTTTGGTCCCCAAGTTTTTACACACACAGATAATGTTAGTAATGATGCTGTTCTGGCCGAAGGCACTGAACCTGAAGGTCTGAATAGGAGTATAGTAGAGAAACCGGCTGTAGTCAGGGCAGCACAGGTGCAGTAATGAGGTCTAAGCTGAGAGTCAAGAAAGGCAGCAGGCAATAGTGAAGTCCAGAGTACACAGCAAAGTCAGGAGCACAGAAGTCAGAATAGTCAAAGGCAAGCAAGGGTCAGAAGTAGAACAAACACAACCAGAGGCTTTGTCACAAATGGCAGTAGAAAACTAATTGCTTAAGCATTCAACCTAGGATATGGAAGCCTAATATAGGGAGTGCAGGAGAGAATTGGAGGGGGAGAAGTTATGCACTAGTCCTTTAAGAGACTGGGTGGGAGTACACTTGCACCCTATGAGTAGAAGTTTGGGAGTGAGCAGAGGAGAATGAAGTAGTTGGAGGCAGCATCCGACATACCGGTGTGCAAGTGTGGCTGCAGGAACAGGTGAGCCTCAACAGAAGCGCACCATGACACAATAACAGCTGATGATTAGAAGCTCCTGTCAAATTAATAAAGGAGATGATAGTTCAGCCTTCTGACTGTATACCTATGGTCTGTAGCTTATTTAGATGAATATGGAATACAGATGATAATGGCAGCGTGCTCCCAGCAGGCAGAGATGGTACAGGCTCTAGCTGCTCATGTGATGTACTGATGCATCATGGGATTTATAGCACAGAATAGTGAAATAAAAAGCAGGGACAAATATCATCAGTAAGATGGTGCCTGATAAGCATCAGATAGGAAACTGTACTGCATAGTCACATACATACATATCATTGTGCCACCAGATATACAAATTGCATATCAATGTGCATTCTACACACTGATGGGCCTCATTCCTATTCTTTGGATGTTGATCCTTTGCTCACTGAATTGCAGCCTAAACAATTTTTTTCTACACTGTTTATCAGAGGAGAACCAGAGCCACACGATATAAAGCAAGCGATGTAGGACCGAGGTGCCTAAGGTCCATCAGTAAAATTCATTCTGGGGCTCACTGTACAGCTACATGCAAAATCCCAGCCGCTGCCTTTCTGTTGAGGGGAAGGGTGACAGAAATTTGCCTCAGACTGTTACTTTCCTGGGGCCCTCTTAGTAGCCTGCTTGATCTCCTTCTCCTTGTAGGGGGCCACGTCCTTACACCAAGGATGCACAATGTCACAGACGTCAACACTGTATCGAGGTCTTACATGTTTCATTACTTTCTCTTTACATCTAATGGTTTTGCAGCATAACATCAACATACACTTTCTTAGTCAACACTTCATATGTTCCTTTCTATACACTGCATTACTGACTACAAAAAAAGTTAAACATTATCACTTTACACCATTCCCAGGTTCAAACCCTCAGTCCGCCCTATCCAACAGGAGGTCTCTTTAATTGTCATGGTCCTATTCCTTTTGATGACATCGCTACTACAGCACTTAGGACAACTAAACACAATTCCTTGCCAGTTTGCACACTTAACATTGCGGGTCCCACCTACATTTTGTTGGTGGGAGTTTTAACCTCAACCCTGTGCCCTGCTTTGTATCAGAGTCCATCCTGTTGGGCACTATCTGGTCAGTCATCCAACTTCGGCCCCCAGTCATCAGGGCTCTTTTGAACCTGAGTGGAACAGGTTGCCATGGGAGGTGGTGAGTTCTCCTTCAATGGAAGTGTTCAAACAAAGACTGGACAAATATCTGTCTGGGATGATTTAGTGATCCTGCACTGAGCAGGGGATTGGACCAGATGACCCTGGAGGTCCCTTCCAATTCTACTCATCTATGATTCTATGATCTTTGCACTTTTGCTCCCAGTATTCAGGGTACTTTCAGTCCTCCGCTTCTCTCCTGGTCATCATGAGGACATCTCCCAGTCACAACTTGCCTATGTGAAATTTGACACTGGCATCTTTGACACCTCATTTTTTAGCCACCTGGCTTAATTTTCCGAACCTTTACATTATCTCACCATCCATAGTGCCCCAGATAGTAATAATGACACCCATGATGCTCTACACTGTATCAGTATCCCCCTTTTTGCGTGCTTCCGGACATCCTGTGGAGGGAGCTTCCGGACATCCTGCAGAGAATAGCGCTGGCAGCCTCGGCGATGAGGTCCCTGAATAAACTCTGGCAGAGGCAGAACATAACACTCAGGACTAAGATTCGATTCTACCAGACCTGCGTAATCCCGATTTTATTGTACAGCTCGGAGACTTGGACCTTGCTGTCGCAAACCACTGAGCATCTGGAGTCATTTCACCTATGATGCCAACGCCAGATTCTCTGTGTTCATTGGTTTGACTTCATCAGATAAAGCGAGATACAGGCTTGCACGGGGCGGGAGTCAATCACAGAAACAATAACAAGGAGATAACTCGCACTTTTTGCTCATTTTGCACGTTTGTCAGAAGCTGTCCCAGCCCGCGGTGCTCTAACCGCAGTATTTGCTAGGAAAATCGAGAGATGACCCCCTGCCAGATGGCGGAGGCCTCCTGGTTGTCTGCGGTGCTCATGAGTGCAACATATAGGCAAAGGTACCTCCTCTGACATGTGC